>NW_028261388.1:41751762-42351762 GCF_051295495.1 Thamnophis sirtalis | reverse complement strand
ATTTTTGAAATATTTTCAAAAACACTTGTTACCACACCATCTGATAGGCTCTTTTCCATGTGTTCATCAAAATAAAGCATCTGCTACCCAGCATTACTAGCATGAGACTCATAAGATTGATAGAAAATCACTTAATAATTATAGTAACTTATGAAAACTTCCCTAACTGAAAATGCATAAATTGTAATGTTATAAGTTAAGTTTCATCAATAATAGATTCTAGGAGTTGAATTCAAACAAGTACTAAGCAACACTAGATATGTTACATGAAAATCTACAGTTTAATGATGACCAATAATTTGGATCTAAAGTAAGTAAATTACATCTAAGTTGTTCAGCTTTGACAAGGCGGAAGCGTTTCCTGGCTTTTCTGGTAGACACAGGCCCATTCTACATTAATAATGAGGCCAATGGGTAATGCTGTCTTTACAGTTTTCACATGGGACAAATTCAAGGAAGTTGTGGCTTTGTTTAGTTTTCCACTGAGAATCAGCCGTTGGTGGTTGAAAAGAAAACCATTAATAACGTCCCCTAGGTGAATTCTGGAGCTAGGGGAAAAGTGAATTTTGACAGATCTATGCATTAGGTCCATGGATTTAACTGTATCAATATATTGCACAAGATAACTGATTAGTGAGTTGGATGGGAACTTCAAGATAAAACAGAAGACAGTCCTCTGCTTCAGAAGGCAGCCCACATTTAGTCAGCATGGGATGGGGAAATTGCCCAATTAAACAGCTAACAGGTGCTGAGTGGGTTGTGATGCAGGATCTCTCCCATTTCATCACATTTTCAACTGAGCATTTGTCAGCTGTTATTCTGATTACCTGTAAATTTTTGAAAGAATATTAGATTTGTGTTTTTAACAGAGTCACATTTAGCCACATTTAACTGAAAAAATGCTGACAAGAGGGATGCATGTACCCAGTTCAGCAAACATTGCTGCCTCTCCATTTCTGTTATTTCCCACCACTATTTTTAAAGTGTTTTTTTTTCTAAAACAGGCTTAAACCCATTTTTAAAAGCAGATGGCCCCACCTCACCTTTTATGAAACAGGATTTCTCTACTCTGTAGCAGCTTTATTGACATCCCACTTCTTCCACCATTCTGGAAGAAGGAACAATTTCAAAGTGCCTTGAAACTATTAATATACAGCCAGAGCCCAAAAAACAGTACCCAAGAAGAAGCATATTACCGACAGAGATTAGTGATAATTCTCCAAAATCTCTCTATAAAAAATAAAGATAATTTAAAAATAAAAAACTGAGACAGAGACATATAAAAAGAGCTTCAGAGCCTTTTAATAACAATTGAGCAAAACTTTGTTACATTCTTAAACATTTCAGAAAAGTAGACCACAATTTCAGATCATTGAATTGGCAATGACTTTTCTCAAAGTAGAAGTACAGTTAGAAATACTGTACAGTTAGTCCTCAGCTTACAATAGTTCATTTAGTGTCTGATCACATTACAACATCTCTGAAAAAAGTGACTTATGACCATTTTTACACTTTTTACACTATTATCACGTGATCAAAATTCAGATGTTTGGCAACTGATTCATATTTATAACACTTGCAATCTCTCAGGAGGGTCATATGATCCCCTTTTGTGATCTTCTGACAAACAAAGTCAATGGGAAAGCTATTTCACTTCACAACCATATCACTAACTAAACAACTACAATGATTGACTTAACAACTATGGCGAGGAAGGTCGTAAAGTGGGACAAAATTCATTTAACAAATGTTTCACTTAGCAGCATAGATTTTGAGCTCAATTGTAGTTGTAACTTGAGGACTACTTGTAAGTGTCAAAGTAATCTGAACCAAATATTCATTTCCAAATGTTTTAGTATTTCAGGTGACAAGTCTTCAGTCAACCTGCTACAGAGGGGCAAGCAAGTTCTAACCCAAAAGTATTATTCATAGAAAGAGATAGACAATAAGATTCTGATAAATTCAAATTGGATAGTTTTGAAATGTGAATAATAGCAAATGTACAAAACTGGGCATGAAACAACAGTAGGCTCAGCAGCTTAATACTGAAAACTTTTGTGTCTGCCAGGAGCAATGTGTTCTCATTGCAGATGGTAAATCAAATGACTAAATTGTAGGCTTTGTGAGATCAGTCTGTGACCTCTAGTGTTTGCTGTATTCAGGAAGTAGAAGACTGGTAATAGATCTACAGATATATAAACTCCTTTACTTGTTTTTAGAAATGGTATTGATTTCCCAAATATGATGGCTATGCTATTGGTTAAAAGCAACACATTCATTTTCCAGTTCCTCAGTTTGAAAATGTTCAGCTAAAGCCTAAAAATCGAGCTGGAGTCCAGGTTCCTTAATGGAGAAAATACAGTAGCTGTGTCACCAGCATAAAAAAGTTTGCAAATTAGTTTTTGAGAGAAGGTGAAATTCCATTCGGGAATAACCTGTAGAATTCCTATAACATAACAATTAAAGGGGGCAGGGAGCAGTATGAACCCCTGCTGGACATATTTTTGTGTGAGGATAAAGTTGTTAAGGTATATTGATGTTGTAGTTAATTATACGGAAGTATTCTGATAATAACTTTACTGGCAAGCCTTTTCTCCTATTAATTCTTTTCTAAAACTTTGTATAATCTGAATGAGCTGTATATTCAATTATTATTAATTACTTGGTATATATTATTCCTGAGATACTTTTCTGACAACTAGTTGTTCTGTTGGGTTGTATAATTTTGACAGTTAAACATCTAAATAACTGTAGGTTTTGAAATATTTCTATTCAATTAGGAAAAGCTGTCCTTTGGTTTTGCTTATGCTGTAATTAATTAAGCATACTTGTTTTTGTCTTTCAGAAATAAATATAAACTTTTCTCTTTTTTAAAATCTGCCTTTTTTATATTTTAAAAAGAGGAAAAAGGTTTGCATTTAACCTCCCAAATGTTGCTCTTTTCTGTAGCATGGAGTGTGTTCTTTATTTGACAAACAATAAGTTAATATTTCTATCTCTTAATTATCTTTTTTAAGGAAATAATTCAACTGAAGAAGAGGAAATAATAATAACAATGTTTTACTAAGCATATTAATAGAATGAAAGTTTGTAAATTACAAAAAATATCTCCATGACCTAACAATTCTTTAAATAATGCAGATAAAAGTTCCCAATAACTCTGACAACTGAATTTAAGTATGATATACCCAGTCTATTCTGTTTTGTATTTCGTGTTTATTAATAAATTATCTTGAGTTTGTTACCTTTTGTTCATTTGCTTGCTTTTTACTTCATTGTTATAAATAAATTAAAATTGTTATTGTTGTTGTTGTTGTTGCTGCTGCTTCTGTTACTCACTCTGCATTTGCTCTGGCTCCCAAAATTCCAGAGATGAAAAAGCCCATTGGGAAGAGTTCTACATAATATACCTTTCTTCAAGTATGGGAAGCTGCAGATTGCAGAAGATATGCTTGCACAATGAAAAAGAACATCATTCTAACCCACAAAAATTGCGCCTTTTTTCTTTTACATTGAGTAACCTTGAAAAAAACACAAATTATAAATAAATTAAATAAAGGTGGTATACTCTGAATAAATTGTCCTCCCATTTCATACATGTTGGTATGTATAATGCTACAAATTGTATTTTCCCCCTTTCTCTGTACAAAGGATGATTTTTAAAATATTAAAACAAAATCCCATAGAAACATAACTGTCCAATTAGTTGTTTGGCCTAGGCATACATCTTTTTTTTCAGATCCTTTAATTGCTTTGTACACAGCAGGAAATCAGATTCTAAATTAGTCATAGATTTGGTATTGTGCATATAGAAATTCATCATCAGGACCAGATCTGGAATCTAAATCTATATAAATGTCAATGGGTATGCATTATGTAATTATTTAAACAGTTCTTTCTATAAGTTCCTTCTATAGGTTCTGATAGAAGAGCTATGGTGGCACAATGATTAGAATGCAGCATTGCAGGCTAACTCTGCCCACAGCCAGGAGTTTGATTCTAACTGGCTGAAGGTTAAATCATCCTTCCATCCTTTCGAGGTCAGAACCCTGATTGTTAAGGGGGCAATATGCTGACTCTGTAAACCTCTTAGAGGGAGGTGTAAAGCACTATGAAACAGTATATAGGTGTTATTCTATTGCTACATCATATTTTATTCTCAATGGTGGAAGATATATATTGATTATTAGGTTCAATTTTGTTACATACAAACTGGTGGTTATCAGAAAAAGGAGTTTCTAGCGTCGCGACAACACGATGTGCGATCTTGGAGCTCCAGGATCGCAGTCAATGCCTTTGTCACTGGACAGTCCTTTAGGACCTAAACCATCCCACAGAGATGGTGACAGAAAAGAGTACGTCCTGCTGATCTCAGGGACATTGCAAAGTCCCTGATTGATCCAGAAGAACTTCTTGCCGGCGATAGAAGCACAGCCACTGAAGCTGCTGAAGTTGGAACAGCTCTGGAATGGGAGGAAAGCAGAAAGAGAAAGTGTGCCATTTGGTGAGGAAATTTTATTAATAGACAAGAGACTACCCCAAAAAATCAAAGTTAAATTAAATTTGAAAACAGAAGAAAGTAAGAGGGGAAATTAAGCTACATTAGACAGTGTGTTATCCTTGTTTTTTAAAATCTTTTTTCATGGATGGAGATTTTGCAAATATTTCCTATTTTTAAAACTGAATGGATTAGTTTTTCTTCTACTACTTTTTATATACCAATGGATTAAGAATTTTTTCCTTTATTTTTACAATGTTGGATTGGGTGATTTTTTCTCAATTTCTTTTCTCTGTAAGTTTGGATTATAAAGAAGATATTAAAAGGAATACAAAGAGGACTGTAACAATAGAAGGAAAGGAAGTAACACTGCCACTTGGAGACCGGAGGCTAGAAATATTGTCTTTTTTTTCTTCCATTTGATCATTTGTTTTACACTTCAAGGTCTCTCAGCTTGTTTACTGTGAGTGGTAGTGGGAAGAGCATGGGTTGTTTATACAGGTGCTCTTCGGGAGCTCTTTCAATAGCTGGAGTGGAGAGAGGAGAGACCTTGATTTTGAAAGATTATAAATGAACTCACTTCAAATCTAACAAAATGCTTCAAATGCTATAGTGGCAGTGTTTACAAGTTGAAAAATGGCGCAATAGGAAAAAGAAACCTTAACATTGGAAATGATTATATTTGGAATTCAAAAGATCTTAGCAGTAACAGAAAAAATTGAGAAGAGATTGGCGAATATAGAACACAGCACAGTAAAATTTGATGGAAAAATTGAGGATGTTTATCAAATGGAAAAAGTGGAGGACAGGATTCTAAGAATTAAAGGAAAAAATAATCAAAGAAACAAGAAAACTGTTGATATTGATAGTAAACTGAGTCTGGCTGGAAATGAAAAGAGTGGAATATAGAAAGGGGAGAAAGATGGACTGGAACTCTATCCCAGACTTCAAAGTACAGAAGAAGAAAAGAGAGAGAGAAACATTGATGGAAGTAAGGACAGAAACTTTATAAGAAGCATGAGTGATAACTAAAGATAAGCTGATTGAAGAAGCAAATAGAGTGTTTTGTGTTTAGATAAGAAATGAAATGAACAATAACTTGCGAAGAGAAGTCTATATAAGACTTACCAAGAAATTAATCAGAATGCTAATGCTACAAATGGCAAGAGACATAAGACTGCACTATTACTGGAAAGATACAGGTTGATGTAATAAAAGCTGATAATAAAAATTAAATAAAATTTAGTTAAATTTAGAGTATTATGTATAAAAAGAAGTGATAATGGTTATAGTTAAAAAAAGATTGATAATGATAATAATGCATATATATGTATTTGTTAGGAAATTCTATATAAATTGCAAATGAAGACTATGAAAGGAAGTTTAGAAATGAAACATAATCAGCTTTTTATTTAGAACATGTTATAAAGATGCAATTTTATTGTAGGATGTTGGGAGGAGTTAATGAAATGCCATTATGTGTGGTTTTGCTTTAAATTGTAATATTTCATATAAAAGGTTGTAAAAACAATTGCAGTCAAATGAAGGCTGAGATATGATGAAAGCAATGTATATAAATACTGCATACTTGATTTAAAAATATGTGATTTGATATGAATTATAGGTGATGACTGTGGAAGGGATGCACAGAAGTTTTTGTAACCAACCGTCACACTTTCTACAATTTGTAATGGAAGATAGTTTTGTGGTTTTTGTTTGTGTCTGTTTGTGCTCATTTAAAAAAATAAAAAGTATTCAAAAAAAAGCTGGTGGTTGAATTGAATTGAATTTATTAAATTTCTATGCCACTCTTTTCCCCTAAGGGGACTCAGGGCGGCTCACAATCCAAGTCAAGGGAGGGGGTACAGATAAAGAATAACAAAAAAAGACGAACAGAACAATACACAATTTAAAAGCACACAACAACCATACCATTTGAGGAGAGGACAAAAGCTCTTTAGCCCCAGGCCTGTCGGAACAGCCAGGTTTTAAGGGCTTTGCCCTTAAAGTGCCTCCACTTGTATTCTGGACCCGTGTCCCTCCTGGCTGGTGGCTAACAGCAGGGAGGTGACACATGGCTGGATCCAGGCGGTTGTCACCGCCTCCCTTCGGGAGGGGCACTTCCCCGCCGTACTCAAAACGGCGGTGGTGAGACCCCTCCTAAAGAAACCATCGTTAGATCCAGCCATCTTAAACAACTTTCGTCCTGTCTCCAACCTTCCCTTTATCGGGAAGGTTGTTGAGAAGGTGGTGGCCTTTCAGCTTCGACGGGCCTTGGAGGAAGCTAGCTATCTTGACCCCTTCCAGTCCGGCTTCAGACCTGGTTGCAGCACAGAAACCGCTTTGGTCGCATTGACCGATGATCTCTGGAGGGCCAGAGATGGAGGCTATGCGTCCATCCTGGTTCTCCTTGACCTCTCAGCGGCTTTCGATACCATCGACCATGGTATCCTTCTGCGACGACTGCGGGAGGTGGGAGTGGGAGGCACTGTTCTGCGGTGGTTCTCCTCCTACCTCTCGGACAGGTCGCAGTCGGTGTTAGTCGGGGGGCAGAGATCGTCCCTGAGGCCCCTAACATGTGGGGTACCCCAGGGTTCGGTCTTATCCCCCCTACTATTTAACATATACATGAAACCGCTGGGCGAGATCATTCGGAGGCACGGGATAAAATACCACCAATACGCGGACGATACGCAATTGTATCTGTCCGCCCCGTGCCAACTCAATGAAGCGGTGGACGTGATGAACCAGGGTCTGGAGGCCGTTAAGAACTGGATGAGTGCTAACAAACTGGTGCTCAACCCGGATAAAACCGAGTGGCTGTTGTGTTTCCCCCCCAATAATTTGGCTAATACACCAACGCTTAGGCTGGGGGGTCAAATTTTATACCCCTCAGATAGGGTCCGCAACTTAGGAGTCCTCCTGGATCCACAGCTGACTTTTGACCATCAGCTGTCAGCTGTGACCAGGGGGGCATTTGCCCAGGTTCGCCTGGTCCGCCAGTTGCGGCCCTACCTAGATCGGGGGGCCCTCACAACAGTCACTCGAGCCCTCGTGATCTCTAGACTGGAATACTGCAATGGGCTCTACATGGGGTTGCCCCTGAAGTGCATCCGGCGACTACAGCTAGTCCAAAATGCAGCCGCGCGAGTGATAGTGGGCGCACCTCGGTTCGCCCACGTTACACCTGTCCTCCGCGAGCTGCACTGGCTACCTGTTGGTCTCCGGGTGCGCTTCAGGATACTAATGACCACCTTTAAAGCACTCCATGGTAGTGGATCTGGGTACTTGAGAGACCGCCTTCTGCCGATTACCTCCCTAAACCGACCAATTAGATCGCACAGACTAGGCCTCCTCCGAATCCCATCAGCCAGTCAATGCCGACTGGCGACCACACGGAGGAGAGCCTTCTCTGTTGCTGCCCCGACCCTATGGAACGAGCTCCCCATGGAGATCCGCACCCTCACCACAATCCAGACCTTCCGCGCAGCCCTCAAGATCTGGCTCTCCCAGCAGGCCTGGGAATAGGTTTCCAATCACCCGCCCGAGTGTTTGATTGCTGAATGAAAGTTGTGTTTTACTAATTTTCTTTTGTTCACCAATTGTTTTGTTTTGACCTTGCACTTCCCCTCCCCTGTGGTTGTAAGCCGCCCTGAGTCCCCTCAGGGAAAAGGGCGGCATATAAATCCCAATAAAACCTTAAACCTTAAAACCTTTGCGGAAGGCCTGGAGGATGGTGAGGGTTCGAATCTCCATGGGGAGCTCGTTCCAGAGGGTCGGAGCAGCCACAGAGAAAGCTCTCCTCCGGGTGGTCGCCAGTCGGCATTGGCGGGCGGATGGAATTCGGAGGAGGCCTAATCTGTGGGATATAATCGCTCTATTGGAGGTAATTGGCAGCAGGCGGTCTCTCAAGTACCCAGGTCCAATACCATGAAGGGCTTTATAAGTGACGACTAGCGCCTTGAAGCGTATCCGAAGACCAATAGACAGCCAGTGCAGCTCGCGGAGGATAGGTGTAACGTGGGTGAACCGAGGTGCACCCACGATCGCTTGCGCGGCTGCATTCTGGACAAGCTGAAGTCTCTGAATGCTCCGAATGCTCTTCAAGGGCTGGTTATAAATATATAGGTTCAAATCCCAGTAAGGATATGGCTAGCTGATGAGAGCTAAATAGCTTGAAATAGGTCTATACTAGTCTCCCTTTATTTATTTATCAGCACAAATAAACACACACACACACACACACACACACACACAAAACCCTTTTAGTTTCCTTAACCCTTAACTCTTTAGTAACACTTAACTCTAGCATTAATGCATAAGCTATATATCTATTTAATGACAAATCAATTGAAAGCCAGTTTTCCGCAGCAAGATGAAATGATATGTAGTCATAAAAGTTTTCAAATCTACATTTTGACAACTAACCAGCTGTGCTCCAACTAATTAGGGTAGCTTAGTTCTGGTTGGCCACATGTCACTCCTCTGTATTCACTGCGGAAAATAATTTCCCCTTCTTGGAACTGCACTGAACAGATAAGTTGGGAAGTCACATTCTGCTCCAAATTGTTGTTAGCTAGGCCAGCCAGAGGGATAAAAGATGTCGGGGGGGGGGGGGCTTGTTGTTTTAAAATATGTTCTGAAGATCTATTAACTGACTACAATAATTGAGGCAGGAAGAGAGAAATTATGGTTGCATTATCTCTACATTGAAGTACTGGTTTCTGTAGTAATTACCCTCTGCTGTTGGCAAATGGGAAGAGTATAGGCCTTAAGCAGAATATACACTATATGTCCAAAAGTATTGCTCACCCATCCAAATAATCAGAACTAAGTGTTCCTATCACTTCCATGGACACAGGTGTATAAAATCAAGTACCTAGGCATGCAGACTGTTTTTATAAACATTTGTGAAAGAATGGGTCACTCTCAGGAGCTCAGTGAATGGCAGCAAGGAACTGTGATAGGATGCCACCTGTGCAACAAATCCAGTCGTGAAATTTACTTGCTCCTAAATATTCCACAGTCAACTGTGAGCTGTATTATAAGAATGTGGAAGTGTTTGGGAATAACAGCAACTCAGCCACAGTGGTAGGCCACATAAACTCATCCAACATCAGTGTGTGACCTCAGAAATGCGCTTCTGGAAGAATGGTCAAAAATTCCCATAAACATACTCCTAAACCTTCTGGGTAGCCTTCCCAGAAGAGTTGAAGCTGTTATAGCTGCAAAGGGTGGACCGATGTCATATTGAACCCTATGGATTAGGAATGGGATGTCACTTACAGTAAGTTCATATGCAAGTAAAGGCAGGTAAGCGAATACTTTTGTCAATATAGTGTAGCTGAATCAGTGATTGGTCTGGAGTGACTTCAAAAAATTCTAGAAAGAAAAACACTATATTTTTTATCAAACTGTTGTCTGTCATCCTAAACATTTTCTGCTTAGGCAAAAAATGATATAAATCCAGATCTATGTGCTTGAAATGACAGTTTAAGGCTTGCTTGTCAGATTTATTATTTTTTACCAATGTGTAAGATTTCTAGCAAACAGGCTATTTTGAAGGATAGACAGCAAAGCCTGGTTTTATTGAAGCATTCTAGCTACAGCCTCAGATTGATTTTAGTATATGTATGTATGTATATGTATATGTATATGTATATGTATATGTATATGTATATGTATATGTATATGTATATGTATATGTATATGTATATGTATATGTATATGTATATGTATATGTATATGTATATGTATATGTATATGTATATGTATATGTATATGTATATGTATATGTATATGTATATGTATATGTATATGTATATGTATACACACACACACACACACACACACATACATTTTTGTGCCTTTTAAAATGAATTTTGATCTACTATAGGCAGCAAACATGCCTAATACTCCTCCCTCCTATTTTTTCCACAACAAATCTGAGAATTGGATGGGCTGAGATTTGTCAAGTAATAATAACAATGATAAATATATAGGATTAAATAATATTATTATTAAATATAAAAGTTATTAAATGGGCATTTTTGAAAAAAAGAAGTCCTGGAAATATGCTGTAATTAAAAGCTATCACCATAAAACCACACAAATTTGAATTCCATTGAGCACAACTAAGCTTACTTCTAAGTAAAAATATATAGTGATATTTCTATCACTAATAATGAATGTTTTAAACCCCATAGCCCACTGCAAGGCCAATACATGCTGGATGGATGTGTGCCTGTGCGTGTGTGCGTGCACACATGCATATATCCACAGGGGCTTCCGGGGCGGGACCTTGCTGATGGCAGCAGCTTAACGAGCTGCCCCCAGGGTTCTGGTGGCATTATCTGCCTAAATACCTGGTAGATACCTCATTCTTCAGGCAAAGAAGAGTGAGAGAGAGATCCAGCTGGTAAGAGCTTTTCTTTGAAGTTTGCAGCTTTTTTTGCTGCGAATGGAAGGAGGGGCCAACTAAAGGCTGAATCACATCTCCGTGCCAGAAACCACGGCTGTATTTATTACAGCGCAAAGTAAGGATCCCCCCACTTAGGACAACTTTTGATATATTTATTTGAGATTAATACAAGCAGAGTCCGTACCTGAGAACCTTATCTGCCTTTTTTTTTTTAAAAAAAATCCTAGCTTCTTTTTACAAGAGCTTCCTTCGTGCACGGGGTTTTTTTTTCTTAAAAAATAAGCTCTTAAGATGGCGATTGTGCCACATTCCTAACTATCCGGCAAAGAACAGTGATAAAAAAGATCAAAGGAACAGCCAGCCTGCAGTCTCTTATTAATTAGCTTCATTTCTCTGAAGAGCTTACAAGACTTTTTATTTCTTATCAACTTTTAAAAGTTTTAAAAGACTCCTTGTTAATATAGAGACATTCCAAACAGAGATGAATATGCTGAACTGTTTCGTTACAATGCTAATCTTTTGAAACCTGCTTTGTTACAATGCTCTTTTCTGAAACCTTTTGAAAAACCTCTAAGAACAAATAAAGGGGGGACTTAATACTTTCTTTCCTCGTAAGCTACACAGCGGGCCAGTAGAGTTTGAATAATTGTTGAATAATTGTTTGAAGAAAAGATATAATGGCATCAAAATTAAATTCGGGGAGACCTCTTCTTAGGAGTACATCTCACACACTTGGCACAAAGTCGCAGCTTCCACCCTCTACGCCCCCTACTGGAGATTTGCTAACAAAAGAACTTTTTTTTTGAAACTTTTAGAGAACTTAGAGAGCAGAACTCAAAAGCTTTCAGAGAATTCAGAGAGGAGATAAAGAAACTTAAAGCAGACTTATATGATAAGCTTGATACTAAGATCGCCAAAACAAATGATGATATGCTGGGACTTGTAACTGTACTGACAGAATATGTTTCTGGAATGGAAGATAAGCTAGAGGTTCTTGAAGAAGCCAACACTAACTTGACTTCCAAAACTGAAGTGGTGCAACAAAGAGTTGAAAACGCTGAAAAACAAATTGTTATGATGCAGTACACACAGATGGAGCTTGCATTAAGAGTCAGGGGGCTGCGCGAGGATAAACAGGAGAACTTGAAGCAGATTTTTTTCAGAGGCTTTTGACCATCTGGTGGAAAGACCGGGGTCCAACTTTGACTGGCAGATCGAAAAAATTTATTGCACTAACTCTTGGGTGGCAAAACAGAAGCAACTTCCTCGAGATGTAATTATATACTTTGCTACAAGAGAGTTCAGAAACATGATACTACAAGAGTCTTATAATACCAGGCTTCAAATTGGCGGACAGGACTTGATTGTCTTGAAAGAAATACCACCCCAAATGCTAAGAGCCAGGAGAGATTATGCTTTTCTAGTAGAAGAACTCAGAAACCGTCAGATACAGTATAGATGGGATGTGCCATTTGGTATTATAATTACATTTGATAAGCAAAAATATTGTCTCAACTCTGTATGGGAAGCCCGAGATTTCTATCACAAGATCCTGAAGGTGGGACACCCTGAATCATCTGGATCTGGAGAAAGACCACGAGAAGGACAAGATAAAGAGCACAACTACCAGACAAAAAGCACCATTTCCTACTTCCGGAAGGGCAACGGGTCAGGGAACAAAGACCTAGCCGTATGGCTACCAGACGAATGGGAAAACAAGGTACATTGCAACAACCTCAATAACCACCGGCCATTGACCAAGGAGTTGTGGTCTGAACTCTTTACAGAAGAGAAAGAAAATATTTCACTATCTCAAACAGTTCAAGAACGATATAATTTGCCTACAAGAAATTCATATCAAATCAACTGATCAAAAATATTTGTTCAACCCCGAACTTGGTCAATATTTTGTGACCTCTGCTACGGAAAAGAAAAATGGTATAGTTGTATACTTAAGAAAAGACATTAAGGCTGAACTAATTGAAGCAGATCCCTTTGGAAGATATATCGCATTAGACCTAATTTTAGAAGGGAAAAAGACTTGATGGATGACTTCGAATTGAGAAATGTTTGGCGAAAAAGAAACGCAGAGGCATATGACCTCACCCTTTTTTCTGATGGACATCTATCCCTTTCAAGGATTGATTTTATACAAATCACTAATGATTTATTTTCTAGGGTGAAGAAGACAAAGATTGCGGCGAGGGTCCTTTCGGATCATAACCCAGTCTGGACGGAATTGGGAAGGGTAGTGCAGGCAAGAAGATCTTGGAGGTCGAATGAGAGTTTATTTAGATATGAAAAGTATATTAATGATTGTAAAAAATTGCTATCTGAATACTTTGTTCTGAATAAGAATAAGGGTACTTTCATGGGATTTGTAGGGGATGCAAGTAAAGCGTATATGAGAGGAGTACTGATGAATATAAACAAAATACATAGACATAAACTAGGGCAAAAACGAAAAGAATTGGAAGAGGAAATTAAAAGAAAAATTTGAAATGTGTCCAAATTGTGTTATAGAGGGAAAGAGGTGTTTTAACAGGAGGAGATTTAAAAGGCATTCCGGGAATTTTTTTTTTACAGAATTGTACAAAGGGGACAAAATTAAGGGTTTAGATATAGACAGATACTTAGATAAAGAGATAATACCCCTGGTTAGAGAAGAGTACAGGCAAAAGTTGAACCAACAAATAACCTCTGGGGAAATCCTGCAGGTAATCAAACAACTAAGATTAGGAATAATGTAAACTGCTTAAAGTTTGAGTAACGGCAAGAAGCTGAGTTCAACGTAGAGACTTTACTGATTTTTTTCTTTTTTTCTTTTTTTTAATTTCCTTGGTTTTAATATATTTCAGACTGTGTTTGATAAAAAGCTATACCGTGTACGGGCTCTGGGAAGTCGGGGGGGAAGGGAGGTGGGGTCCTAGGGGGGAGGGGGAGGGGGAAATATAGTATGTGCTGGATTTTAAAGTAATATGATTGCACTTGTATACTGTTGCGTTTTTAATTCTAGTTTAAAAATAGGAAGCTGAATATATTGATAGATAGTAGAAATACACCAAAGGGAGGAGCAGAAGGAAAGAAGAAAGAGGGGTAGAGAGGGTGGGAGAGAGGATCGGAGGGAGGGTGAGATAGAAGGGAGGGAGTGTATTGGGAGAGAGGAGTGATAGAGGGGGAGGGGAAGTAGGGTAGAGGGGAATGTTGGAGGGGAGAAAGGAAAGTTGGAGGGGGGTGAAAGAAAGGTGTATGGAGGGTTGAAGTGGTATATTGGGTTTGTATTTTGGGGAGTATTGTTGACAAGGATGGCTGTGTTTATTGCTCAATGTTAAATGGCCCCGGTTATGCACAGTATATATGTGACCGTATGAAATGAAAATGAAAATGAAAATAAAACATATTTACAAACATATATCCACAGGATAAATTCTAAGTTAGTGTGAAAACATTATTTCAAAATTCCTTATGAAATCATTTGGTATATAGATGCACTTTGAGCTTGACTTTGTATCTGAACTTTTTTCATCATTTTAAGATGACAGTGTATCATTTTATATATCAGTGCCATGCTTACTGTACAATGCAACCATGGATATGTCCCATGACCCCACTTGATTTCTTGACCCAGTTGATTTTTTTACATTAAATAAAGAGAACAGTTCTGGATCCCAAATAAGCCCTATACAATTGATGGGTGAGTGTATCTCAGAATTCTAAAAAAAGGTCAAGTCATAAAAGGGAACAGGGAACATTCTGATAAATTGGTATTGTAGGTGTGCCCCATGTAGCAGTTAATTGCAGAAAATGTCCTAATTAGTCCAAATTACTGAAAACATGTCCCCTATATCATAAATGGTTCTTGAGTAAATAGATTTATTTCATTATGAGTAATAAAAGTAAAGTTTAGAACTGTTATTAGTTCATACATCAACTTTTATTTTAAAAGAAAAAATACCAATAAAGGAGAATATTTGTAGCTCAGGGTTGAAATGAGGGGTCTTATACTAGCACCGATGATGCTACCTAATTAGAGTAATGAAATTTCCGCAAGAAAACAAGCAAGTTCAAAGAGCACCAAGGAGATCCCATCAAAAGAAGAAATCCATGGTTCTTTCCATCACAGCTGTCCTGTGAGATAGATTAAGTGGGGAAAGCTCTTTCATGCAATACCTTCATGTTTCAATTTCAACATATGACCATTTCCTTTGTAAAATTGTGCTTTGATGCCAGTGACCATCCATCCACCCTTGGACATACTTTGAGTCTGTAGCAGAGAGATATTTGTGCTGGACTCAGTCTTCACTGATATCACCAGGATAGCTTATAGAGACTATAACTAATCGTTTATCACTATGAACAACAATTTGATTATCATTATTAATATCAATTATAATACAACAATAATAGAAACTTATCATTTCCATTTTTAAGGTTAGTTAAGGATTGCAACCATTTAAAGAGAGTGCTTTTTCATTTATTTCTGGAATATAAAAGAATTTTCGATTACATATTAATCTGAGAGAAATGGATTTGGTTCATATTAAAATGCCAACCTCATAAATTTGTCTGGCATCTCTAGTGAAAGAAGAGTGCATTAGGAATAGTTATTCCAGATAAAGAAGTTTCCACTGAAGGAAATCTAAAGAAAGAATATGCAATACCAGTAACATTTTAGCTATATTTCAGCAATCTATCTCTGCCCCGCTTTCAAAAGGGATCAAATTGCTCTGTGTTGATTCATTTAATTTTCATCATAGCAATTTGATAACATGAATTGGTCTTCAGAGAAATAGTAATAAAGGAGGCTGACATTATTTCCCTCTCACTCTCTTAATTTATACAATTAAAATTATATCAAAGGATAAAATGACAACATTTTTCTTACTCCTCAGCTAAGTTGTCTGTTTTAAACCATCATCATAGAAAGACACTTTTTTGGGACGTAGAAATAGAGTTAACATCTTGAACTAGAAAGTTTAAAAATCATGTGTCCCTACTAATAACTATCTTGAATTTGTGATTTTTTTTTTTGCTTGCTTTTTTTGAGAAGTGGAAAATAAGATAGCAAATGGGTGGCTGATAAACAGACATTTGTAAGGAAATTGCTCAAGTGTTACATATGGAAGCATCCTTTTAAAGCTATCATTGAAAATGTATATAGTATTTTCCCCACTGTCAAACAATCAGAGAAACAGAGAAAAAAAGAACACGAGGCCTCAGTTCAATACTATGCCCTTTTAATGCTATAGAAACATATGGGAAAGCAAACAAGACAGTTCACTATTTTGCTGCATTTTGTGGTTTATATTTCATTATGTGAATGAACATTTATTGCTAGGAAAAGTTGCAAAGACCGTAATAACCTACCCCCTACTGAAGCTGTCTTGAAATGCATCTACTTGAGTCTTTCACACATTAATCCTCTGTGTATCTTTAGTATTAAAAACTCTTCACAATAGAGAATTGTCAAGTCTGGCAAATCTATGGTGTATGTAGGAATGTGTGGTTGTGTATAGTACAATACAATAAGTTGCTATGGAAATATAACAAAACAATATCTTTTCAATGCCCTGGGGTTCCGAGACTAGAAGAATATTCAGTTGTTGAGAAAATAAGGGAAAATAGGACCTTAGAAATTAGGAGGGGATACATCAGTAGAAAGAGTATTGTATCAGTAGGTAGGAAAACAGAGAATCAATAGAAACAAAGATAGAAGCAATCCTGAGGAGGGAGCCTGAGAAAGATAAAAGGAAATGGTCTGAAGGGGTAAAGAAGAACATGGCATATGAGTCAAGGACAAGATAGTGACTGTGAAGTAGAGTTATAAGCAGGCAAGCAAATGGAACCATTATCAAGAAGTGGGGGGGGGGGCATCAGGAGGAACAAAATGGCTAAGAGATTAAGAGTAAAAAAGGAACTAATAGTTCTTTCTACAGTAATCAAGAATAGAGTGTGTATTATCAGCAGGGATTCTTCTTACCAAAGAAGTGGAACAGAGAAAACAGGAATTTGGTTGGCAAATAAAATCCATTTGAGAAAAGCACTTGGCAGAGGAAAGCAAAGGAAATATCTAGCTGAATAACCAGGGGTCAAAGCTAAAAAAAAACCTGAGTAGCAATAGGAAGAGCAGTCTTCAAGGGGGGAAGAGCAACATTCAAAGCAGTGAAGCTGTTGTGAAGTGGCAGCAAAAATCAAGAAGACCCAAAAGCTGGGTCCATGAGACGCAGCTCTACAGTAAATATATCTAGGAGAAAGGAGACTCACTTGTGTGTGAGTAATGATTTACCCAGAAGGAACATGCTTCTTAATATAAGCTCCTGTTACAATGACAAGATAATGATTCTCAGTGTAAAAGAACTGGAAAGTAATTGTAACAAGTTTTTTGTTTTGTTTTAAGATTTATTTTATAAAGCAATTTGAATAATATTAATAGTATAGCTATTTTCCACAATCAAAAGATAAGTTTTTTGTCATTTTTATTATTTAAAAAAATAAAATGGATTTATTTAAAGCTCCAAAATGTTGAGGAAGCCCAGAGCATCAAACTAGAACCTTCAGTAGCAAATTATAGATCCAACTAACTCAAAAGGTCTAGCAAAGGTACAATGTACATGAAGAACATAATATAATCAAATCAAATAAAAGCTAAGTGAAGAAAAACTGAAAACAAGGAAAGATCTTTAATAAGACAAATGTTTCTTGGCCAGAGGATCTCTCATATGCTGTAGAATCACAAAATGCATAAGCTTAAAGTACTCTAGTATATCATATAATTTAACACCTAGTTCAGTGTGGAAAGTCAATAAACCATCCCTACTTCAGAAGTGAGATCCATCACTTTTTAGGTCAACTTTCCTAATGATTTTGCCCTATGGAAATTTATCTAAATATTCAGTCTAAATCTTTTTTCAAATTGAACCATTGCTGATTCTTGTCATGCCCTCAGTTGTCCTAGAGAAGATATATACCATCTCTTAGATGTGTTACTTTGGAGATGTTTATAGATAATTATCATATCTCCCTTAAATTCAAGGTATATCTGCCCATTGCTAAAACAGGCATGCACTATTACTGTATGGCAGAAAGGAATGATGTTAGTTTTTAGTAATCTAACTCAACAACCAAAGAGATACAGTAAGCTGCATTATCAAAAGCATTCGTGTCTGTTTTAGATAGCACAGGTAAGATCAGTAGTTTGTTGACTAATTTGCAGAGGAAGGAAGGCATCCTTAATTGAGTCAATGCTTACTATACTCTCCAAAACCTTTTTCGAAGCTGCTCTTTTTGATGAGTGCTCTAATTTTGACTTGCAAATGGAAGGTTACTGCTTCGAAACCAGTGGAAACATTTTTCCCTGAAATAAATTTCCTTTTCCTGAACTTTCTAATTTCCCTTGGGTATCAAAAAACAAGAAATGTTCCAGTGTTGCACCATTTCACAATTTTTCCAGAGTATCTCATTAGAATTGCATAAAAACAAAAAAATCCAGTTCCAATTACTCTGTAAATTTAACATCTTATACTATTTGTCAGTTACAAATGAAATATAGATTATGTGTGGACAATTACAATGAAATATGGTCATTCATATTCATTGTAGTATTATATATGTTATAGTACATCAACAGATATATGAAGTGGCTTACAGTGAGAAATCATACCAGTGGCTGGAAAGTGCTTGATCAAAAGATAGCCCCGAGACACTAATTATGGCAGCACAAGAACAAGTACTAAGCACCAGAAGTATAGAAGCAGGGGTGTACCACACTAGGCAGGACCCAAGGTGTAGATATGCAGAGAGGTCTCAGAGATAGTTAACATATGGAGGCAGGATGTGACATGCAGTCAGGAACAGCATACAATGAATGCTACAACCAAATATCTAGCATAGTACACAGGAATAACTGCACAAAGTATGCTCCCAAGTGTAGATTTGAGATTCCATAAAAGCTAACAGGACTAAGATTCTGTGGGACTTCCAAATACTGTCTGGCAGGTAATGGCCAGTCAGCCAGACATTGTGGTAGTAAGGACCAGTGGTTGTTAATATATATATATAGCAATTCAAAATGACAACAACATGAGAAAGAAGCTGAAGAAGATTCAGGGCTAAAGTAAGAACTAGAGAGGATCTGAAAAGTAAAATAAAAAAGGTCCCAAAAGTCACAGTACAAACATCAGAAGAAGAATCAATCAAGGTGTTAACCAAGCTATGTCAGCAAATCAGGAGAATGACATAGTGGCTAACAAATTGGGAGGGGGGAGGGAGGGAGGGAGGGAGGGAGAGAGAGAGAGTGAGTGAGTGAGAGAGAGAGAGAGAGAGAAGGATCATCCAGCATCTAAGATCTTATATGGAAAAAGAGATGCCAGATTTTAAACTTAGAAAACTTTAGAAAAGTCCAAGGAAAAAGGTGATGCATGCTGGATAATTGAAAAAGCCAAGGATATCAAAAAGAAATCACTACATGCTTCATTGATTATACAAAGGCCTTTGATTATGTTGATCATGTCAAACTTCGGAAAATTCTAAAAAAATGGAAATATCAGATAATCTCATTTTTCTCACAAATAACATATATGTAAGTCAAGAAACTACAGTATGGACACCATATGGTAAAAGAGACTATTTATTTGAATTATATGTTAAACAATATTAACGGAAGCTAAATTAAAAGGCGAATATGACTTTAAAACTGAAGGGAAAAAATCAATAATCTATATTCTAATGACATTACTCTGATAGCTGAAATGCAAAGAATCTTCTAACTGTAATAATAAAAGTCAAAAGCATAATGAGAAAAAATGGATCTCAAATGAAATATTAAGAAGACCAAACAAATGGCAAGTGGAACAACCAACTGACAGTCAAGATATTGAAGTGGTGGATAGCTTCTGTCTTTAGTATTAGTCATCAAGTAGTCAAGAAATATGTTGCAGGCTAGTATTTGGTAGAGCAGTCACAAAATCCTTAGAAAAGATATTAAAATGCCATGATGTGCCTAAATACAACTTGTACAGCATAGAAAAGAAAATTACTTTAAAAAAATGGCTTTTGGAAACATGTAAATATTTGTGTGAGTTTTAAACTAAACACACACACAACAAGCATGCAACACTCCTATTCTGTCCACAGATTATGAAATCTTTATACTTTTATTTAATAAACAGACTTTCCTGCAAATGATAATATTCAACAAATATCATTGGACACTTGAATCTTAATAAATATATGGTTTTTAAAGTAAGACTGTACAACGTATATAGTTGTACTATATTTTGTATCTTTTCTATATTTTGCATCTGTGTTATATTTTGTACTATATAGAAAAGATGGGTACATCACAGCTTCATGCAAAACAATTTGAATGGTCACTCACGCCCTCGTCACCTCAAGACTGGATTACTGTAACGCACTCTACATGGGGCTGCCCCTGAAGAGTGTCTGAAGACTACAGCTGGTCCAGAATGCAGCCGCGCAAGCGATAATGGGTGTACCTAGATACACCCATGTTACACCTATCCTCCACAAGCTGCACTGGCTTCCCATAGGTCTCCGGACCTGCTTCAAGGTGCTAGTCGTTACTTTTAAAGCCCTACATGGTATTGGACCTGGCTATCTGAGAGACTGCCTCCTGCCATTCACCTCCCAATGACCAATAAGATCACACAGGTTGGGCCTCCTCCGGGTGCCGTCGACCGGACAATGCCAGCTGGCGGCTCCCCAAGGGAGGGCCTTCTCTGTAGCTGCACTGGCCTTGTGGAACAAGCTACCCGCAGAGATCCGGACCCTCACCACTCTCCCAGCCTTCCGTAAAGCGACCAAGACCTGGCTGTTCTGGCAAGCCTGGGGCTGTTGATTAATTTCCAGCCCCACCTGATGGAATGAATGTTGTATTAATTTTTTTAACATTGTATTTTTAAATATTTTAAATGTTTTTACTTTGTTGTGAGCTGCCCAAAGTCCCAAATTTTATTAAAGTTCAAGTTCAATTCAAAGTGAGCCAAAAATATGATTAGAGAAATAACTCCCCTACTTGAAAACATGTCAGAAAATATAGGGAAAATACCTATTTTGCTATATAAATTTCAAGTTACTATAACTGAAAAGTTCTTAAATCCAATTTTTGATAAGCATGCAGACTTTGGAGCTACTAGATTCAAATCCAGCAACTTCTATCCACTATAGCTTTCAATTCGCTACTGTTTGATAAAAACATTTTTCCAACATTTGTTCCTTGTACTGATGGATCTTTCTATCTTGGTGAAAGTCACTCCCCTTTCATCAGAACTGTTCAGGATGAATAGAAGCTATTCTGGGGGTGGGGGTAGAATGAAGGTGTACAGCCCTGAATAATATACTAAAATGTGAATGCAAACATTTGTAATATAGAAATTCATGAAAAGAGTAGCACAATTTTTATTCAAAAGAATGTATATTGAATTTAATGAGATATACATCATTGTTGGACAGTAAATTGAATGTCGCAACTTCAGCTTTGCCTGACTCTGACCAATAAAATAAGGATCAATGTTAAGTAAAGATTACAATGTTTTGGCTAGTTATAACATATATGTAACTACTAAAAAAAAATCAATTTTCAGTTTCTGTTTTATATGTGAATGCTGTCCAATGACTTATTAAAAAGTATAGTTTCAAAAAGAAGCTCATTACAGAGATCTGAATGTGAAGAATATTAATTATTGTATGAAGTTCCATATGCACAATAGTACTACTTAAAATTGAAATAAATAAATCGAGAATGTATTGTTTGAGTTTGTATTTTATAAAGAGCCAAACAGGAACAACAGCAATGGAAATCCAAGTAGTCCTTGTTTAGTGAGCAGAATTGGAACTGGCAATGTGATCATTAATTGGTCAGTAAGTGCTTACAATCTCACATCAGCTCTCCTTTGTTTTACAGATCTGTGAATGCAAATATGATGATTAGTTGTAAAATTATTTTTTTGTAACTGTTGTAACTGTAAATGGACACTAAATGATGCAGTTGCTAAACAAGAAGTGCCCATATTACTGCAATTTCTGTGAAATTACCTGCTCAAGGAACAAATAGCATTGTGTTTTTATTCCATTAAGAAGCTTTAAATATCTACAAAGAATATGCAAAATTTAACCAATTCTCATTATGAGTGAAGCCTAATTACCAAGCTGTCTTCAGTATTATAATTTAATACATATTTTGGAATAAAGTAATCATATGTATAATGTATAACATCTTCCTTTTTAAAAGAAAAAAAGCTTAAAATCATTGTAAAATAATATAGATATGTTGAATACCAAATACAATAATATATGGTATTATTGAAAAACATGTGATTCTTAAATACTAACCCTTCTTAGTAATTCAGTCTAGGGATAAGAAATGCATGGCACACATGCCACATGTCTATTAGTATCCAATTTTGCAGCCTACATATCTTTGAAATTTTGCCACTGTAATTCTACCCAGTTGTTTCAAAATGGCCTACAATTTGAGTTTTCAGCTACATTTAGATCTTTAAAGATCCATGGATTTTCCCATGGTCAATTTCTGAAAAAAAGGCAGCATGAAAATTTCCTTGAATACAAAAGATAGTTTTTAGTTCTGGGAAAGAAGCGTGGGAATGAAAGTTTGCCTTCAAGGATATAATTGCCATCTAACTGCCCTTTTAGGGACTAAGCATAAGGTGTACCATATATAGCATCTGTAGATATTTTATAAATACAATCTGTACCTTGAAGTCTATATAGTCTTAGATGATAACTATATATCCCAGTATTTAAAAGAAGAATAAATCTGAGACCATACTAAGTGAAAGGAAAAAAAAGAAGAGAATAGATTTAGAGAGGATAGTTGGATCCATGAGCAAATACTCAGATTGGAATGCTTTGTGGTTTAAACTACTTCTGTCATCCAGGTGTCGTAACATTAACAAGTTTAGCCCTAAGTAAATATAGCTGCATTTAGGCTGAGAGGACTTAATGTGAGTGGCTGTGATGAGACAGAGAAAGAAATAGGAAGAACTTAACAATCAAGAAATGACAGAATTAATTAGTGGCTTATCTAACAAATAGCAGTTCAGTCCAGGCTGCAAAAAGCCTAAAGAGATTCAAAACTTTCAAAGAGATTTTGTCTTAATGAAGCTACTAATAAAATAAGACTGCAAGACTTTCACAGTTTCCAACATTCCCAAAAATAAAACCAATGGTTTGGCTTAATAATAAAAAAAAACTTCCTATGTGATTATAAAGGATTTCTGCCAAAGCTAACCAAAACATCCTTATCTTTTTAGGGGTTCCCCTCACATATATATGCTAGTCGTTCCTGACTCTAGGGGGAGGTGCTCATCTCGGTTTCAAAGCTGAAGAGCCAACACTGTCCGAAGACGTCTCCGTGGCCATATGGCTGGCATGACCAAATGCAGAAGGTGCACGGACCACTATTACCTTCCCACCAAAGTTGGTTCCTATTTTTCTACTTGCATTTTTACATGCTTTCAAACTGCTATGTTGGCAGAAGCTGGAACAAGTAAAGGGACCTCACTGTTATGCGGTGCTAGGGATTCAAACTGCCAAACTGTGTACACACACACACACACACACACACACACACACACACACACACACACGCACACGCACACACGTATGTGTGTATGTATATATATATGTGTGTGTGTATATTTGTATGTTTGTGTGTGTGTGTGTGTGTGTGTGTGTGTGTGTGTGTGTGTGTATACTGGGCAGTACAGTATGCCCTGTTACAGCCATACTGGTAGTATCTGGGAGCAGCAGCCACCGTACCGATACAGGGGCTCGTTTGTTCCATGGTTGTTTATAACGTGACCGGCCCATTGCGCACATGTGCATAGTGTGTGGTGCCTGCATGACCTCCGCCGTGCAGCTGGGTGTTGCAAGGCAGTGGCGTGCACATGTGTGCACAGTGCATGTGCCCATCTAGGATGCCCAGCCCTGTGTGCAGTATACCAGCTGCACCAGGGTCTGGAACCCACCTCTGTGTGTGTGTGTGTGTATGTGTGTGTGTGTGTGTGTGTGTGTGTGTGTGTGTATCAGCAAGAATGAATGTTTTATATATAAATAAAAAATTTATAACATTCATGTTTGCTGATTGTGTCCAGCTAAATCACTAGACTATCATGGCTGTAATTTTTGATAGGTGAAAAAGTTATGGCAGCTTGCTGATTTATGATACATGGATACATGTGAATCCAACTGTAATGAGAAGCTAAATGGAAAGAGAACAACTGAATTGTAGTATACTGGTGCAAGAAAGGAAAAGGCTAAATTAATAAGTCTTAAGATGCAAGAAAAAGGGGCTAGTTGTATCATTTGGCTACTGAGTGGATAGAGACAGGCCAGTAAATTTCACTACCAAAATCCCTGGGTTAAGTCCATCCTCTTAGGCTTGTAAGTTGATGTAGCCACATAAATTTTTGATGGTTAGTTCTAACAAATAAATTCTCTAAAGATTGTAAAGTGGTATACAACTTTTGCCTCCCTCAAAAAGTTCTTGTACTTGTTGGGATTAGGTAGTGCTTGAGTGTGATTTACCCTCTTCTGGTTGCTGCCAAACTCCAGCTGAGTTCAAAGCTCCACATATGAATCACATGATAATGGGTTTTTTACTGTAGCTTGTGGTCCCAGTTGACTGATAGCTATCCCATTTTATTGTAAATCATACATTACAGATGTTCCTTCCCACTTTCTCATATAATTGCAATTTATTTTTTTCTTACACACCCACACATTTGTACACCAGAGGTAGACTGAAACTGCCTATGGATGTTGGCATTTTCCTAAAAATGCCAGGTGTGGCTCATTTATCTAAACACCTGGAACAGCAGTATGGATGTTTGTGAATAAAACTGAGAGGGAGGGGACAAATTAATGGATGAGTCCATCTCCTTTCATGTTTCTGGGGCTGTGATCTTTAATTGGTCATTGGAAGAAGGGATGAGCTGAATCTATCCTTGGGGAAGTGGTGGGAATAGGAAGCATTTCTACTGGCTATAGCTGCTTTTCCCAAATGACGATAGCAACTCCAGCTTCATTCTCTCGCGGGAGAAAGGAGACAGAAACAGAGGAAGCAAGAACAGTTGTTACAGAAAACTCATTTACCAAGGAGAGCGGGGGATTGTTTAAGTATGTATTGAACTTTGAAATGTAGTACATCTTTAGGGAGATGTTCTATTGTGTGAGGGAAAGGACAGACTGGTAGATTCATCCGTGAGTTTAGTAGCTTAGCATTGCTTGAAATTCCTACTATATTTGTGTTACTCTGTATCTCTGCTTGGTTTTCCTCAATGATATACAGTACATAAACCTGTAAAAATTCACAATGAGAGGAAAATTGTTTTCTTTTGTTATATGTCCCCTGAGGGAGTAGGAAATTTCTCCTTAGAGCCCTTATTGGTGATTGGAAAAGTTGACAGTAGCTTATTTTAAGTAAATTGGCTAGAGCTGCTGGGAGATACTTTGGGGGAATCTGTTTCTGAAATTCAAGACCAACCACCATGTTAAAATAGGAATGCATAAGAAAGCTACTGGAAAGCTACTGGCAACTCTTTATTGTCATTTATTTATTGCTGAAAGTCTGAGGATAACACTGAGGCTGTACACATTTGCTTATCATAGGCAGATAATTTTTTTTTACATTTATGTATTGTTGAAAAGCAAAACATTTGAAGAATCTAATCTGAAATGGTTCAGAGATGTATTGTACACCAAGTTTCTTTTTTTTCTGAAAGTGTTTTTTTAATCATTTTTGGAAAAACTAAATGAATCTCCCAAATTATTTGTGATTATGAAAAAAGAATCTCCCAAATACTTCAAATCCCTTCAGAAGTTGCAATATATTTTATTTTTGGAAAACAAATCATTTGTTTGAATGGCAACCTTATGTATTTTGGTGAAGTTGCAATATCTATGGAATATAAGATTCTCAGTTTCAAATAATTATAGCATATTTTGGGCATAAAATCTAAATAAATAAATTGAAATAAACCTTAGGGCAGTGATGGCAAAACTTTTTCTTACGGCATGCCAAAATTGTGCGCACGCTATCACGCACATGTACATGCCCACACCAATTAAATCTTCCCCACCCACCTGCACATGTGCACATGACCCCTGCGCATACACATACAACCCATTCCCAGGCTCTGGAGGCTTTCCTGAAGCCTGGGGAGGGTGAAAATGGAGCTCCCCAGAAGGGCAAAAAATCAGCTAGCTGGTGTGCGCCAGAGCTGACAGTTGGCATGTCAACAAATATGGCTCCGTGTGCCACATGTGGCACATGTGCCATAGGTTCACCATCACGTCCTTAGGGTATTATGCTGAGGAAACATGCATGGAATACAGCTGAGAAACCAGGAAGAGACTTCAAGTGATAACCTATGGATAAGAAAAATTATACAAATAGTTTATTGATGTGCCTTTATCAGAGTATTCTTTGAATGGGATTCCTTTGAAAATAATATGTCTTATATTCAGATAATAATTACTAGAATAATGTTTGTAAACCTTTCTTTGCTACTTAGAATCTCCTTGAGTTTATTTAGTAATGGCAATGATCTGGCAGAACACAATTGGTTTTTAGTGGGGAAAAATACTGTTATACAAATAAAGTTTGGTTTTTACATAACCATAACTAGACATTTTACTTATCTTATATTTCCATTTATTTTCTTATTCCAAATTTAGTTGTATTTTGTTTATTTTTACATTTTTCTGTCTTATGTTTGGTATTACTATTCCTTGTCTCCATCCCCTCTCTCTCCTAAAGAACTCTTTCTGGTTATACTTTTGTAATTAAATGTTCATTTGTAATTTCTTAAGTTCTGTGCTCTATATCTGATTTCTTTCATTATCTGAATGTTAGAAATTCTACTTCTTAAACTGGTTCATCTTCTTTCCCTTATCTGCCTCTTCTAACTCTTTCTTTATTGCTTTGTTGTTCATTATCCTCCTGTAGGAAGGGCCCCCTCACCAGAATAAAATATTCCACAGAATAAGAAGCAAAACAGAACATTTCCCCTAAAGGAGAAGAAGAAAAGCTATCTCCTTAACAAAGGCAGAAAGCAGCTCCAGTCTTTCCTCCATTAAAACAGCTTGCAGGCAAAGTTTAAAGAAACTAAGTTTCATTTGTAGGAAGTTAGCACCCATCCCTCTCCTAGAAGAATGTTCTAAGAAATATTAAAAAGGCAGAATATTATACCTCCCTGGGTGAGAAAAGGAGAAACATGCTCTTGAAAAGCAGCTCCCATCTTTGTTAATAGTCCCAGAAAGACTGGTTCCAACCTATCTACAAGACAAAAGACCAGGCCATCTTATCTACAAAAGACCTTCAGCTCCAGGATGATAGGATTAGTCCTCACTCAAGATCCAAACCAGGACAAAGTCATTAAATCATAATAGGAATTGCCCAAAGCCCTTTCATTACATTACCCAGCAAGATTCAACCAAGTCTGGGACTCAAGACAACCTTCAAAGTTACCCCTGTACGGCCCCTTGGGAGTCTGACAACCAACCAGAATACATTTATTACACAGGAATAGGAAGCAGGGCCTAATATACAGTATATCTATCTCTCTTCCATGTACTTCATTACCCAGGACCTCAAACCACTAAACCATCTTTCCAAACAGCTTCCATGTTTCCAGTGTCTTTCTCCCCTCTTGGAACTGAACCCAGATGGACATTTCTTCCAAAACATTAATAAAACAATGCATACATTGTTAAACCATACTAGGCTAAAACAATCTCCATGTAGACAGCAGAATAGACCAAGGACAGAAATTGATTGGGCAGGCTGGGGTCAAATCAGGAGAACAAAATACTTAGGATTTACATTTTCTCTTTGTTTTTTGAACCGGTCATAATCCCATAAAGAAAATTTCACAAGAACAATTACAATACTATATCCAATCTAAAGAACATAGAAGGAACACATTTTCATACAAACCAAGAACCAAGAAACATATAAAAACTCACTAACTCACAACCCCAATTTGCCATCTATCCCCAGGAATGTTTGTTGTTGTCACTGTTGTTACTGGATCAATAAACAGAAACCTTCTTTCCAACTGCAGCCTGCCTCAAACTTAGTTTTCCTTTGCCTCGGTCTCCTTCCTGGCTTGGAATAAGACACGGACCAGAATTGACTTTTAATACTGCAGTTAAAATTTATTAATTTCAACCTTTTATTTTTCTAAGGATGCCTTGTCTGCCATTTTTAGCAGTTCTCTTTGAGGGGTCTAGGTTTTAGGGTTCATTGTCATCAACTTGTTTCTTCTTCTAATTGTTGTTTTTTCCTCTAAGATTCTCATGCTTCTTTACCTGGCAGTTGAGACTGATTTTTCCTCTTGAAGCAGCAGTAATTCTCTGAGGGCAGTTCTCACTTTTTATGTTTAGGCCATTCATTGCTGATAGAGTCTATGAACAAACCATTGCAAAAGCAACCTCACCTATATTTTCAAGCTTTAGCTCAACTGCTGTTTTCTGACGAGCCAGAGCCATCTTAAACCATGCAGTGGATGGTTTCCTTCATTTCAGTCTAATAATAATTCCAGCTCCCTCTAGCTGCAGTACCCAGATGCACCCACCACTCCAATGACTGATTGATCCTTTGAGCTGCTGTTTTGTCCTGGGCTACAAGCCTGATAGCATGCTGTAGTACAGACTAACTATTGGCTTGTCCCTATTGCCATTTCCTATTAGCATGTCTAAGAATGGAAAATTAAATCTTAACAAATACCTAGGATTAGTGTGCCTTAAATTCACATGCATATTCTAAGGTCCTATGCCTTTCTTGACCTTCAGTGTGACTCTGCAATTACCCTCAGCTGAATTACTGGATAAATGTGGGATTCCCTTCCCATCTCTCTTTAATTCTGAACAATTGCTTTTCATCTCCTTTATAAGCCCTCACTTAAGCAGCTGTCCTTAATCTGCATGACAAAAGGAGAGAGGCTAAACAGTAAGACTAACCCTTTCCTCTAACATTTTATTTTAGTTATATTGCCTGGCCTTGCCAAAACTGCAGTTTCCCAGATTGTTTATATTTAGTGGCTAAATTGTCAATTGTTTTATGTGAACATAGCGACAGTATCTACTATTTACTAAGACACAACTTTACCACCCATAAATATTTATCAAAACTTCATACATATAGACTATAGTGATCTAATGGAACATTAGCTAGCCATTGAAATTTGAGATGACATTTAATATCTCAACTTTTAGTCTAATTTTGATTTTCTTTATGTTTCTAAAATTGATTGAATTGCAGCACTTTCAGGAAAGCATAAAGTAAACAGGGAAAAAGAAAGAATAAACAAATAAAACATTTATTTATTTATTTATTTATTTATTTATTTATTTATTTATGTGACAGCTACCTCTTGTAGAGGCATTAGATTAAACATGGTGGAAATAACAAAAGCAGAGATAAAAATGGCTAAAACATAAATATATAGTAGTGCAGTTTTAAAAATGAAATTAAAATTGTTTCCACTACAATAAAGCTGAGTTTGTTCATTCATCTAACAATACGGTAACATATTTGACTCCAAGATATTCCCTGATTTATCTTAATCCAACAAATTCTTTATGATGACATGTTTGCCACAAGCTTTGTGACATAGAAAATTGTGCTAATGGCACAAGTCATTGTGCCGTCAGCAGTGGTACAGTCAGCACTGGTATAATTTTCCCACTTCAAAAGTTGTGCTATCTTTATGCTGATCAAATTATATGATTCCTTGCCCTAAGATTTACTTCAGAGTACTTTACACCACCTCTAATAAGGCAGTAATGTAAGGCAATTCATCACAGTGGTACCTCAGTAACTACTATTTCTTATAAAACTTAGCTACAATGTACGTCAGTCCAAGTGTCCTATTTTAACTATTGTGAATTGGGCTGTGAGTATTTGATCTAGTCATCATGCTTCAAAGAATTGCTTCACCGAAATGGGAAATGTATGAACTGAGCATTTAGAAGTTAACTTTGTGCTAAGCATGCATTTGAGAAGGTTAGGTGATAATTTAGAGATACTTAATCTTCATTTGTTCTGATATAATTTCCTCACTTCCTACAGTTTGAAAATGTCATTGCTCCATTACAGTGCAGACTTTGGCTGTTCTGATAAATGGGAAATGTGCATGGCTATATAACTTTTGAGTTATGTTTAGAAGTTTATAATCTTTACAATGAGATTATCATTTTCATAGAAATCACTGAGTATTCATTTTTCTCAAAAAATAAAAATCTTGAGCAGTACAAAACTTAAACTGATTCATATATTAAACCTTGCTATTGTTTTAACCCATTGTCTCAATTATCATACTAACTAGCATACTATCAAACCATAAACTAAAAATGTTCTGCTATGTATTTTACACTAAATCACTGAGACATACACCTTATTATATATGCAGTTGCTCCATTTGTAAATTATAAATTTAAGAGTATAACTATAGCTAGAGCATTTCCAAAATTCATCTGAGAAAGGAGGAAAATAGGATTTTACAGACATTATGATGTTTTGCTATATCCAGTTGGATGTTATTTTCCATTTCCCCAACTGGTGGATTTTTTTCTTGTCTTTCAGTATTAATATGGGAGATATTTTGCAAATGTATACAGATAGGATTCCATAAATTATTCCATAAATATTTATTGATTAAATATATATATTTAATATTTGATGGTATTCTATAGATTCTTTCTGGATGCACTGTGCCCAAACATTCCTGAATTTTACACAAATATCTGGCATCCCAGACTGGGAAGTGAACTTTCATTGCTTATTTTACTGGAATTTCAGTAATAAGAAGCATGTGAGCTTCACTGTGCAAGTACTGTATGGATGATATGTGAGGAACATTGCACATTCTGCCCAAAATATTAGAATGTATACTTTATAGCAATAGCAATAGCAATAAGACTTATATACCGCTTCATAGGGCTTTCAGCCCTCTCTAAGCGGTTTACAGAGTCAGCATATTGCCCCCAACAACAATCCGGGTCCTCATTTTACCCACCTTGGAAGGATGGAAGGCTGAGTCAACCTTTGAGCCGGTGAGATTTGAACAGCCGAACTGCAGAACTGCAGTCAGCTGAAGTAGCCTGCAGTGCTGCATTTAACCACTGCGCCACCTCGGCTTATATTGGATATATTGGATATATTGAATCACAACTTTTTTTTTAGTTCATCATGTTATACTTGTCTTGGCTAAAGGTTTATTTTTGAGTTGGAGGAGTGGAGTTTAATAAATGGAAATGGAATGTGTTAAATAATTATTAATGTTGATTTGTCTCCTTTTGCCACCATTTGTTTTTCTATTCAGATAAATTCCTAAGACAAAGCATCCAAGGATAACCATTGGGAGGTGTGCATCCTTTTACCCTCCTTCAAGTTCCTGGAATCTGAGAAGATGCATCCTTTAGGCAATGGCTTCCATGGTGCAAATCAGCAACCTCTTTGTTGTTGAAGTTCGATCATTGTATTTGATATTCCTCTTGGCTTTTTTCATTCTTATTGTTCTTTCTGACTTTTAAGTATTGGGTTATGTATTCTATTTAATTTTATTCCATATTTGCTAGTCCATATTAATTACATCAGTGCTAAGAAAGAAGAGTGTGAGATCTGAGTCTTCCCAGTTCTTTCTTTTATTATTACTTTTTACATGATACTTTTTTTCTGGAAGTAGGGGAATTTTTTGAGACATCTAGTTTCCATGGAACATGATTAATGTTAGTTATTTGTGTGGCAAATTTCTTTAACTCAAACAGTCTAATCAAAAGCCAAGATATATGGGTTTCAATAAGAGCCTGAAGACCTAGCTCTGCCAATTGGCCTGGGACCGCTATGGGGGAATATCATGCTGGAGGTGGTTAATGGACAAATAGAAGATTCCCCGCTCCTTCTCCTCCCTGTGCATCCTGCTCCCTTCCTTCCATTTTAAACATATAATTTATTTTTTATTGTTATTAGATATATTTTAATAGTTTTACTGTTTTTAATGTTGTTAACTGCCCAGCGTCAATTTGTGGTGAGATTGGCAGCAAACAAATTTAATAAATAAATAAGTAAAATTAAATAAATAAACAATAGCACTTGGAAAAAAACTGTAGTATTTTTTAGGGCCAATAATAATGTTTGCTTTCACTGGACTAAAACCATGTATAAGTAGTCAATCAATTCACAGGTCAAATTATGTCTGAAATTATTAGTAAAACCATACCAGTATCTGAATTCATGCTGAGTGCCTCTCCCTTTGCTTTCAGCAAATTATTCTGTGTGTCAGAACCTTTCAAATGGCTGGCTGTATTTTGTTATTTTCTGTTATTTTAATATTTTTTATTTAATCACTTTTCAGCAAATGGATATGATGATTTATTTGTCAAGCAATGCTTATTTCAGTCAATGACTAGCATAAAACAGAGCCATCAAACAAACAATAAATAAAATACTATATAAAGAGAACAATGTCTCAGAAACACCTTTGATATGAATGTATTATATTCTAACCTAATAATAAAATTATTATATATTATATTCTAACATAATAAAAGTATGTCTTAAGCTAATCATATTAAAGACATAGTGAATTATTACAATTAAATGATTAAGACTGAAATTATTATCTCAACCAAAAACTAAAACTTGAATCTGGAATACCTTATAATATACCTTATGCTGTTATTAATTATACTAATAGAAACTGGCCAAGAAGGAAGTGTAAATCCCTTTCATAGTTTATATTCAGTAGTGTATTTCTTTAGTGTTCATCTGTCAATGTCATTGTTTTGTTTAGGAAGTAACATTTAAGAGACATCAGCCAAGTGATATTCAAAGGATATCAGCCCTTAACTAATTTTGGAGGTAGTCTAAAAAAACTTGCTGATGTCCAAATAAATACAATCTAATATAGCAATAGCAATAGCAGTAGACTTATATACCGCTTCATAGGCCTTTCAGGCCTCTCTAAGCGGTTTACAGAGAGTCAGCATATTGCCCCCAACAATCTGGGTCCTCATTTTACCCACCTCGGAAGGATGGAAGGCTGAGTCAACCCTGAGCCGGTGAGATTTGAACCGCTGACCTGCTGATCTAGCAGTAGCCTGCAGTGCTGCATTTAACCACTGCGCCACCTTGGCTCTTATATAAAAATATAATATAAAATATATTATATTTTATAATATAAATAATATTATATAATATAATATATAAATATATTATATTTTATAATATAAAAAATGCATATTGCAGAAGGAGCCAGTATACCATGTATGCTTTTATATGTGATGAAAAATTAACTGGTTCTAGAATTTCTGTGACACTTGCAACATGTAGAGTGGGTTCTGGATTCTGTAGTGCCTATACCTGACTTCTAATACTCCTGATGACAGAACAAACTGAACTTTGTTAAGGTCTTTTCTTTCTCAGTTTAGAAACTGTGGATGCAAGTGAAACTGTTCTGATTGTCTTTTCATTACAAAAACATTTCTTGTCAAATCACACTTTGCAGAGAGAAGAGCATCCCAGGAGAATCCACAAAAATTCAACTTCTCTGTTCTATCTTGCATTGTGATGTTGCAAATCTCTATTAATGATAGAAGTATCAAGCCTATATATAAACAAAATATCTTGGATTGATCTTAAATATGCCAGTCTCACAGTAGAGAACTATATTGTAAATGCAGTTTGTAATATGAAATGATTTCATTGAATTCAGGGTTTCCAATTCTGAATAACTGTCATAAGGTACTAGATATATGCCATTCAGTAACTTGAAACATACTTAGGCAGAAAATAAGGCAGTAGGGATAAATAAAGCACCTCTTGAATGATAGAAAATTCCAATTGTTGATGCTGATTATTGAATATTCTGAGCTACGTAGTCCAGATGAGAACTTCTCCCACTGGAGGACTGAAAAACAATTTCAAGGCATTTAAGAATCTTAATTTGCTCAATTTCAGGGCCATTTAGTTGTCATCTCTGAATTCAAGGGAGTGTTAGCAAATATCCAAACCCAAGCTTTGTTATTTGCATAGTTAATTGCTGAGTCTTTGTCCTTACAGTGATTTTACAGAAAAGTTATTTTAGGGTATATTTTAATTCAGTAAATTCTGAGGCAAGAGATTTAAGTCATTGGCACATGTGTATAAATCTAAGGAGCTAATTTTGAAGAGAAAAAGATAATTTATAGAGTAATGGCATCAATAACCAACCTAATTCCCCTCACCAAAATTAATCATTCTTTCCTTGAATCTATTTTCATTTTGTAGCACCAGAAAAACATATAGTTATAACAGTATTTGCTTTATATTGTTTTTATGGTGGTATGTTTACCATTAATTCACTTTGAAGAGCTAGGTCATGAATAAATATATTAATTCTACAACAGTTATTATGTTTCCATGTAAGCTTCATAAAAACACCTACTTATAGGTCTGATTTAATCCCACAGGATCACCTATTTAAGACAATCATTCTAAAACTGGCCCATTTCTTTGCAAGGTCTTGTTCTAATCCAGCCAATTCAAAAGTTTTGTTTTGAGATATGTGGAATACAATCTGGTCATTATATTTAATGAACTATGGCAATTAGTTAGGTCACTTTTTAAAAAAAAAATCATTTAAGTTACACCATTGAAATACTGCCGCTTTGTTTCCATGAAGGTAAATGATCACTTCTTCCCTGCTGCAAATTTTTTGTGAGTCCACAAAATTAAATATGAAAGAAGGAACAATTTGTTCCCTTTGCTTTTCATTGAAGCTGATGGTACCTAAAGTAAAAGAAAAAAGGAAGAATCTGCAGTGGAAAAGAAAACATGTAAAAAAGGAATAGAAGGGAGCCAATTGTGCAAGCATCTGGTAAAACCAAAGAAAGACATGGGGACACATTAAATGGGAACAATCACTAAAAGGAAGAGCAAGGCACTAATATACTAGTACACATAAAAGACACCCATGATCCTTTCCTTGTTTTAGGACTAAGGCAGACCCACAGGTGCATTTAGCAATAGCAATAGCAGTTAGACTTATATACTGCTTCATAGGGCTTTCAGCCCTCTCTAAGCGGTTTATAGAGTCAGTATATTGCCTCCACAGTCTGGGTCCTCATTTCACCCACCTCGGAAGGATGGAAGGCTGAGTCAACCTTGAGCCGGTGAGATTAGAACCGCTGAACTGCAGATAACAGTCAGCTGAAGTGGCCTGCAGTACTGCACCCTAGCCACTGCGCCACCTCGGCTCCTCATAATAAATTTATTATTTATTAAGAGCTGATTCAGCAATAAAGAGTCGATATCAAACTTTATGACTAATTTTTTGGTTCAGCATTTCCAAAGGAATCATACATTAACTTTTAACATTTCCTGGTGCTACTTTTTTTGTCTATAACACAATAACACTATGTGTGTGTGTGTGTGTGTGTGTGTGTGTGTGTGTGTGTGCGTATGTATGTATGTATGTATTGTGTCACAACCCCTGGTATGCCCAAATATGGGAGGGAGCATACTGCTTCCCTTTTCTGTCTATCGGATCACTCTGGGAGCCATCAGGCAGAAAGTCATTTTTTTATGTTGCCTTATTACATTTGTGTTGCATTTGTGCTGATAAATAAATATTATATATAACTGCCTAATATGTAATACAGCCCTGGTTTGATTCACAGTAAGGGTATGGCTAACTGATGAGAGCTAAATAGCTTGAAATAGATCTATACTAGTCTCCCTTTATTTATTTATCAGCACAAATGCAACACAAATGTAACAAGGCAACATAAAAAAAGTGGCTTTCTGCCTGGATGGCTCCCAGAGTGAGTCGATAGACAGAAAAGGGAAGCAGTATGCTCCCTCCCATATTTGGGCATACCAGGGGTTGTGACACAATACATACCTATTTCCCTGGCTTAGCTGATAAAGGAGGAGAGCCTGTGGCTCAGTGGCTAATATAACTGCCTAATATGCAATACAGCCCAGGTTCGATTCCCAGTAAGGGTATGGCTAGCTGATGAGAGCTAAATAATTTGAAATAGATCTATACTAGTCTCCCTTTATTTATTTATCAGCACAAATGCAACACACACACACACACACACACACACACACACACACACACACACATATATCAAAAATTGGCTTGTTGATCAATGTTGGAAGTAAAGACCATCCTAACAGATCAGAGATTGTGGCCCCTCCTTGTGGATTTATGTAATTTACATTCAATTTATTTTTTTAATTGGGCAATAGCAGTGAAATAATAATAAAACAGCAATAGTTTTAGTTCCAGTTGTGCATACTTGTGTTTTAGTTGTGCAAATTGCCTGGGCAACAATTGCTTTGGTGGTATTAACTCCACTGAGTTTGAACTTCATGATCTCCTTAACTCTCTTGATGTTCTCTTTTAATGATGATAGTGGTGGTGACGATGACAATGACGATTATGATGACAATGATTCATATTATACTATAGTACTAATATAAAATGATTTTGATGTAACAAATTTTGGAAGTATCAATGAAAAATCTGAAATTTCATGAATGAGTTGATGAGCTAAATAATTTGGAAATCTCTTAAATAAAGGGTTGAGAAAAAAATTAAATATTGGGCTGATATATTTCTTCAGCACTATCTATAAACCTTCTTGTCTTCTTTAGCATGTCTACTATTTTGTTATTATTTATAACATTATTTGCACTTCAGGGTTCCTGGTACTGAGTTATCACTCTGATCAGATATATTTAGGTGAAAAGTTTTTTTCTAAAAACTCTACTTTAGTGTACATCAGAATACAATGTAATGTTCAGCCAGTAAAGGAATTGTGTCTCCTTGAGAGCCCTCAATTATTGCTTTTTTTTAAAATGAAAGAGAGAAAGGGGAGTAGGTTTTATTTGTTGATTTAGTTGCATAGGACTGAGAAGAAGTACCAATATTTATTACCAATATCTAATAAATTTTGCATCTTTATGTCTTATCTATTATAATTAGGTTTTTAAAAAATTTCTACCAATTATCTTACAATGGATGTTATACATATCTTTCAAAATAATTCCCTCGTATATACATTTTTCTTCTATTAAACAGTCTTGGAGATTGCCTGGATGAAGTTTTCTTGGTAAGCTTTTGAAACGTGCTTTGCAATTGTCTTCGTGTGAGAGCTAAGAAAGTGATTAGCCTAAGTTCACCTAGCTGGCTTTGTGCCCAAGGTGGAACCTAGAACTCAGATTTCTACCCCAATACCTTAACTACTACATCAAACTGACTCTCTAAACTCTAAATATTCAAAACTCTTTAGGCCAACTAAAACCTTTCTAGAAACTGGTGCTATTGATTTATGAGCTGTGCAAATCTCATTAATCCTCCACCAAGCAGTAAATACTCTGAATAACATATTATAAATTCTTTGCTTGTGGAGGGTTTTCCCCCCCTGTAGATATATCTGAAGAAATGAGAATGTACTGAAGTCTTGTTAAAAGCTTCTCTGTACTTTTTTACAGCCCAACATTTTTTTTCTTATCATCTTGTATGCAAAGGGACTTCCTTCAAAATAAAATTCTTTTTGATGGATACTGTTCAAGATCATAAAAAATATGGAATGAAAAGAAAGGTGTTGCTTACTAATACAAACAAAAGCAAGGTTTGAAGTTGGATAAAAAAATGCTTATATAACATGTCACACTACCGATAATCTTTTTTCATAAAAGTACTTTGAAATTTTATTTTCTCAGAAGAAAATATTTTGAAAAATGAAAGGAAATACTTCTGATCTTCTTTAATGCTCTAAACACTTGCAGTTATAAAATTCACAGGAAACAATAACCTGCTTCTTTATCTCTAAGTTCGAGAGTTGTTTTATAAAAGGAGATGGATGGCATATAAATATAATAAATAAATAAACAAGTAAATAAGTAGTAATCAGTTTATAAATATTTATTACTATGATGATAAAAGCATCCAAGATGTAGGGTCTCCTGCTTGGGCAGAGGATTGGACTAGAGGACCTGCAAGATCCCTTCCAACTCTTTTAATCTGTTAATCTGCTGTTGCTTTAAAGCTAACTGATGCAAATGTAAGAAGCTCAATATGGAAATCTGTAAACATGATATTAAGAAAGAAAATAAAATAAGTTATGGATTCTGTTACTGAGCAACTCAACCCTATTGCATGTTCTGTATGGGATTTGCATATTCTATAAAGGATTACCCTATTACTTGGCTAATTTGTGCTAGAAACTGCAAACAAAAGATAGAATCAAACATACCAAATGATCAAATCTGAGCTACTAAAATTTTATGTACTTTAAAGTTTATTTGTAGGGCTAGAAGAGAGTGAAACAAAATTACTTGCTGAGAAAAACATCTGATGACAGCAGAAACTTTGCAGAACTGAGTCCAGTACATGAAGAATGGTCTGCTTCACCTATACTGGGTGGGGAATTCATAAATAATTTGTCAAAGTGGCAGCCCATGGGCTAGATTCATCACAAATAGGCCGCGCTCACCCCATCTCTGCAAAGGCAAAAAATGTTATGATGCATCATGTGATGTCACATGATGTGATCAAGTTTGATACCTCTGTAACAGATCCTTTGCTGAAACAACTTTTGTGATAGATTACTTTGAATCTGTGTGATGCATGCTCTGTTAATTCCAGGTCCATGGACTAGATTCACTCAACCACTTCCTCCTCTGAAACTGCTCTGTTTGCTTTACTATAGCTTAATAGGCAAAAAAGGATGGTCTAAGCAACAATAAAAAGGAAATGCAAAGGTTTGTATAAGGAAATAAAATATTCTGTCATAAAAATGTACAAGTAATGGCAGTTGTGACAACTGTAAAGACTCAATAAAATACATCTGTAGTCCAAGTTCTTTCTGTAACCCTACCACCCTGCTAGAAATTTCTGGTTTCTCCTAAGGGTAAACAAAAGTGATGGGATTACCAAAAATTGTTTTTCATTTCTTGTTTGTCCAGTTATATGGCAAGGAGTTTAGGACAATTGTTTTATTGTTAACACAGTCAAATATAATTTGTAAAAAAATGCATAATACTATATTATAGCTTCTTTGTATTGAAATTATTAATTCTAAAAATATGCAATGAGGTTTTTTGGCTTGAGGTATGAGTATCACATAATATTTTGTATATTGAAATAAACCATTGTTGAAAATCCCATTTGTACATTGCATTGTTTACAGGCAACTGCTTCACCATAATTATTAGAATGATTATTTATTTAATGCAAAACATATGTCAATCAAAAGTCTCTAAGGATTCTACCAATGGTACACAGAATATAATAAAAATAGCACATTAAAATTACAACACAGACCAGAAAACAATAAACTCTCCTATTCTATTAACAACAACAAAAAACATTATTCCATTTAGGGAAGGTAGAAATCAGTGGTGGAAAGCAATTCTATGGATTGAGACCTGGAGAACCAGAAAGCTTTTCAGGTAACTACAGTTCCCTGAGTATTTTCTACTTTGACTTGTTTTCTTACTGTGATTAAAGCATTTATTTTCATATTTGTGTAATAATATATTCTTGAAATATAAGAGTGTGTCCTAAACATATTCAGTTTAATTATCTGTAGTTTCCCACAAAATCAGTGTACTATGTACTTTATACTGATAGTACACATATTTTCAGTATGCTAAAGAAAAAAGAACGATCAGATCAGATTCTTTGCTAGCTGGCATTAGTTAAATCACTAGGTTTTGGCCTAATTAGTGTCACAGTACCATAAAATGAAAGATGAGCATAACATGCCCAAGCTATTGTAAAAGCTGTTCCTATGGACAAACCTCCTAGATTAATTTACAGCACCCACATCTGAAAGAGAAGCAATTTAAAGAGAATATTGCAATATTAGAAATATCTTCTAGGAGTACTAGTTAGGAACATAGATAAGACTGGAATAAGGAAAGACAGAAAAGGATTGGATGGGGTTTTTATTAATTAGAATTATGGTATTAACATTTTATTAATTATTATTTATCATTAATTTTAATCTTATTGGAGTGAAAAGAAGAACTAAGTGAAAAGTATTGTAGGAAATCACACTTTTCACTTAGTTAAAAATGCATATAACTGCTTTCCTCCACTAGAAAATTGTATCTTTTATGAATTAGTTGTGTGGGATATATACCGGTAGTCAAATCTGATATATATAAAACCAGAAAACACTGACAAGTACCAATACAAATACAGACAGACAAGGCCAAGATAAACTTCAAAATGAGAGAAGGATCTGAACGGGGAGGTTGCTTAGATACAAATACTTAGAATAAAAGAATTGCTAGAAGTAGAATTTTACTCTCTTCCAAATTATACAACTATTGTTCCAGGAATTAAGGTACTAAACTAATACTTTTATATGTCTCTGAAACAAAGAAAACAATGCTTCAAGGGTTTATAATTTAAAGTATAAAAATAAACTTTGTAAAACTTCTAAGGGATAATTCAGTTTGAAGGAGGATTGGTTGATTTTTGGGGAGGTTGGATTTAATTGAATTCAAAATCCCTTTGAATTGGATCAGTAATTTGAGCATCAACTTGAATTGGAAATCTTTGAATAGCTTTGGACAGATTCAAAGACTATTGGATGTTCAGTGAACTTTTTGATTGCACAGTCTCAAATGCCATGACACGTTTCTTCCAAAAATGGATGTTTCTTCTACTATTGCTTCCACTACAAGTTTTAAATGTTATTATGAATTATCTGGTGTTTACATGAGTTTCATTACTTTCATAAGCTTGTCTACCTGATCTTCATGAAAACATACAAAATTGATGGTTCATCAAGATTTATTTAGAATAGGGAAGAATATGGGGTGGTGGGGACAGAGATTCAGATATATTATTTTACTTTCTTTCTTTCTGAATTCTTTAAATCTGGCTTGCCTTTCTTTGTAATTCCTATCTTTTTCCAGATCCCTGCACTTTTATCCTTCCAATCTATAGTGTAATCCCTTTTACTCTCTGGGTCTAGCCTATTTGCAAAATTAGCTCTTTCATTTCTTTCATTTTTTTTAAAAAAAGTTGTGGGACAGATAGCACATACTATGTCATTTACAGAAGAAGTTAACCTTTCCAGTGAGCCATGTCAACAAACCAGAAAAAAAGTGGTCAGGTGGTAGTGACTTTTTAATTGTTATAAGCTTTATTTTAAATTTTTGGACATTTTTTTTTTCAATTAAAGTAGGACACTTTTAAAAGTGCTAGTTCAGGACAACTTTCTATTGTTATTTGCTGGATTTGATTTCTATATTGCTCTTCATTTCAGTACTTCTGTCTTTAAAAAGTACAATACATATTGCAATGAACTCCCTGAAACTAGCAGGCTGAAACCATTTAGGGTTAATGTCCTCTAAAAAGTCTGCATTCAGGCTATTTTCATCCCATTCACTCCAAAAAGGAAGCAGCTGCAGTCATTTTAATGCTTCTGTATCATAGGATCATATCTTTTATTGAACTGATCTCAAATTGGTTTTTATCAAACTGTTTGCCTTTGAATCTCATATTCAAATTGAATCATGAATTCAATCAAATCTTGGCTGAGTTGCAGAGCTCTAGTAAACAAGTATAATCATTGACAGAAAGATATACAGTGGTGCCCTAATCTTCTAAAATTGACAGTAAAGACCTTTGGGTATTATCTAATTTTGGTGTTTACACAAATAACATTAATGAATTTTCAAGCTATTTGTAAAAAGTTGACGATTTTCATCAGAAAAAGTAGTTATTACTATTCATCATTGATACAAATTTCAATAGGTAAAATATGTGGCAACTTTCTAAATACCAGAGAGTTATCATGGGAAATAACTGACTTGTAATTTATTTTATGAAATTGCTATGATGATAGCCAATAACATTTTAACAGAAAAGCTGCTCTTTTGACTAATTAAAAGTAAAGCTTTGGAGACTCAACAGTTCCCTCTTCCACTGACATGCCTTTAAAGAGTGAAAAGAAGAGGTTTAAAGCAGGGATATATTGTTTACCAAAGGTGTTATTGAATGGTTTGTAGCTCAACTAATGAGCTTATGTACCTTGCATATTAAATAATGAGTGTAAAACCTTTTGTGAATTTTTTCTAGGCTTTTCAAATATTTAAAATCACCTTAGTACATTTACAAATGATTTAATAATACTTTTACTCATTTTGTAAAAGGTTCAGATCCAGGAGTCAAATCTAGATTCACTGTTGTCGATAGCTTCTATATTTCTTACTATATTTCAATAAAACATTATGAGGTAACAGAAAACTCAAGAAAAATAATTCATGGGCATAGACTTTTCCTTAGAAGTTTGTTAAAATAAGCTGAATAATGGTTTCCTCTTTTCATTCATTGATAAAACCTGCATTTTTAATGTCAGAAAAATGTGTTTTTTCTATCATGACTATAATTCTTCCTTTGACTCACATATGATTCACCTCAGCTATTTTAGTAATTTTGGGATTATACCTTCAGCCTAAATCTAAGATGGCTTTTGGCATATAGTGTGGGTATTTTCAGATTCAGAAAAAAAGTAAAATGCAAATGAAATAATAAATATACAAGCCAGTGGTGGGTTGCAGGTGGTACGTCCTGGTACGGGTGTACTGGAACCTGCCCGGAGCATCGGGTACCATTCCGGTATGGTGCTCTGGAGGGCCTGCCCACCTGTCCGAGCTCCTTACCTGTCCTTTAAGCCTTGGGCGCTTCTGTGTACCCACATGGTGTGTAGGGCGCCTGCACAACTCTCTACTGAGCAGCTGGAGTGTCATGGAGGCTTGCAGAGGCATCGCAGGCAGGTACAACACATGCACGTGCCACACGCATCCATGTGGGTGACACCGGGCCCGTTCCAACTGTACCATTTGGAACGGGATCCGGAACCCACTACTGATACAAGCCAATACTCAGATACAATTATCTCAAGAATCAGAAATTACCTCTGTATAAATATCCTGTCCATCTCCTATTTGAGTAAAACCATGTTTTCTGCTGGAATGTAATAATAAAAAAAGACTGAAAAGTGAAACCAGATTTGTTTCAGTGCAATATTTAAGGCTGCAAAGCCAATCTGATTTGCTTTGCTGAGGTGAAGATTTCACTTGCAATAAAGCAAAACAATTCAAGGGACCCAGATTGTTTGAGGGTAATACTGCATAAGAAAGCTTCCAGGGCTGAAGAACGTATTCCAGGCTGGATGACATTTTCATTGCCTTTTCTGAAGCCACCCAACCTGGAAGAAATTAAGAATGTGCCAAGGACACTGTTTTTTGTACCTTTGAGTCTGTTTTGACTTCTCATAACTTCTCATGACTGCCTAGACTTCACAACTAGTTTCCCATTGCTTTTTTCCTAGGTTTGAAACTGAGAAGCTGGGCCATCTGGTTTAATGCCAAAGGCAGGACTAGAACTCAAGGTCTCCTGGTTTCTAATAAAATACTTTAACCTCTAGGCCAAACTGGCTTAAGGTTATTGTATTCAGTGCCATCAGCTTGGAAATAGTTTGCTTTCTGGGCTGGATTCATTTGGCTAAGGCAGCATGAAAAAGATTCACAGCAGCACATACAAGTCATGACACCCCCCCCCCAAAAAAAAGCTCTCAGCTCTTAGCTTCTCAGCTATTTGTGAAAGCTATAAGCTTTCACAAATCTCCATAACTTGGAAGACTTTGATATTTATCGAAGGAGAACCAATTTTAAAGGGAAAGTGAATTAAATATGTCACTCTAAAAGAATTAACACAAAGAGGTTAGAATTGGAGACATAATAGAGAACCACCGGAAACTTCCACATGTTACAAGACTATTTTCATAGCAATATTTAAAGTTGTTTTTGAAGGGATAGGAATTTTCCTACTATTAGGAAGAAGTCACTTGAAGCTTACAGTAAGCCATGAGCAGAAGTAAAAGATGGAATGAAAGAATGGGATATCTCTGTCTATAAATTAAATGCCTTTTATAAGTATTCTTCTTGGGCTTTATTTCAAGAAAAAAGGTGGATATTTTATCTAGGCATTTCTAAACTAGAAAAATATCTATTTATTTGCTAAGGATAAAACATGCCTAAATATAAAAGACAGGAATAGAAAAGACAGGAGTATTCCATTCCTACTGAATCACTGCAACCATAGTTCACTCAGAACAATAATAATTCAGTTAAAGTGAATAAGAATAATTTTTTAATGAGAAAGCAAAAAGAGCAAAAGATAGCAAAATGTCAGACCTAGATATTACAACCTTGTTGTTGTTGTTGTTGTTGTTGTTGTTAGTTGCAAAATCGTGTCCAACCCATCATGACCCCATGGACAATGTTCCTCCAGGGCTTCCTGTCCCTTCCATCCTCTGGAGTCTATTTAAACTCATGTCTACTGCTTCGGTGATTCCATTCAGCCACCTCGTTCTCTGTTGTCCCTCTCTTCTTTTGCCCTCAGTCTTTCCCAGCATTAAGCTCTTTTCCAGTGAGTCCTTCCTTCTCATTAGGTGGCCAAAGTATTTCAATCTAGAGCTTTACAATCTGAAGGGCTTATCGAAGTTTCAGATTGCTTCATCTGGTATAAATTTTATTTGTTTATTTATTTATTATATGAACAGTACCATAAAATGATTTATTATATGAAAATCTTTACAGCTCATATGATCCTCAATAATTGCCGAAAATATAGTTTATTTTTACGTGTATTCCCATCTTCTGTCAAAGAGAACTCTTTTTATAATGGATTTGTTATGCATCATGTTGGTGTTCAGTCTTATTGTCAGCCTGTTTTGCTGCTTGCTTTCGGCTGCCATTGAAATGGGGAGGGGGGCATGGTATTTGGGTGGGGGAATTATTCTGTGCAGGAGTGACTGTAAAAAGGGAGTTGTTCTCACCATCTACTGCGCATGCTGCAGAGATAGGAGTTGCCGCCAAGGCCAACTGTCCGGCATACCAACCTGATGATGATTTTTGAAGATGTCTCCCACATGACACCTGTAGGGTGTTCGGATTGGACTATGGGATGGGGTTACCGAGGGGAGGGGTTGGGTCACATATTGATACCTATGATTACATGTGCTTTTGCCTCAGATCTTGCTTTGCTTAACTACTATCTACTCATAACTAGTAAAAGTATTCTTAATTCTGCAAAATGGAGTTGAGTGGTTTCTTTCTTGGTTACTGAGGGAAGCAGCCCTGACACTTATGTTAGCACTTGCCACATCCACAAAGTCTTAAATCTGGCTCTCCTGGCAAGGAACAAGCAGATGTTGGCTTCAGAAAATGAGAATTGGATCATATGAGCATATCACCTTAGGCAAGTAAGTTTCTTCAACTGGCATTGCTAAAAATTAGTTAAAGAAACTAAATAAAAATATACATAAATATTTAAAGAGTATGATTAATTAGTCATAGTTCCTATTCACCTTAAATATCAGATTTGAATTGGATTATAATTTTATTCTAACTATTTTTTTTATTTTACTAAAAACAAATTCCTTTGAAAAGTAGCAGAAATCAAATGTTCCAGAACCATTAAACAGCAATCTTAATTCATAAGATATAGTGGTGAAACACAGAAACAGAAAGAGGATTTCCTTTAAAGAATTCATAGATTTGACTATCTCTGAAACATGTCCAATAAAAGCTACTGAAATAATACAACTATGTTCTGGGACTATGCCTTCCAGGTGTTGTTTATTGATTGATTGGTTGATTCTGTTTCAGTGTTGTAACACTTCTTTTGGACAGGTAAATCCTATAGCGCTGGTAATTTGCCAAAAGCTATTAAAGAAAGTGATAAAATATACTAAATAGAGACAATAAATTGTATATGGAATAGTGAAAGAAAACACTTCTTTAGAAATAGTACTTAGAACATGTGTATCTTCCAACTATACTGCAATTATCTATATTGAAGAGAGAAAAAAAGAACAATTCAAATTCATTTTTAAAACTGTATTAATTTAGCATTGTATAAACATTGAGTACATTTAAGTACAAAACTAATTACTCCATTTACTTATAGGCTGTACTGATGTTCAATATTTTTACATCATGTTCCATACAATATATAGATTGAATTCATGTTTAGCATTCTAAATATTAAGAAACGGTTTTTGATTTTTGTTTTGCTATTATTACCTAATACCATGTTTCCCCAAAAATAAAATAGGGTCTTATTTTCTTTTGACCCCCCAAAATAAACACTTGGCCTTATTTTCAGGTAGGTCTTATTATTTTGAGGTGCAGTATGGTCACCATGCCTGCTGCTGTATTGCAATATGTTTTGGGGGGGCTTATTATCCGGGGAGGTCTTATTTTAAGGGAAACAGGGTAACGTTGTAGCCAACCAGTCACAGAAAACATTTATTATGTTTTAATCACTTAGAGAGCGCTGTAAAGCACTATTTTAAAGTACTATATTTCTGGGAAACAGGGTATTAATAGGTGTTGGTATGAAAATAAATATGCAGGGTGTGGAAAGATCAAGCAAGTTGCTTTGAGACTTGAACCTGAGCTCGGAGAAGAATACAGTCAGCCTTGTTTTGCGAAGAGGCAACAGGTCATCCTGACCTATGCATAGTTTGGAATGTTATTTGGGAAAGTTCATTTTTAACTTCCCACTCTTTGCCTTTTTCTATCTCATTTTCTTTCACACAAATGCACATTATCTCCTCACATTGACACAATACTATAAACCTCTTGGGTTTTTTTTTTATCAGAATGGCATGAAATTTATTATTGAATATTGAACTGCTATAGACCAAGAAAGCATGATAAATTTAATGAAAGTTTGCAAAGGAACATTAAGCTTTTTTTATCAGAATGATACTGTATTATTTAATCCTGTTTTTGTTTTTTCATTTTGACAAATGTAATGAAATGTGAAGAGAGAAATTTCTAGAATGAGGAATTATTTATAGATAACTTCAAGCAGAGAAGCTGAAGAGCTTTTGTGCAAACAGAATGGATAGCTACAAGGAGTAATGATGTCCTTTCATAAATGGATTGTTGAAGAAAATTATACAAGATTAACTCACTCATCTTTTTCATTAAAAAAAAATGTAGTCCTTGACTAGTTTGGTTGATAGGATAGACATATAATTTCTTCCTGGAATTGCTAAGAACAAGTTATTGGTTCTCCCCATCCTCTTCAAAAACCCTTGTGATTGGACAAATGAGGGTAATCTAATTTCAAGAGAAATCTATTTTGAAGCAAGGCCCATGTTATCCACCTTGCTAACCCAGTCATAACTGGCTAAATGTTGTACAGCTTCAACAGTTATCAATGCTATTAATTGTACTTCACCAGATAATTTTAAAATGAAAGGTTTATGCACTAGAAAGAGGCTGGCAGGCATGTAAAATGGACTGTCCTGGTATAGTCTTGTCTTTCAATTTCCTCCTTCAACAAAATTCTGGTGCTAACAAGGAGCAAAAATGACATTAAGAGAGATATCAGATTCTAGGTTAAGAATCTAAGCTTGTGTAAATAACCTCTCCACATATATGTTATCAATAGTAAAAAAGGGATTCGATAATAAGCTAGTGGCCCTTACGTGAACTCTTTTTGCAAATGAAAGCAACCTAAAAAAATGTTATTAAACTTTGTCAATTTTGATCACCTTTAATCTTGTCATTTTAGCTTTATATTATAACCTTTCTCTTTCTTTAGTCTTTCAAAATATTTTTTTTTCATCACAGCAATATATACTTTTACCATATATCTTTATGCTCAGGGTTGAATTGAAATATACAGTTTGATCAGCAGTGCCTAAATTAACTATATAGAGTAATCATAGAAAACAAAATAAAACTTTTGAGACTTTGTCATGGTGATGGCAAAAACATTTCATTACATGAAGTAAGGCAATGGCTGCAGCTTCTAACAAGCCTCATTACTGCTAATTTCACGCCTGTTTCTCATAATACAAATGACCCATGTGCAGAGCTGCCACTATTTGCTTTATATTACAATGGATAATTTGTGTATTATAGTTATTTCTCTTCTACTTTTGATCCGATACATCAGAAAGAGGAAGTTCTTAAAATGACATTAGAGTTACCAAGGCTGATAGCTGATGCAAAAGTAAATCAAAAGGTTTCTGGTAAAGAGAAGACCCATCTTCTTTAGAAGTTGGTAAACATCTCAGGTGCTTATGAAGTGTTTTGCTGGGGAATCCAGTAAGCCTCTAAATACTATCTAAGTGGAACTCTTAATTTTTTTAGAGAGGACATCTAAGTGGAATTAATGAGAACAATATGACCCAACTATTTTGATTATTCTAATAATCAAACCTTGGCTCAGTAATTTAAGCTTAGAATCAAGTTGCTTTCTGGTGGTTGCATATAAGTGGTTGCACTTTATTTAACTCTCCTTTTATATTTTGGTTAACAGTTACTGTTAACTAATTTTCAAAGATAAATAGAAATAATGAAATAGTGCAAAAAGGAACAGTAGAATAAGAAATAAAATTTACAGAAAGGAATGGAATTACTTAACAAAAAGAGGCTGGAACCTCAGTTTGATAGCCATACTTTTGTCTTCTCAAATTAAAAAAAAAACTTGAAAAAAGGAATCTTTCACTTTCTGCTTCAGTCTGTCATCATCTTCAAACTGAATATATGATAGTCAAAAATATAGATCATGAAGTTAAATCCCACTCAGGAGGATATGTTTCAAACTCTCATTAATAGGTAAAAGCATCATTTCCCTCTAATCTTGAATAATTTCATATTAGACCAAGCTTTTGCTTAATATTTTTGGGCAGTTTTAAACTTTATTTAATAGTGCGGCAATAAAAAAGAAATAGACCTCTAGAACTAATGTCTCAAGAGAAGGATTAAATCTCAGAGATAAAATAGAATAGATCTTTCAGAACAGCTCTTAAGGTAGTATATTGGTCTAAAATGTTTTGTTTTGTTCATATTTAGTTTCATAGTCATATTTATGATGCTGATTTATTGAATGCAAGATAAGCCTTATCATTAATTCCACATTCTTTTTCTAATCTCCAAATCAGATTGTTTTTCTTTTTAACAGGTGACATTAACAACATTTTAAAAAGTCGGATAATTTCTGCTACACCCAGCTTGCATCTGTTTCCCTGAAAAAGCTCTGCCATTCCCTTTATTATCATGATAGAGTGGCAAATAAAAACTGAAAATAATAGAAGGAATAAAGAATAAATAAATTGGGGAGAATTTCTGTGATTAAGACAAACACTTTATCTAGAATGTTATTCTTTTGACAACTGCCTACCATTTAAACAATGGCAGAAAGATACATCTAAATTTGTATGACAGGGGAAAAATACAAGTTAAATATGAGGTATTACAAGATGCAAATGAAAGAGAAGGATCAATAGATTTAAAAGTATATTTTGTTACCAGCTGTTTAGCTTGAATGAAAAGGTTTTGTTTTGCTAAGAAATAGAAAGGTATTGGATTTAGAAGATGATCTAAGATTTGAGTGGCATGGATATCTGTTGTGGCCCAGCAGGATCTTGTTGAGCTGCTGATGGACTCGGATTGCGAAGAACCATATGAGACTGCCATGGAAGATGTGGAGTACCCTGGGCAGGGTTCAGACTCAGAGCAGTCTCATAGACAATAATTACACACAGGTGGTTGTGCCTGGACCCCTCCCAAGAGGGTTTATAAGGAAGTGTGTTGGGAGGGGACATTTGCAGGAAACAACCGTTCGAACTCTTATTGAAGAATTCTGTATTCTAGTCGTGTCTTGTGGAATTATCTGAGTTGCTTTCTTGGAGCTTCTGGGTTGCTGCCAACCAATTATCTTGAACATGAGTTTGCCTGGGTCTTCAGCCAAAGGACTGGTTATCACATTCATTAAATAGTGGCAAATAGCCAAGCCTGTGGTCTGGTTTATTCACAGGCCAGTTTGTTTCCTGCCCAAACTAAAAACAAAAAGTTACATTAAGCCATCATGGACCAGTTACATGTAGAAAACGCCCAACTTGCACAGCAGCTGGCCTTGCTGGCTGGCCAGATAGCTCAGCTTCAAGGGCATGCTACTCCCCCCCCCCCACCAGCCTTGGAGGAAATATCTGGTTGCCGTGCCGGATAAGTTTGATGGCAACGAAGCAATGTTTCCAGCTTTCTTGGGACAATGCCAGCTTTTTATCAGTCTGAGAGAGGAGGACTTTCCCACTGACCAGGCTAAAGTGGGGTTTATCATCAGTTTATTCTCAGGCTCCACAGCTCATTGTGCTATTCCTTTGTTGATCCAGGCTAGCCCTTTGCTGGATGATTTCAGGGGTTTATGTGATAATCTCAGACTCATGTATGAGAACCCCATTAAGGAGAAAACAGCCACCAGACATCTCAAGATGCTGCAGCAGGGCTGGGGCTCCTTGTAGGACTATGACAGTGAATTCCGGCTTCTTAGCCAAAATTCAGCCTGGAATGAGGCAGCCTTCATGGACACTTTTCAAGATGGGCTGTCGGATGACCTGCAGGATGAGCTGGTGCAGGTGGACAGACCACCAACGTTCAATGTGCTGATCTACCTGTGCCTCCAAATAGACGCCCGGTTGCAGAGGCGGAGATGTTGCCACGTGTCCCAGGAGACCAGAGAGGTGCCAATCCTGTGGGAGACCTTAGCTCCATGGGAAGAGCCCATGGACTTGGGTGCCGCCAAACCCCACTTGCCACGAACTGAGATGGACAGACGGCGTGCAGGGGGATTGTGCTTTTATTGCGGGGATCTTGGGCACCTGGCATTGGTTTGCCCGAAGAAGAGTAGCTGCAAGGGGGCTGCAAGGTCTGGGGCCTACCCCCTTAGCTCCAAAACAACTTGTCGGGAAACAGGCGGAGCCGGATCTGAGGGAGACCTTAGGTTGGGCGCACACTGAGATAGAGATTGACGGCCTTCCCCAGAACTTGATCTTGGCAGCATGCATTCTCCTGTCTGGTAGTCTGCTGGGGATTCCGGCCCATGCCCTGGTGGATTCCGGGGCTACCACGAACTTCATGGACGAGGCATTTGTGACCTAGTATGCCATCCCTCTGTGTCCAGTGGACCCACTGATGCTGGTCGAGACCATTGATGGCCGGGTGCTTTTGTCTGGGCCTATCAAGGTCGCCACGCAGTCCTTGTGCCTGGACATCGGGGATCACAAGGAGGCCATCCAGTTTTACATTGCCTCGAACCTGCACTTCCCCGTGGTTTTGGGCTTGGCCTGTCTGTGGGCACATTGCCCCCAGATTTATTGGTCCAGAACTTGGTCATGCTCCCGTCCCTACAATGTGTCAACCACACCCATCACATCTGTGCAGGCCAGGTGCTGAGTTCACCCAGGGTGTCCTTGCCACCAGACTTAGCGGAGTTCGCAGTCGTCTTCAGCGAGCATGAAGCGGACCAATTGCTGCTGCACTGGTCTTATGACTGCCCCATTGACTTGGTATCGGACGTGAAGCTCCCTGTGGGTCACCTGTACTCCATATCTGAGCCGGAGTTGGCTGTATTGTGGGACTTTCTGGACAAGAACCTCGCCTGGGGTTTTATCCAGTCCTCGTCTTTGCCACTGTCTGCCCAGGTCTTGTTCATCAAGAAGAAGACCGGGGATCTGAGACTCTGCTATGATTACCATTGCTTGAATGCAATCATGCTGCACAACCGTTACCCTCTGCCTCTGATTCCTGAGTTGCTGGAGCAGCTCCGGAAGGTGACGGTGTTCACAAAACTGGACTTGCGGGGTGCCTATAATCTCATCCAAGTCCAGGTGGGGGACGAATGGAAGATGGTTTTTGGCACTCGATACAGACATTTTGAGTACAGTCATGCCCTTTGGATTGACCAATGCCACGGCTGTCTTCCAGCATTTTATGAATGATATCTTCCGGGACCCTTTGGACCAGTTTGTTGTCATCTACCTGGATGACATTTTGATTTACTCAGCTTTTCGGGAGGATCATCGGCAGCACCTATGTCTGGTCCTGCAACGACTTCGGGAGCATCGTTGGTACACAAAGCTGGAGAAGTGTCATTTCTAGCAGACTACCATTGAGTTCCTGGGGCACTGTATCTTCCCTGAAGGAATTGCAATGGAGCCGGGCAAGGCAGAGTCTTTGCGCAGTTGGAAGCCTCCTTGGCGGGTGAAGGATGTCCAACGACTCCTCAGGTTTGCCAATTACTACCGGACCTTCATCCCCAGCTTAGCTTCCCTGACTGCGCCTCTCACTCGGGTCCTGCAGAAGAAAGTGCCATTTTGCTGGGGGCCTATGGAGCAACATGTGTTCAAGGCCCTGAAGCACGCCTTCATGAAGGAGCCGATTCTGAAACACCCTGATCCCCATTGTCTGTTTGTGGTGGAGGCAGATGTGTCAGACATTGCGGTGGGCATGGTGTTACTGCAGGCTCACGCCCTGGTGGCACCCTTTTCCCTTGTGCTTCTTCTCGCGGAAACTCAATCTTTCCTAGTGCAATCACACCATCTGGAAGAATGCGTTTCTGGCCATTAAGGTGGCGTTTGAGGTCTGGAGGCATCACCTGGATGGGGCCAGGCATCAAGTTGATGTCCAAATGGACTATAGGAATCTAGAGTTCCTGAAAACGGCGTGCAAGTTGAACCAGCGCCAAATCTGATGGTCCCTGTTCTTTGCTGGGTTCAACTTCAGAGTGACCTACATCCTGAGTGCGCACAACCAAAGGGCGATTGCCCTGTCCCGGAAACCTGAATACTCTTCCACTGCAGACCTGCTTCCATCCTGCACAGTTTTGCTCATTGAATCCTTCACTGCAGTTCATGAGCCTGTGGATTTATGGCCTTGGATATGGGATGCGCAGCGGCACGACAAGTGGGTGGAGCAATGGAAGACAGAGGTAGGGCCGGCCTCCATGTGGACTTTCGATGATCTTTTGAGGTTCCGGGACAGGTTCTATGTGCCCACGGGGCCCCTCCGGGGACTTATTATCTCCCAGTGCCATGACAATCTGGAGGCGGGACATTTTGCCCTTTCCAAGACTTTGAACCTGATTTCCCATACCTTCTGTACAGACATATGTTACCTCTTGTGTACAGTGTCAGCAGGCTAAGTCAGCGATGGGAGCTCCTCCAGGCCTGCTTCAGCTATTGCTGACCCCGGACAGACCCTGGGCAGCCGTGTCCATGGACTTTCTGAAAGAATTGCCTCTGTCTTCAGGGTTTACCACGGTCCTCGTGGTGGTGGACATGCTTACGAAGATGGCACATTTCATTCCATGTCGGAGATTGCCGACAGCCTGCGCCACCCCCTGCAGGTTAATCCAGCACGTCTTCCGGCTGCACAGCCTTGTTTGTTTGTCCTCGGTGCACCATCCTGAAACCGATGGGGGGACAGAGAAGGTGATAGGGATCTTGGAGCACTACCTGTGCTGTTTCATGAATCAGCAGCAGAACAACTGGGCGGACTACCTGGCCGTGGCAGAGTTTGCATTTAACAACTTGCAACACACCTCCATGAAGGACGATGCCCTTCCTGGCTAATGTTGGGTATCACTCTTGCTTCTTATCTCTTACTCCAGTCGACTCTCCAGTCCCTGCAGTGCAGGACTTCCTCTCGGAGCTCCAGGCAGTACCACCAAGTGGTGCGCTGCTATCTGACTCAAACCAAAGAGGACCACAAGAGGGTGGTGGATAGGTCTCCATATGTGGTGCTGGAGTTAGCTGTGAGAGATCGCGTGTGGCTGTCCATGTAGCACCTTCTGTCCCATCAGCCAACTAAGAAGTTGGACCACCAGTACCTTGGGCCATTTCCATTGGAGGCCATTATCAACCTAGTGGCCTATCGCCTGACCCTGCCATGCTCGATTTGAGTGCACCTGGTGTTCCATCGCTCACTCCTGGTCCCTGAATTGTCGGCTTGTCCTCTCCGCTTACCGTCTTCGCCCCAGCCATCGCTGGGCAATTCCAGTACTTGGTGGACTGGAAGGACGAGGGGCCAGACGGGGGGACTTGGGCCGAGGCGACGAAGGTGCACGCTCACACTTTAGTGGAGGCCTACCATGCACAATATCTCTCAAGGCTGTACCCTGAGTGTCAGACCTGGGGGCAGGGCCCTGCGGTGAGGGATAGTGTTGTGGCCCAGCAGGATCCGGTTGAGCTGCTGATGAAATCGGATAGTGAAGAACCATATGAGTCTGCCATGGAAGATGTGGAGGACCCTGGGCAGGGTTCAGACTCAGAGCAGGGACCAGAGAGACTGGTTGGCCACCAGGAGGCGCCTGAGGCATGGAGCAGTGGAGAAGATCAGAGGCAGTTTGTCCCAGATGCTAGAGTGCATCGAGCTGAGAAACGGATGCAGCAACTCTGTAGGCAGTCTCATAGATGATAATTACACACAGGTGGTTGTGCCTGGGCCCCTCCCAAGAGGGTTTATAAGGAAGGGTGTTGGGAGGGATCATTTTCAGGAAACAACCATTCAAATTCTTATTGAAGAAATCTGTATTCTAGTCATGTCTTGTGGAATTATCTGAGTTGCTTTCTTGGAGCTTCTGGGTTGCTGCCAACCGATTATTTTGAATGTGAGTTTGCCTGGGCCTTCAGCCAAAGGACTGGTTATCGCATTCATTAAATAGTGGCAAACAGCCAAGCCTGTGGTCTGGTTTATTCACAGGCCAGGAAGGGGGGGTGTTCAGAACAGATATCTATGATATGACAAAGCTAAAGTTAATGTTGATTAAAAAAATATATGTGACATTAACCATTCTTAAGAGTATGGAATAAATATATACTTAATTTGTACCCTTAAACAGTTTTGTGATTTTCAACACAGGAAGCATTGTATGGGTAAGAAATTATAACTAAACATACATGGTTAACTTAATGTGATGTGTTAGATTTTTTTCAAATGGATTGTAAAAGAAAATCAAGAGAAAATTTGACAACACAAGGAGATACCTGGCAATAGAAATAGAATAACAGAGTTGGAAGGGACCTTGCAGGTCTTATAGTCCAACTCCTGCTTAAGAAGGAAATCCTACACCACTTCAGACAAATGGTTATCCAATCTCTTGTTAAAAACTTCCAGTGTTGGAGCATTCACAATTTTGGAGGAAAATTGATTAATTGTTCTAACTGTCAGGAAATTTCTCCTTAGGTCTCCAAAGTGGAGTGAATGACGAGTCACATCTGGGTATAAACACGGCCCATTTGCCTGGAGACTGAGGTAAATCTAGAGGCCACAGCTCTGCCTACCTCCTGACTCTCCCAGATTAACCTCCGTCTTCGGCCCAGAAGAAGTACTTTCCTGACTCTCCCTTCACTTCAAAGCCTCGCTTATTTTCAACTGTTTTTTCCTACTTTCCACCTATCTTCACTTGCGCCTCTCTAATTACTAGCTTACAAAGGCTGTGCTTGCTGCACTAGCAGAGAGCCTCCGAGCGGCTGGGCAGTCATTGGGGGTGGGGTGAGGCTCCAGGCCACGTGCTGCAGGTGCATCTCATTGCGATTGCTGAGGAATCGCAGTGGCGAGGGACAACAGGAGACTCTGAGGGATGGCAGAGGATGATCGATCGGAGTGGATTCGGACCGCAGGTTGGCAGTCGCCATCTTGAACTGCAGCCATCTTGAGAGGATCATGTGAGTGGAACGTGTGGTCATGGATGCCACGGGCACTCAAATTCCGCCGCCAGAACCCTGGAGAGAGAGAGAGTTACTTGGGCCTGTGCTCTGCTGTTAATCCAGAGGGCCCAGCTGTTTGGCGGTGGGCTGGCATTCATGCTGCAGATCGGTAGCTTACTCGGAAGGTGCATGGAACCCCTAGAGGCACACATTGAGCTGAGGCTGGCAAGCAGGAATGAGGAGGTGGATGCGTGAGTAGGATTATGGCAGAGGCCACGAGGAGCAGGGGAGTGAATGGCCCTACATCCCTAGGGGACTCGGACCCAGGTGAGGGTACCTCTAGAGGACATCCCCCAGTCACTAGGGGAAGGTCAGCCTCAAGGAAGAGCACCTCTAAGGCAGTTAGGAAGGAGACCTCCAGCAAGGGGGTGCAGAAACCAGGGTTTCCAGGAGGAGGTCTAGGGACACCGTCAGCCCTTCTTCCTCCAGATCCCGCTCCCCACGCAGGCTTCCCACGCTGGAGGAAGCGTAGCTGCCACACCTAGCACGAGTGGGGGAAAAAAGAAGGGACACTTCCACAGTCCTCAGGTAGAGAAGGAAGAGGTCCCTATCCCAGACATCTTCCTAGAAGTACTTAAATCCCAGTCGATTAAACCAGATACCTTCCCAACTCCAGGAAGCAATGACCACAGATTCTACAACCTTAACTCTGCTTCGCTCAGACTTTACAGATTCCTCCAGTGGACTCTCCAGTGGCTAACCTAGCCTCTGCCTCTACGGTGGTGACTGGGGACATCTCCAATTGCCTCAAGGCAGAGGACAGAAGGGCAGAGCTGGTAATGTGCAAGACCTTTCATGCCATGACGTGGGCGATTAGGGCAGTGGCTTCCGCTTCTTTTTTCAACAGGTCAATCCTGCTATGGCTGGAGCAGCTTCAGGACAGGAGACTGGCGTCAGAGGCAAGGCTGCTGCAGGACATCACCAAGTTAATGGCGGCCACCCAATTCTTGGCTGATGCCACACTAGACATGGTAAAGTATTTGTCTAGAGCCTATCCTCCTCAGTAGTATCCAGATGGTTGCTGTGGCTGCACCATTGGCAGGCTGAGTCATGAGCAAAATGGCACCTGGCAGGGGCAGATTACACCGGAGACAAGGTCTTTGACTCATCGCTGGACCCCATCCTTGTGGAAGACAAGAACAAATGTAAGGTGTTCCCGGCTATGAAAAGGCACTCCGACCACCGACTGGCTCCCTATCCCAGGATAACCTCCTATCGTCCTCCTGAATCAGAGTTCCAGCAACCGAAGTACTCTGAACCCAGATTTCCCAGACAGGGAGATAGGCATTATTCCAGGGACAGATTCAGGAGCCAGCCGCAAGACAAACGGCCCTTTTGTGTGTGGGGGGGGCATCCCTTCCGCAGGTTCAAGTGATCCGGCTCCGACTCACCCCATATGCGGCCATCTCTCCCTGTTCACGGATACCTGGGAACATGTCACCTTGGATGAGTGGGTTCATCACACTGTTAGGCTAGGGCTCAAGCTGCACTGTTAGACTAGCGCTCGCATCCTCCGAATAGGTTCCAGACCTTCGCCTCCTCCAGGAATCCAGCCAATTTCTCCCTCATTCGCAGGGCGATCCAACACCTGCTGGATATCAGGGCAGTAGAGTTGGTGCCGGAGGAGGAGAGAGGATCAGGATTCTATTCGAACCTGTTTTTAGTTCCCAAGAGGTCAGGGGGTGGAGGGCCATCTTGCACCTCAAGTTACTTAACTCCAGGCTGGTCTACCACAGGTTCAAGATGGCCTCACTTGAGTCTATCCTGGAGGGGATCCGTCAACGGGACTTCCTGGTCTCCATAGACCTCACAGAGGCATACTTACATATCATGATCACCCCCTGAGCACCGTAGGTTTATCAGATTCTCCTACAGAGGTACCCACTTCCAATATGGGGCCTTCCCTTTGTGTTAGCGTCAGCCCCCAGAATCTTCACCAAGGCTGCAGCAGTGGGACATCTCTGTTCCACCCCAGTCCAGCTGCATTGCTACCTAGATAATATTCTTGTACTGGCCAAGTTAGCTGCCAGCGCAGAGAGGGATCTGGATATCACCAGCGACACCCTGAGGGCCCTTGGCTTCTTGATTAACCTCGAGAAGAGCCACCTGAGTCCCTCCACTAGGCTCCAGCACCTAGGGACCATCAACTCGGTGACCTGTGAGGTGTTCCTCTCACAGGAGTGTAGTGACAGTATTGGTCAGCTGGTTCAGGAAACCCGCAAGACTCATTCTGTTCCTATAGCTCTTCTTTCCAAGCTACTCAGGAAATTCATCTCCTGCATTGGGATCATGCCCTGGGCACACCTCCATGCCAGAGAACTACAGTGGTAGTCCACACCAGAGGAACGGGACAAGCAATGTGAGCTTCAAGGTTCCTGTGACACCCCAGGTGCGCCTGTCACTCTGCTGGTGGCTGTCGCTGGCTCTGAGCAAAGGGTCCATGTTCAGGGAACCAGAGAGGATGGTCCTAACAATGGACACAAGTCTGTTTGGCTGGGGAGCACACCTGGAGTCCCAGCTAGCCCAGGGCTACTGGACCCCAATGGACCTGAGGAAGAACATCAACTGGTTGGAGCTCAGAGTGATCCACCTAGCTCTTCGGCACTTCAAGATAACAGTCTACAGTCAGCACATCCTGGTTCTGATGGACAACATAGCGGCCAAGGTGCACGTGAACAAACAGGGAGGCATGCATTCCAAGGTGCTGCACAACAAGGCGCTCTGGCTGGGGAGCTGGGTGGAACAGAACCTCCAGTTGATCAGGGGGGGCACATCTCCAGAGTGGAGAACCAACAGGCTGATTGGCTCAGTAGGGAGAAGTGGACAATAGAGAGTGGCAGCTCCATCCCAGCATCTTCCAACAGATTTGCCAGAGATTCGGTCGCCCAACAGGGGATCTCTTCACCGTCGAACACCTAGCTGGCCAGATTCATATAGAGGTTCCCGATGTGAGGGGCAATAGACACTGACACCCTATATTACAGATGGCCGGCGGGCCTCCTCTACACCTTCCCACCCCTTTCCCTAATTCCCGGGGTCCTGAGGAAGCTAGTAGCAGTGATGGCAGAGTGCTCGTGGCACCCTATTGGCCACACCACCCCTGGCTCGCAGATCTGGTAGACATGTCGACGGCATCACATTGGGAAATCCCACAGGGGGAGGTGTCCCTACACCAAGGGACTCTGGTACACCCAGATCAGGAGTGGCTCCATCTGACCATCTGGTGCTTGAGTGGCAACAGTTAAGGGAGGCGCACTTCTCCACCAACGTCATTAAGACCATTGAAGCCTCCAGGAGGAGCTCCACCACGAGCATCTACAATGTGTCCTGGGCAGCATTTGTGGCCTGGTGCCATGTCGCAGGGACTGATCCGTCCTCGGCCTCTGTGCCCCAAGTGCTGGATTTGCTCCAGGATGGCTTAAACAAAGGTTTAGCCCACAGTACCCTCAGGAGGCAGGTCTCAGTCTTATCCACTGTGTTGGGGGGAGTGGGTTCCTGTCCCTTATCTCAGCACCTGGTAATCAGATGATTTCATTAAGGTGACAGCAAACTGCTTCCCCACCTGGGACCTTCCCACAGTGCTACAGGCACTGGTGGAGGCACCTTCGAGCCCCTGAGGGAACTGAGTCTACAGTTCTTGAACCTCAAGGTGGTCTTCCTGGTCGCAATCACCTCAGCCAGGAGAGTCTCTAAGCTCAACGCTCTCTCCAGCAGAGCGGATCTCTGTTCCTTCCTTGATAACCAGGTCATCCTCAGACTAGACCCAGCCTTCATGCCCAAGATCAACTCTCCCTTTCACAGGGCTCTAGAAGAGTCCTCCCAGACTTCTGTCCTAATCAGTCCAGGGAAAGGGAAAAGGCCAGGCACCATCTGGATGTAAGAAGAGCCCTGCGCGTATACCTGAGATGCACGGTGACATTCAGAGGGTCGGAGGTACTTTTTGTCTACGTCCAACCTTCTACCCAAGGAGCTAAGGTCTTCCCGGCCACCATCAGCAGGTGGATCAGATTGGCCATCTGTAAGGCCTATGAGGCACAAGGGCTCCAGGTTCTGGAAGTCATTACTGCGCAGTCAACAAGAAGTGCAGCCACCTCTGCAGCCTGGGCCCCCCAGGCACCCATAGAGGAGATCTGCAGAGCAGCGGCTGGTCCTCGCCCTTGCCTTTCATCAGGCATTATCAGCTGGATGCATATGCCTTTGCGGAGGCTGCTTTCAGGAGGAGGGTTCTTCAGGGAGTCCTGGACTCTCAGTGGGCTCAGGCCCAATGATTCCCTCCCATGGACATCTAGCTTTGGTATGTCCCAGATATGACTCCTCCCATGCCCCACTTTGGAGACTGTCAGTTGGTCTTACCTGAACTGCATGTCTCGAAGGTGGAGTGGGAGTAGTCACTTCCCACCCATTAGGGCGCCCGCACACAGGGGCCTGAGTTAGTTAGTTCTGGTCAGTCAGGGACCAGGTTGGGAGGTTGTGTGTGTGTGTTGTTCTCTAACCTTTTCTTTGGTCAGGTTAATTTGGGGGAGTCAGGAGGAGGGCAGAGGTGTGGCTTCAAGATTTACCTCAGTCTCCAGGCAAATGGGCCGTGTTAATACCCAGATGTGACTATTCCCATACCACCTTCGAGGCATGCAGTTCAGGTAAGACCAGATGACATTCTAAGTTGTTTCTTTCCTTGATTAGTTTCCACCCACTGCTTTTTGTCCTGCCCACAGGTGGTTTGGAGAATAGCTTGACTCCCTCTTCTTTGTGGCAGCCCTGGAAATATTGGAACACTGGTATCATGCCACCCTTAGTCCTTCTTTTCATCCAACTAGATATACCCAGTTCCAGCAACTGTTCTTTATACGTTTTAGCCTCCAGTTCCCTAATCATCTTTGTTGCACTTCTCTGCACGCTTTCTAGTTTTCATATATACCACAATTAGGTTTTTTACCTTTTATGATCCTTTAATTCCTTTATTTGGAGTGGAATCTGGTGACTGAACAGAGTTCAGTGTTTCCTAGCTGGATGCCCTTCCTGACACCTATGCAGGGTTTGCAGCAAATATTATCCTTTTGTGCCGATACATAAACAACTTCTGCTTCCTAGGATTGAACTCTCAACTTCTAAATCTTCTAGGCCAACCATGCTGCTCAACTATCAGAAAAATATTTAAAGTATTTTATGGCTTTAAACAATTCAAGATTAAGTTTGAAATGGAAACTTACAAATAATGGACATATTATTGCTAGTGTGTTTAAACTTTTGTTGAAATGTGAGACAAAAGAATTGACTTATTTGACACCTCTGTAGCTTTTGATACCATGAACCAGAGTGTCCTTCTGGATCAGGGGTGTCAAACATTTGGCCCATGGGCTGGATGCGTCACACACTGGCCATACCCATCTCTATTTTAGCAAATGGAAAAAAAGTCACATTATGTCACGTGATGATGTGACAACATGAGTTTGACATCCCTGTTCTGGATTAACTGTTTTACTTAATTATTTCCAGGGTCAATTCTAGTCAGCCATGATTAGTGAGATATTACCTTCAGCCCCTACTATGTGGGGTATTGCATGGTTTCATGCATTACCCTCTGTCCTATTCAACCTCTACATGAGGTTGTTTGGCATATTGATAATGCCCAAATATCTCTCTGCCCTTGGAGAATTCAGCAATGATGTGAGTACAATGGCCTAGGGGCTGTTGACTGAAAAAATTCAGTTTAAGACCCAAATACCAAGTGACAGAGTAAACGCCCATTCCTGTCCCAGGTTCTGCCAACTTACCAGTTCAAAAGCATGTAAATGCAAGTAGATAAATAGGTACCACTTTGGTGGGAATGTAACAACATATAGTCATGCAGGCCACATGATCACGGAAGCAACTTTGACTATGCTGGCTTCCTCAGCTAGGAAACAGAGATGAATTCTACTGTACTACTAGAGTTTGACATGATTAGATAGGGGAAACTTTAGCTTTAACTTACCATGAATATCTTATTCCAGTGCCTTGAGCCTGTAAGAGTCTGGATGGACAATAATAGGCTTCATATGAACTTTGGCAAGATTGAATGGGTTTGGGTTCGGGGGCCTTCCAGTCCTAGGACTATGTCATTGTTCGTGCTGGAATGGAGTTGCACTGTCCCATACAATTCCGGTGTACAATCTTAGGTCTTCCTGGACTCAGCACTTCTATTCAGTTGTGGCTAGGAAGGCCTTTGCACAGCTTCATATTATGTATTAGTAATGCTCATCCCTGGATCAGTGGGCTTTGCTCACAGTCATTTATATCCTAGTCACTTCCTGATTGAATACAGTAATGTGGGTTTGCTCTTGAATAGTATTTGAAATCTTCAGCTGGTGCAAAATGCAGTGATGTGGGAATTTATATGTGCTTCTAGAACAAGACAATTCTGTGTCATGAGCTCCATTGGTTACCAGTCTGCTTCTGGATCCAATTCAACATCTGGTATTGACCTTTAAAGTCCTTCATGGCATAGGACTGGGTTGTTTAAGGGACCACTGATTTCTTCCCATCACACCACGTATGGCAGAAGAGCCATGTTGCAGGTTCTATATGTTAGAGAATTACACTTGGCAGGTCTGAGAAGGCATGGCTTTTCTCTGTGTGGCCTGCTTTTTAGACATTTTTATCAGTGGTAGGACTCAAAAATTTTTACTACTGGTTCTGTGGACATGGGTTGGTAGGCGTAGCATGGCTTGGTGTGCGTGGCAGGGGAAGGATACTTTAAAATCTCCATTCCCTCCCAATCAGCTGGGACTTGGGAGGCAGCGAATAGATGGCAGTGAGGCCAGTCAGAAGTGGTATTTACCGGTTCTCCAACCTACTTAAAATTTGTGCTACTGGTTCTCCAGAACTGGGCAAAACCTGCTGAATACAACCTCTGATTTTCATCCCCATTCCCAGTGAGATCAGTTGTAACCCTAACTACTTTCCAAAAGTCTCTCAAGGCCTGGATTTGACATCAAGCCTATAGGTTTCAGGGGACTAGCTCTTATGATAACCTTATGATTTTATGCTAATATAATTATTTATGTGCTGTATACTTTTTAAACTGTAATAATAACTGCAGGTTTTTTCTATGTTTTATTGTTTTATATATGTGTAGTATGCTACCCAGGATCACTTCTTGTGCGAGGGACAACTGTATAAATTTGATATATAAATAAAATACATTTATGAGTAAGTGAATAAATATATAATTAAATAAGTTGAGAAGAAGCCCTTTGTATGTGGCATATGCTGGTGAACTGAACTTTTCTTTAGCAAGGTTTGGCTAAACAGAGACAATATGATTCTTCTTATTGAGATGAGAAGGCCATGTAATTCTCATCAATTAAACACATCATGCCATTCCAAGCTTTTGATCCAACTACAAAAACTGCTGGATAAAAGGTTTGGAACAATACAAAGGAAAGCAACACTTTATCTTTAAAAGTGGAGAAGAAGTTGTTTTAGGAAACAGCTTCAAAGGAGTGTTTGCACAAGCCGTTGCCAAATTGAAGCTCCCATTCAGAATTTGCACAGTTATAATATTTACAAAATCAACAAATGATTTAGAGTTATAATAACAAGAAGAAAGAGCTGTAGTAGATGTGGGAACCTGCTGGCTAATTGTGGACTGCTAACTATATCTTCTTCAGATGATGGAGAGGATGAAATTCAGGGAGAAAAAAATAGAAATGTCTTCGTTCTCAGTATGCTTCCTTTGGTGGTCCCTAGAATAAAGAAAAACTTTAAGAAGTGGATATTTGTTTAAAGAAGAAGAAGAAGAAAGACTGGGTTTTATGTAACTAGCATTCAACATTCAGGCAAAATTTTCTAAAAGCTTTTAGAATACTTTACAGTAAAGAAAATTGGTTCATAAAAGTGATTGTCATATAAGGAATCCTTTACTTATTTTCAGTATTGCTTCTTCAGTTTAGGGTTCTTTGATATTTCTTTCAATCTGGGTGCTCTCCTTTGTACATTCTACCAGCTCCACTAGCTTTTTTTTGGGTAGCTTGCTTTTTATTTTTCTTTGTATCAAAAATAGTGTTTTTCACCATTGAGGTGGCAAAAGCAATGCTGTCTGCTGCAGTTAATTTCACCTCATTGTAGGCAATTCATCTCTTCACAATTCCTTTGCATTTTGTCCTAAAGTGATAGCTTGGTGACATTATTAATTTATTTATTGAAATGGGGAAATACTTGAACATGCTAGTTCACTAGTAAACTGACTAACTTTTCCTCGGTTCCACCCCCACCCCCCACCCCCACCACTTTTCCAATCAGTTTTATAAAAAACAGGGATATACTGAATAGACTGCTGGGTGGGAAAGGGAAGGCTGAAAAAAGTAGAAAGGGTGGAGGCTGTTGTGTGTTTGTATGTGTGTGTGTGTGTGTGTGTGTGTGTGCTTCTCACTTAGCAATGAATTGATGAGTATAGCAAGGAAGTTAAGTAAACCCAAATCCTTTTCCTGAAAATAATCAAGATGGAAGAGAGAGAACATGTTTTTTTTTCTTTTTCAGGGCAACTATGCCTTTCAGTTCTTTTGTTTCCAGTAACATTTCTAGCTTAATGAAACTTTCCTTATGGGAAAATTTGCAACCAAATACTGGGAGAAGGCATTTTCCTTGTTCTAATGACATCAGGAGTCTGAAAGTGAGCAGAAGTTGCCAGGTTTTCCCATCTAGCTAAAAATAACATTAAGAATGGTGAAATGTTGTTCTGTGGTAGCCTGATAACTGGTCCATCAGTGGACCAGTGAAATGTTCATCATGTGCAAGAAAATTCTTCACTGAACCGTAGGTTGAAGTAGAATGGTAAATCTCCTCCCAACTGCATTATTTTATATCTGCTGGGTATTGTTTGTTAATACAAATAAAAATCAAATTCTGAAAATCAAATGTCCCCTAAAAATGTTCATCTGGTCATATCTAGAAGCTCCCTGTTCATATTTAATTTCTTAATATGCCAGGTTTTCGTTTATCACTAGCTTTTCAATCTGATGCTAAAAGTGTATACTTTTCCCAGAAGCTCAAAAACTTCTAGCTTCATTAGAACTTTTCTTATACATGCGTTTGATCATAAGACTTTGCTGTGATCTTTTGGATTCTTTGGGATTTAAATTGTCACATTCTTCATAGTTATGAATAGTCCTGATGCTCTACAATTGCACCAATAACTATATTATAAATAAGGCTACATTTTCCATTTCACACGAAGAGGTGCACAATGTACAGAATTTTATGAATGTGTCATTTAGTTGAAAAAAATAAAATAAAATGATAATTTTGTAACAGAGTGCAATTAAAATCATAATAACTGTTTCTTAAAATTGGGAGCTGAAACATTAAGCGTATCCTACTTAATAAGATCCTAGGATCTATATTCCTAGGAAACTTTGATCATGGATTTGTCATCATTACTGCTTAAGAAACACAGCTTTTGACAGCAGCTTTGGTAAATCTATAGGCATCAGCAAAATGTTGACAAGATGCTCCAAGGAGCAACATTAAAATGAGAGTTCTGTCTGATATCTAGTATTATTCTCCCAGTGAGGGTCCTGCTCATGCTGAGCTAGATGTTGAACCAACTGCTTCTGTCAGTCCAAACCATGTTTTATACCTTTGTATAGCACTTAGATACTACAGTGATAAGTAACATATGAACACTATAGTGACAACTGATTGATAGATAACAGCATCTGACTCAAAGGATTTCTTCTTCTTTTTTAAAAAAACATGTCCTACAAATAAACCATTAGATGTTAAGGAAAATTATTCATAACAACAGCAACATATTAAAATATTATTTCTTTACGTAATACAAATGTACATACTGCAAACTGCTGAAAATTTAATAGAATCGGGTTATAAACTTAATTAAACTATACTAAAATTAATAGGAGTAACATGTTTTTAAATTTCTTTACACAAAATCTATACCAAGAAAAAAGCCAATTAAGAGCAAAGGCCTGTATATACTTCATCAGACATACTGTATTCTCCATTCAATCCTCATAGGTAAATTTTGATAAAAACAAAAATGTAATTCTTTATATTTAAAAGGAATTTTCCATTGTTAAATAGGAATTTTCCTATTTAAGAGGAGATTTCCATAATTGTATAATAATAGCCTGGAAAATGTGAGATGTTTCATAAATATTAATTTATATTTACTTATTTGATGCCTTTATTGCCCTGAACATATTCCAAAGCTATTAACAGAATATTATGAAAGTTATATGTTAATGGTTTACACCAACTTGTAGTCATATATACAATCAAAAGAAGGAAAATGCAAATGACATGACTCAAACAAAAATTGTTAATAGTTTGAGGCTACTTAAAACTATAATAATTAAATTATAATTTATATAATTTATACAAACTGTTATATGTTATATAAACTATACAATTTACATGAACTATAATTGTAGAATTTAAATAAACTATAATTTTAATAGAATTATAACTAAAATTAAATTTATTATGATAACATCATTCCAAAGCCTTGCTGCTGTGATTCACACGGTGGCTAAAACTGATTGCCTCTGTGGATTTCCATGCCACAGCAGTAATAAGATAGCAGTTCTTCAAAGCCAGCTTCTATTTTTCTTATTTCAAAATAATATAATATTCAGTGTTGTCACAATTACTGTCTAATAAATAATGATTCCAGATACTTACAAGTCTTACTTTTATTTATGAAGGAGGAAAGTTAGTTGTATTTTCCTAACAAGTAGTAAACATGCAATAAAAATTCCCACTCTTAGTCCAATATACCTGAAAAGGTATATAATAGATAAAAGAAATTACCATCAGGGGAAATAGGAATATGAGAGAAGAAGATAAGCAACATTTCTACTAGCCATTAAATAAGGGACATTTTCTTCCCTGAGGAAACATAATAAACTTTTGCAATTTGCTGCAGTGAAAATGAATTATATACATAGTGAACAGGAACATATGGATTTTCTCGCTATTGTTTTTTCACGCTTCATTTATGATAGTTGTTTTCAGTGAAAATGCCAAAAGTTATAAATCAAATATTTTTCTTAAATAGAACATTCTTTTCAAACATATTTGCATGCCAAATGCTCCCCCCCAAACTGCTACCTTGATGAAAACTTTCTTTAAAACTTATTGTTTTTTTGGCAAAACATTTAAAGCTACGGTCATTACCTGCAAGGTGATGCAGAAGGATAAATGGATTATTATATTTTTAATCAATGATGATGTTATGATTGTATTATTAAACATTTCAGTCAAGTATAATAAGTTTTATAAAAAACATCTGAACTTTGCTATATTGATCTATAGTGTACCAAACTGTTAATTTCTGTGATTTATAGAAAGTGTATAAAATGAGACTGAGGGATAAGGGTTATTACGAAGGAAGTTGCAAAATATGCTACATGCAACACAAAAGCCCTAAACATCACACTAGTAATAAAAGTTGACTGGAACGAGTAGCAGAGTTACTCTGTGCAGATGTTAGTATATTGACTTTCTTTCAGTATGATGTAGGAGTGTCATTTAGGTCATTGATTATCAAGTTATAGTTTTAGAAATTCTGTTGGTCTGATGAATTGTGTTGTTTATACGGGGAACAAAAAAGGCAATATGTTCTGGGAATCCATTATATGATGCTGGTAAAGCCAATGATGGGGAGAGGGTGCCAAATCATTGTGGTAAGTTACAGTAATTGTTTGAAATCTAACACAGCCAATATTGCCAAAATCTCATCTGCTGCAGCTCTAACCAGACAGAAGTCTGGTTAAATATGGCACTGTATATGTCTTTACTTTTAAAATTAGCCAATGGCTAATTTTACACTCTTACAAAGGCTAATGAAAACAACAGTGTGTTTTAAATTTAACATATTATGTTTTTGACAAATAAATGAATTTGTGCATATTTTCCAGGGACCAAGTAATTTTGAGTCAACATTGTGATTTTGCTGTAAAGATAGACTCTCATTCACTTTTGCCTCTGCAGTGAGATAAACACTGAACATCATAACAATTGTCATATAGAACCACAGTTATAGCTGTCTTTCCAGAGCAACTATGAAAGAATCATACTTCAGTAACATTAAAGGTTTCTGTAGTAGCATTTCTCCCTAAAAAGGCATCATTTAGTCAAATATTTTGGAATTTAACTAAAGCAATACTATAACAATAAAATAAAAAAAGATCTAAGTAAAGTCTCAGTTGATTCTCATAGTTGCAATGGTCAGCTAGTAATTTATTTATTAGAAATTAGTGTCAGAAATTGATTAAATTTCAAGGGGAAGAGGCAGTGAAAAGGATGGCCCAGTATCTCTATTGAAATACAAAATAATACTTTATATTCATCAACATGTGCATAACAACATTGGCTTATTTATTCTTCCTAATATAAATATATTAATAATGCATGCCAGTTGTTAGAATTCACAACTTAAGGACTGTAAAGGACACAGTAGTAAAATATCTAGAGTAGTAACATTCATTAACACACATTACTTTTTGATATTTTACAGTCTCTGAAGTAGCATGCTATATAATAATTGCATAGAATGTATTGCTAGACATTCTGAAGTTCCGCTATAGCATTCTTAAAGCTGAACAATAGAAGAGACACAATATGACAGCAATTTAGCATAGCCTATCAGTACACAATATTCTTCTGAGCACTTTAAACAGTTGGTTATATAATGTTTTGTGTTAATCATTATAAAAAAAATTGACGATCTTTACTGCCTTTGTTTCCAAGAGCATTCAGGATTTCATACCATGGCAATACATAGCTATGAATAGTACAGAGAATGTTTATTTTAATCTCCAGTTATGTAAATTACTTAACTTTAGCAAAAAATTTCAATCTTACCAATAAGCAGAAACAAGCTCAGAGAGATGACCCTCTAAATAAATATTCAGGCTGCAAGCCATTGCAAGATAATGTAGACCTAATCTTGAGAATGGGGAATAATAGCCAAGGACAAAGTTTCAGAAATAAGTATTCATTCCTGGGAAAGAGAAGTCAGAATAGAAGTAGACATTGGGAATCTTCTAGTCCAGTGGTCCCCAACCTTTTTATCGCCGCGGACCAGTCAGCCTTTGATAATTTTACCGTGGCCCGCTGAGCGCGCGCAGGGGTAGGGGAGCGAAAATGGGGGAATACAAACATACTTTTTAAATCCACCTTCCCAATTCAACACCTGAATCATATCCCACCTTCCATTTTGTATGTAGATTTTAAGGAATAAACAGCTGAATTAATCAAGGTCAAAGATAAAAAGAGCAAGGGCAAAATTAAATAAGCCAGAGGATAGCAATGTAAAAAGAATACAGTATTAAGCCCATTCACTCTATCTAAGCCCCCTCACCTCACAAGGTTGTCGTGGGGGAAATAGGGGGTGGGAGTATTAGGTATCTTCACTACCATATATAAAAGGAGATACTATCTTAAATAACAAAGTGGGCCCCCACCTCCAAAATATACTAAAAGAAAAAAGATTCCATGTGCTCAACTAATTTTTTTTTAAATCATCACTATATTATGGACTACAGACATACATATATATATATATATATATATATATATATATATATATATATATATATATATATATATATATATATATATATATATATATATATATATATATATATATATATATATATATATTAGATTTTTTACAACCCCTGGTAAGCCCCAATTATGGGAGGAAGCTAACTGCTTCCATCATCTGTCCTTCGGCTCGTCAGAAGAGTCCATCACGACAGAAACCCAATATTTTTACTGTTGCCTTTGTTATATTTGTGTTTTTTTATTTGTGCTGATAAATAAAAGTCTCCCTTTATTTATTTATCAGCACAAATAAAAAACATACATACATATATATATAGTTGTATCTTTGATGTTTCCTACCTAAGTGTAAAATCATACTTTTATCCACATAAAATTTCATTTTATTTGATAGGGCACATTATTCAAGTCTATCAAGATCCTTTTGCATCCTCAGCTTGTCTTCTGGGATGTTTCAGAGATATTCCTGCAAGCATAGTGTTACTTGCAAATCTGATGAGTTCCCTTTCTAGTCCCTCATCTATATTATTTATGAAAACATTGAAAAGTACTAGGCCTAAGACAGAATCGTGTGGCATCCCACTGCTTACTTCCCTCCATGTAGTTGTAGTACCATTTAGAACTACTCATTGAATACGGTTTGTTATCTAGTTACAAATCCATATGATGGTGGTGATGCTATATATAAAGGAAAGCATGAGAAAGAAAGTCAGAATAATTTAGCTTTGGTATGGTTTGGTATAATATAGAGCAGAGAGATTCTCAAATAGTCTTTTAATATTATGTTATTAAGGCTTATAACAGTAAAGTGGATTCTTAGAATATCTGTCATGCCTTTTTCTTGATATTTCTATTGACAACAATCTTGAAAGCCTCACTTCCTCTTGATCAAAGAGACATCAGACTTTGCCTTCTAAACTGAGAATATTGTCACAGAACTTCAAGGTACCCCATTATCTGAAGAGCAGTTGAGGCAATATTCAAACATCAAGAGCAGTTGGATACACAAATACAAGTGCCATGAGATAGCTATCACAGCAGTTGAAACAAGGCTTACTTACCTGAGCACAGTACCACAATTGGCTTGACAGTCTGTATTGCTTTGTTCTCCTAGCAGTTTACTGGAGGAGTTTGGAGAAAGAACAATTCCTGATTTTGTGAGTAGTCAGCAAGGGGCAAAGGATATCTATACCCAATAACTTATCCACCAATTCTGCCTGAAATTCTCTTGCAAACCCTCTCTTTGTGAACTGCCACTATTATCAATAGAACTTTGGGTCAGTCACCATCTCTCAGTCCAGCTCACCTCATGGGTTTGGTTGTTATGTGGAAAATAGTTGGAGGGAGGGATATTATGTATATTTGGTGCCTTAAGTTATTTATAAAGTAATAGAAGTGGAATGAAAACCCAATAAACAGATTAAATAAATAAACCTCTGAACAAAGGAGAATCTTTGCTTCCTGCCATGTTAAGTCCAATGTTGGCAACATGAAAGCATGGAATATTTCCAATTTCATCAACATTTCTTTTTCAGAATTGTACATTGACATTGGTGAGCTTCTCAGCCCATCTGCAAGCAAGAAAGCAAAAAAATGATTCTGTGTCCATTGCTCTTTATGAATTGCCTAGCTTAACTTTGTTTACAGGAGGGAGAAATTATTCATATAGGGAAGTGAAATGTGGACCTAACCTTGATATAAGAGAGGGAGAGAGAAACTCTGTTGGTTGTCAAGATTCTGTTACTCTTGAAACAATGAGCATTCTTGGAATCCCCACTGTGCCTGTATTTTTTTAAACTTTTCCTGCCTTGGAAGTATTAACACCCATGACATGTTTTATCAATGACAGTTGGCACCTTGAATTGCACCTGGAAGTCAATTACTAAATAATACAGGTTGTGAAGTAGTGAGACATCACCATAATTACTGCATTTTGGACCAATTGTGTCTTCCAAGGGATGGCATTCCGATAGTCCAAACATGGGTGACCATTGGATACACCTTCCAATCCAGAAACATGGCACATCAAAGTAACCCCAAAAGGAAAATGGTGAAGAGCCATTCAGAGTCCCATTGCAAACCAATTGGAATTGCCTTCAGAGAAAAGAGGATAACCTCAAAAGATAAAGCAGGAGAAGGTAAGTCACTCCTATCTTGGAGTTATTCACATGTGAAATCAATGCTATCTCAGTATAATAGCAAAGCCAATAGCCTGAATAAAAAGGGTCCATATACTTCACTTCATTAAGGGCACCATTACGATAGGCAGTATATAAATACCACACACAGAATAACACATACTCTGCTAGGGAGAAGTTACCTGAAGATGGGCTCCAAAATGAGTCAAAACCTCAGAAGGCAAAGCCTCTGGGCCCACTGACTGACCCAGATTGGATCCTCCATCTTTAAGGGCGGTCTGAAATTTTAGTTCTACAAACCTGTCAGCCAACATCCCCAAAAGGAAAGATAAGACATAAATGAAACATTTCCGGAATTCTTGATGAGTTATCTATTTGATTATATGTGTTTTTTGCTTTTCATTAAAGAAAAAAAAAAGTTACTAAATATTACTTATCAGCAACAGCATAATGTCTATAAAACTAAACACAATTGAAAACTGAAAACTGAACAGTATTGTTAAAGTAGTCTATGGTTAACATCCTCAAATCAATTATACCGAGAATTCTGGAAATTTGGTTATTTGTTAAGTGTTAAAGCCTGATAAATAGTTATCTTTAAAAAGGCATAGATCAGAAGGCAGATCACTGAATGAACTGTCAAGTCTATACATTTGTAGCTGTTATTTAGATTAATTTTGTTGTAAGTCAGATAATTGCATGCCACTCAATATTAAGTATACAAAATTGTAGTTGATATAGGAGAAATTGTTTATAGCTGTTAAATCTGATGCTCAAATCACATTTAGCTTTAAACAATGATATGGACTAATTATGCTGCTGTACATGATATTTTCTCAGCAGTTTTGAATGAAAGTGTTCAGGCTGCAGCTATGTGGAAAGTAAAATTGAACTTTCTTTTCTTTTCCTTGTATATATACACACACACATACTCACAGATGAACTAGGGAGGAGGTTGAGGATGGATTTTATGTTTGGATTGATAGACCAGATAATCATTACAAAATTTAACTTACTGTATTTTTTCAGAGTATAAGATGCACCTTTTTTCCTCAAAAAAGAGGCTGAAAATCTGAGAATGTCTTATACACTGAATACAGTATTTTTTGCCTCCTGAAGATAATTTAGATAATTTAGTCAATAATTTTTTCTACTTTTTGTTTGTTTGTCAGATTATCTTTCTACACACCCTATTGCAAAGTTATAAATGTAGATTATTTTTAAAGGTGCCAAAACCTGGTATCAATCACCACCACCACAATAATTCATTATAGTTAGGGACCTGAAAGCAGACAAAACAACATCATGACATTACCTCATGATAATATCACTGCTAGTATGAGGCCTACCTTCTTTTAATCCTAGTGCTTTAATATTGATATCGTGTATCTAACTTATAAAAAGCAAAATTGCACAATTTAATAGATAATTTAAGATGTATTTCTTTGATTTCATGTTTCTAGACTCCCTCATATAATGTCTGATGCAAATAATGTTTAACCAATCAGTGTCTTCCTCTTAATCCATCTTCATTAAACTTTCAAATGTCATCTACCTCTTAAACATAATTGTATTTTCCTGTGAACTGGGAATTCCAAACTTGCACCTCAAAATTGTACGTATGACACTGAAGTCGGTGTATTGTTAATAATGTGTTATCTTCAGGCTCCTATCTCATGTTTGCAAGGCTGAGTCAAGGCTAAGGCCAATACAAATAAAGTGACATTGTCTAAGAAAAAAAATGGTCTGGATTGAAAATTATAAATGTAAAGCTAAAAAACTGTGAAGAAAAAAATGAAAAAGAAGATACCATTTCGAAATTCAGAACAAAATCAGAAGTTCAACCAAACCATAGGGTATATGAGAATTTGACTTTGCCTAGGCCATCAAAATGTTAGAGCTGGACTTGCATGTCAAATGCTATCAGAGCAAAGCAATCAAGATAGTCAATGATAACATTTTGAATCCCTGACCTATGTTCCATTACAAAAGTAATTTCTCTGAGTATCTGAAACCCTGCTTCTTCATGGTAAATGCTCGGTAATAAGAAAAACTGATTCCACAAGTATATCCACATATTTTCTAAAGTCCAGATACAAATGAAGTACTTATTTCTCAAATGTTGAGTATTAATCCAAATGCACAGTCTTCAGTGTCATATTGTTATTTGCTTGAGGAAATACACCTCCCATTTCATAATCAAAAGCATCTAGAGGCATCTATGGGAAACAAAGAAGAAATTAAAGCAGATTGGTCTCTCAGACACTACTATTCCACTTGAAAATGTGGCCCTTTCCTCAAGATGAAATCATACTCATAAAGTCTGAGTTGTGGTTCATGTTACTTTAAATATTGACCACTTCTGTTTTAAATTTCCTGCAGTAATACAATCTACTGCAGACTACAAATTAATTTCAATATTTTTATTCCAATACATATTACAACAATTTTCTTTCCAATAAGAGCAGGGCTTCTTCTATTCACTGATTGTTACTTTATACATGCTACAATTCAGGAAAAAGTCCAATCCTTCTTCCAAATCACATTGATTCCTTTTATGAAGGGACTTGTATCTTGCATTATATTATAATAAAAGCACAAAATGAAACAAGCAAAATGTTATAAAGTTGTGATATTTACTGTATGTAGTTACTTACCTTGCACATGTAAATTATATTAAAATATTTTTACAATCCCCAATCCCCACAACTTTTAAGCATTCCTAATATTTGGAAATTGAAAGTGGAAAAATTTAGCGGTACAATTCCGGTGGGGAATATATGCCATATTTTTCGGAGTATAAGATGCACCTTTTTTCCTCAAAAAAGAGGCTGAAAATCTGGGGGTCTTATGCACTGAATACAGTATTTTTTGCCTTCCGAAGCCCCACCCCTTCACCAAAATGGCCATGCATAGCCTTATGGAGGCTTTCAGAGAGATCCTGGGGGCTGGGAAGGGCAGAAATGAGCAAAAATGGACTGTTTTTTGCTCAATTTTGCCCCCCCCAGCCCCTAGGAGCACTTTATAAGCCTCCATAAGGCTGTGCATGCAATTTTTTAAAGAAAAAATGGGCCATATTTTGCTTGTTTTGGGGGGGGGGCGACCCTCCCCCCGGAACACTCTGCAAGCCTCTCCCAAGGCAATTTATGCCTCTTTTTTTGAGAAAAAAAACCCGGCCCATTTTCATGAAAAAAGGGCTGTTTTGGGGAGGTTTGCAAAGTGCAAAATCTTCCCCCTCCTTTTGGAAAGCTCTTTAACTGATTGATGAGAATTAGATTGATCAAGTGTTGTGCCAGCAGAAACAAAGTCTTAGGTGCTGCAGGTTGTCAGCAATTTCGTTCTCCAGCACATGGATAAATACACCTGGAAACATTTACCTACCTACCTTCTCTCTCCCTCTCTCCCTATCTACTGTATTTCTTTCTCTCTCTCCCTCTCTACCTACCTACCTACCTACCTACCTACCTACCCTCTCTCTCTCTCTCCCTACCTACCTACTGTATTTTTCTCTCTTTCTCTCCCCCTCTCTCCCTTTATCTACCTACCTACTTTTTAACAATTTGCCTCTTCAAAACCTCGGTGCATCTTATACTCCGGTGCGTCTTATACTCTGAAAATATGGTAATCCAGAAAAGATAGAATTGTTGATAGTTATTGAATCAGATGGATTTGGTATAGTTTTCTAAATAATCTTGGATATGATTTTATTCTCTGTTGAAGAGCAAATTTGGGGGCATTTTTGGACAACCACTGTTGTCCCTGGTAGTGCAGTGGTTAGAATGCAGTATTGCAGCCTAATTCTGCTGATTATCAGCAGTTTGAGCCTGACCAACTCAAGGTTGACTTAGTCTTCCATCCTTCTGAGGTAAAATGTGGATCCAGATTGTTGGGGGCTGTATGCTGACTCATTAAACTACTTAGAAAGGTTTGTAAAGCACTATGAAGTGGTATCTAAGTCTAACTGCTATTGCTATTCACTACTCCTGAATTTCCAGATGATTATGGCAATTGCCATGGACACATTTATATTTTAAGTTAATAAACTAGTTTCATCCTTGTCTAGAATTGGCCACTGATGTTTATCTTTTGTAACTTCTAGTTTGTACATAGACATCATTTTGACAAATATGCAGTGCACCATACATAGTTCACCAAAGCTCATATATCAGAGTTTATTAGACAAATATTGTGCCAGATATTGTTTCCAATCAGTTTTGATTCAGGGTATGGAGAGTCACATTAAAAAGACTCTACTGGTCTCAGAAAGAAGATTGCCCTGATCTTGAGTTTCAGATTATAAACATTGTTCTGCCTTACTGCTAGTGTTTTAATCAGATTTTTTAAAATAACTTTTAGTTGGTATAATCCATAGAATGGGAATTTTTCTGTAGAACAAAACAAAAGTTTAAGGCATAAAAATTAGAACAAATTTATAGAATGAAAATAGTATTTTATTTTAAAAAAACAAACTAAATAATTTATATAATGCAAATCCAATCTGTCAAAATTCTTTAAAAGAAATCCCTGTAGTTAACAATGAGTATTTTTCTCAGGCATGCCAAGATTCAAATAGGGATAAAATCTATTTAATAATTCACTAAGTTGAGCTTTATATACCATATTTTTTCAGAGTATAAGACACATCTTTTTCCCTCAAAAAAGAGGCTGAAAATCTATACACTGAATACAGCATTCAGAAACCCTGCCCCCTTCACCAAAATGGCCAGGCATTGCCTTTAGGAGGCTTATAGCGTGCTCCTGGGGACTGGGAAAGACAGAAATGAGTGAAAAACAGGGTATTCCCCCCCCAGCCCCCAGGAGCACTCTATAAGCCTTTTAAAAGCTATGCATGCCCTTTATGACAAAAAAATGGGCCTGTTTTTGCGAAAAATGTTTTTTGCTCATTTTTGTCCCCCCACCTTCCCCAAGAGCACTCTACAAGCCTTCTAAAGGCTATTCATGCCCTTTTTTTGAAACAAATGGGTCCATTTTGGCAAAAAACGGACCATTTTTGGGAGGTCTGCAGAATATAAAAACTTTTTTTTTAATTTTCCTCTTCAAAATCTTGGTGCATCTCATACTCTGGTGCATCTTATACTCCAAACAATACGGTAAATTAACTGAATTTACCATATTGTTACCAGAAATGTACATGATCCCTTGTTGATCACTGTTCCAGTTAGATATAGTTCTTTCAGTAAGAATTCATGATTCACACATTCCATACTTTTAACATGGATATATACACTGACTTTGACTCTATTAAGAATCTGTTAGTCTTCATCACATTTATATGATTATCATATTTACAAAGGAAATATAACTTTCAGTAACTTATATAATATATAAAGGTATGTTGCTTTTATGTATGAAATCATGGGTTTAGAATTTGTGAGTATGCATTTTGACTACATTATGGTTCTTCATCTTAATAATGAAAACTTGACTGTAGAGAATACAGAAACAGTCAAAACGTTTACTCAATATGATATGATATGTATCAACCATGAATGATTGCTATAGAACAAATATAGGTATGTAGATAAAAACAGAAGCATTTGAAATGTGGATTTACAGATAGCTGCTATGTATAAACTGGGCTGACAAAATCATAAATGAGGAGGTGATAAGCTGTCTGCATATGCCAAGGGAAATAATCAAAACCATTAAAAAGCAAAAGTTAGAATATTTTGGACATGGGATATGACACCCAGAAAAATACAGCATACTTCACATAATCCTCAGGGAAAGATTGAAGGCAAACAAAGTCCAGGCAGAAGAAAAATATCATGGCTTCAAAATCTAACGGACTGGTTTGGACAAAACAAAACTCAGCAGCACTTTTTTGTTTGTCTGTTGATAAAAATAGGATTGCTAACATGATCGCCAATGTCTAATGATGGATATGGCACAAGAAGAAGAAGAATATGTAAAAACAGATGCAATGTGCAAGCAACTGCTGACAACAATGTGAAGATAGAGCATATCATTTTAATATTTATAACATTAGTTAATAAGGTAAAATTTGCAATAAAATTCATGGAATTATTTTGCTTTAAATGAAATATTATTAAAAATATGGTTATGTCTTAACTTGAAAAAAAATGAATGAATTGTGTTTGCCATAATCATTGAATATCAAGAATACCATCAGCTTCAGATAGTATTTCTTTTAGTTTTATTAATTTACTAATGCTAGTTTTATTTTTAGAGTTACTGAATTCATAAACCTGTTTAATAACCATGATGCTCTGCTCCAACATAATTTGTGTACTGGGAACCTCCAATTTATTGTAACATGTATAGATAGAACAGTATTTTAAGATATTGTTCTATGAAACATATTCTATGAACAGTATACATGAATGTTCTAAAAATCCATATTGATTATATTGGTATGCAAGAAAAAAGCAAAACAAAAATGTTCATTCTAAACAAATAACAATAATAACAATTAAAATTAAGAGCCATACTTAACCAGTAAAAATAGGATCAATTATAATATCACAAATCAAAAACCAAGTTTTGAGCTACTCATAGTTTTCATCTCTTTTGATGTTCTTAAAGTAGAATATTAATTAAAATTTCCTTTCCAAAGGAGAAAAAATGGACAAACAAAGAGTATTTTCAGAAAATTGGAAGAATGATATTTCTATAGTATGGAATGAAGCATTACAGGTGAACCAGATTGACCTGCTAATGTTAGCACAGTACTATTATTATGGAAGATGAGCCAGAAAACTTGAGTGGAAATGGTCTTCCCCACCTGCTCTGGCAGATAGATGATGTCATGCATTCTTGCCTTTCTGAAATGGTAAATACTTCATTCTTATGCTGGGTCAGTGGTAAGTACAGATTAGCCCTTAAAGTGACTTCCCATCAATTTGCTTTCAATTGCTGCTCAGCTTGTTTAAGATGACTTCTACTTGTAGCTTAGTCTTCTATTACTGAACTTTTTTTAAAAAAAATGCCATTTATAAAAAAAGAGGAGCTCTATTATTTAACTTATTAAATATTAATTAACTAAATGTTTCCATTTTAAAAATACTGCAGTACTTCTTCATTTCATTTGAGTTCCACTCCCCACTTTCTCCTCCCAAGTAGTACTGGAGGTGAAAAAGAAAAAGAGTAAAAAGTACACTCACAAACAACCACACTTACCATTAATGTTGAAGGAAAATTGTGGGTATGAAGTCTGCTCAAGCTCTTTTTGTGCTTATGAACTCTGATTAGTTGATTGAAGGCAACACAAATCAGAGGAATTTTTTTATCCTTAGGATAACCTACTCCTAAAAGAAAGGGTGGAGGGAGCCCTACAGTCATTTCAACAACAAAAGAAACTGTTCAGTATAACAATTAGTATTACAGAAAAGTAAGAAAGCAGTAATCTTAACAAAGAACATTTGAAAAAATAGAGAAAGGCTAATGAGAAATGCAATTTTCTTTCCTTAAAAGGATTAGTTGCAAGTATTTAATGAAGAATTTTTCTCAGATTACTTGTCTTACGCATTCACAATATTTCTACTAAACATGTATGCATATAGACATGGAGACAAAGTCATTCATAATCAACTGAACAGAGCTTTGATACCAATCAAGGTTTCATTTCTTGCCCAATAATAATTAAGTCAAACTATAATGGTAAGGAAGGATAAAGGAAACATAAACATAAAAAATATACTTTCATCCAATTAATCCAATTGTCAATTTCTGTGTGATTTTTTTGAGAACGCAATGAAGGATGCTAACAAATCTTATCTATTCTTGTTAGTACATACTATTGTGGAATCCAGTTTAACAGATGACATTGTCATTAAATTCCATAGAAGATTTGTAGATTATACATCACAATACTTGTTGGTAGTTGATAGTTTTTCATCCTACTTTGAGTTTAGCTTATCTATAATTTCCTCTAGTTCTGCATGACTATTATTAGGGCTTTAATAATAATAATATTCCTAAATATCCAGGAATTAATTTGTGAATGAATGAATTAATGAATGAATGAATGAATGAATAGATGAGTGTTTCTGTACACATGTATATATAGTACATTTAACAACACTAAATGTTTAGGATGGGATTCTTAAAATGTAAGAACAATCAAGCTAGAAAACAAATATTAAAGGTAAAGGTAAATGTCCTCCTCACATATATGTGCTAGCCGTTCCCAACTCTAGGGGGCAGTGCTCATCTCCGTTTCAAAGCCAAAGAGACAGCGCTGTCCAAAGGTGTCTCCTTGATCATGTGGCTGGCATGACTAAATACCAAAGACGCACAGAACGCAGTTAAAAAACAAATATTATTCTAACATATATTTTGGCTATTAAGATTTTTGATATTATAGCACATATGAATGTGTTAATTACACTTTATTCCACTTTTCTTCAAGGAACTAGTGGCTAGTTAAGGACATACATTCTGTGATGTGGGTTTGGTTGAGAGTTGATAATGGCTTCGAAATACCTACAAATTCTTAGATCAAACAGACTTGTAGCTGAGATTATAGCCAACTATTATAGCCCCTTTTTGCAAATCTTGTAGCCAGCACACCAGACAGGTAAAATCTTATTTTATTGTTATGTCTATAATGTTGCTAAAGACAATTTTTACAGTAATGTGCTTAAAATATATTTCAGTGCTATTACTGGTCTTCTTTTCATGGACTTTTGGTAATCCTTGCTGTTTATTTATCTACCTGCCTCTTCTGACAGATCTAATAAATGTCATATCCTGTTGCCTCTTGTTTGGATAAAATATTTTAAAAACAAGAAGATTGACTGGGGTCAGTAAAAATAAATAGTTTATCTGAACTTGGCATCTTCTTTTAGCTCATACATTTGCCTTGTCAAAGATATCAGCAATGTTCCATTTTCTGAATCACCATTCAGAATGGCTAAGGATTTAAATGTCATACTTCATTACTATTTGATGCGATAAGAGTTTTGCAGTAAAGACCATCGTGGCCGCAATCACTGCTTATGCAATTCTCTCCTAGAAATGTATTAATTTTGTTTCTCAAACTATCTACTATCACAAAAATCTTTTCCTTGCAGCTATATAGAGCTTACTGCATTAAAAAGTTCATCTAGAAATATCCTTTTTATTTCTTGTGATAGGTTACATTTAAATTCTATTTAAATCCCCCAAAGCTTGATAACTTTTTTTCCTGAAAGTATAAGGATTAGAAACTGCATACTCAGTACTTTGAGATACCAAGTTGGAAAACTAACTATTACTGAGACTTAATAAAAGCAAAGAATACTGATCACTAGCAAAGGCTGTGCTAGTTACAGCAACTGATACTAAAGTTCTTCTTTGCTGCTGATGGCAAAGTCATCATTGTTAAATATGACCTACCTTTAAAAGTGGAATAAATAACAGATTTAGTTGAAAATATAATGAGACACAGTTTGCTTAATTATATAATCCTATTATGAAGATATTGTATTCAGTCATTGCATGACCAACAAACATGCTGTACTAGGAGTTGTACTAGTGGTATTAGAGTTGTGCTGTACTAGAAATTGCCTAATATCGGAGGGGGCAAGGAAACATTTTTTTCAAAGGCAAGCTTATGAAATGAATTGGGATATGACTTGAAGTCAATTGGGGTGTTCTAATGGTGACATTAAACCTGCATTCTGATTGTTCCAAAAACTAAATGCAGACCATTTTTTAAATTTATTGCTATTGTTATGTTTTCATTAATTAAATATTCAATAACTATATATGCACATTACTTTGCATATCACTGCACAAGTTAAAGTTGTTATTATTAAAATGGCAGTGAATGACCAAATGTTTAGCCAAGATTGCGCTTAATATTTTCCAAAAGAACAAGATTCAAAGTAAAATGTATGCTCTGTCATGAAATTTTATATAGCGACAGAATAAGGAATCCAACCAAAATGCATCTTCTTTCACAATCAGATCTGAGCTTGTACATTTCTTTTGTATGCTTAAAAATTTGCATTTTTAGTTAAAGAGTATATTTTGCCACACATAAAGTATATAAATTACAATTTCAAATCATGCAGAATATTTCAATGAGAACTTTCTTATTGAATTTTTGTGACAGTAAAGGAAGTCCTTGGTTAATTATGGCAATGGAGACTGGAATTTCCATTGTTAAGTAACATGCTCAAAAATGCAACGTCATGTGACCATACAACTTAGCAACAGCAGTTGTCACATTTCCAGTTGCTTTCATTACACAAACCTTGTGCTGTTGTTACCTAAGTATGAAGCATGCAGCCACTAGTTGCAAGCTACTGCCAATTTTCCCATCAGTGTAGTTGTTGGAAGCCAGTAGCAAAGATCATAAATGGCAGTTGAGTTCAAATGACTACAGGACACTGCAACTTCATAATAGTAAACTGATTGCTAAGTACCCAGGTCAAGATGATGTGAACATGGATGCTGCAAGAGCCAGAATTTCAAGAAGCGGTCAAAAGTAGCACTGATTCTATATATTATCTTAAATTTGAATTGTCATTGAATGAGTGCTCATTAAAAGAGGCTCAACTGTTCGTTCTGTTTGTCTGTCATAAATAAGAAATTGTCTGTTTCTTAATTACTGCCATTGCTAACATTTCATTTTGTTTTTGATAATGTAAACATTTTTCTAAGCAATGTTCCATGTATACTCTTGCATTTTTATTAATTTTTCACAATTAATGTAATTAATTCTTTTCCTGAAAATCTTGATTCCCACTGACTCAATAAAATTGATAGATAAATTTCGTGAAACATCTTTGTACGCAATTTGCCAAAATTTAGATTACAGTTAGCCACATGAAAGGATTACGTAATATGTAACTTTTTTGAAAAATTGATTGAAAAATATTGATTCTCTCTGAATCAAAAATACAAAAATCCCACCTGCATGAGGCTGATAAACTGTTCGTAAGGACAACCATGTAAAGTAGTGATCCCTTCACCCTGAACTGATTTTTTATTTTCTAATTAGCATGTACAGGCCTGAGGAGAGGGGGATGCAGCTGGTACATTGTTCTGGGGCCTATGGAGCTCAAAGGGGGCCCATGAACTTAACAACCATGTGATTCACTTAATAACTGCAGATACTGACACAGAGGTTGAAACAGTGACCTCATGGATTTTTGTCAATGCAGTGACCGTCCTCCTGAGCATGCAAGGGGGTGCATTCAGGGGGTTATGTATGCATGCATGGGGTGGGTGTGTGCATGGGTTCATGCACACATGTGTTAGGGTGGGGTGTGTGCAGAGAGTGTCATGTGGGCATGCATGGGGGTGGGGTGCATGCGCAGGGGCAGCACATGGCATTTTGGGGAGGGCACATTAGTCTTGTTCCAGCACTTAATAATCTTCTTGGCGGCCCTGAACATGTAAGTAAGATGAAACTGCACATTCTTGCCCTACTCCAACCACCTTCAGTTTAAAGAGAACGACAAAACATTCAGCTGTGTTGACATTGACTAGGTCATTCTTCTAAGCACATTTGGAAACCTGCACAATTATATCCCCAATAGGTCAAAGCTGTGATACCACATGCAGTCAAAATTAATTATGCTTTTACTGCAGACTCGCACACATAACACAGGAAGCTTGGAAGTAGATTTGGTAGTGGTGGGAGATTAAACACATATTCACTTTTAATAACATTCAGTTGTACTCAGCTGAAGAATGAGAATGAATAATCAATACGTTATTCCTCACATCCCAATTTCTTATATTGAAATGATTTTTTTCAAAGAAAATCAAGTAAATGAAACAGAAGTAATTAGATAAATTATGACATATTGTATGACCAGAAGAAAAAGCAGCAATAGATTTTAAAAGGGGACAAAAAAGAAAATTTTACTTTGAAATATTGATAAAAATTATATTTCTTATCCTTTTTGTGACATAAATGTAAGTTAGGGATGATTCCTTTTGTTGAAGTCCTAGATCTAGGCCAGAACTTCAAAAGTAGGCCAGATCAAGAAACAGATATCACTGGATTCCAGAAATGCTACTTTATTATTGAAGCCTGACCAGAGCGCGCCCCTCCCCTATTTTGTACTAAACAAAATCAAAATAGACTATTTTGAGTTTCTTTCTTATATTTACTTCAGTTTTGAGGATTTGTAAGCTCTTGTCCAAATCCCTCCTTAACTTCTCACTCTTTAGCAAGGTCAGCTATATATTTTTTTGCAGTGTGACATAATCTCTTAGTAAACAGTCAGGATTTTCTCATATAGTATAGTTTTTGTGCATGCTAATGTTGCTGAATAAAATTAAATGGTAGATCTATTCCACAAAATAGAAGTAGACATGGAAATACAATACTTCAGTTTGGTTCTTTGCTTAGATGTACAATATAATAAAATTTGCCTTCAAAGAGCTGTACTGCCTTGTTGTCTCTAATATGAATCCATGTAGACTATCAAACTCTTTTTTCCTATATGGCTAAGTATATCCCATTGCAACATAAGTAAAATGGACAAATGCTCATAACATCCCAGAATGTTCCTAAAATATATCTTTTGGCTTTATGTACAGTATCACACACAACCACCACAGCCCACAAAATATAACTTTTCCTCTATATTAAAATATTGTCTTAGCACCAAAACTTTACTTGTAAATTTTGACATTACTGTTGCCCCCCAAAACAGCAAAAATCCTCCAATATAACCTAAGCAAATCTAAACAACAAGACAAACCATACCTCATTGACAACTTATAATATATGGACTATAAAAGAAAAATAATAATGTATAAGGCAAAGAAGTTGTAGACTGGCAGAATGCACCTATCAATATCAATTGTCAGCCAGAAGTTATAGTTCCCCAATGGCAATTGGGAATCTGTGGATATTTTAATCAAAACCATGTCTAAGAATGTATGAGAACTTCTAGATGCTTGGTACTCTGATGAATTAGCAGTCAGCAAACTTAGACATATCTGTACTTCAGAAGCATTAAAATGGAACAAGCAATGGTCAAATAAATGTGAAAATACCCACAATATCTTATTACATCACATCTTTAGATAAGCAGAACTAACATCTAATCACTACAACAAGCACCAGAGAATAATAAGCTAATTAAGACAAGGAAACAAACAAACCACCAACCATTTTTGAATGGTTTAATTAAACTAAGTTGTACTGTTGTACGGAGCACATGTTCTTTGTTTACTCAAATATACTTGAAGATTTAATTTTAAAAAGGTCTATACATAACTCAGTGGAGTCCTTGGTGCTCTCTGATTGTTTTCTTGCAGATGCTTCATTATCAAATTAAGTAACATTATCAGTGCTAGAAGGAAATGGGTTTTGCTCTCATTTTATATACTTATGAAATGAAGTTAGTATTGAAAGAGGAGGTATAAATTTGTGTGTGAGAGAAGGACACAGAGGATGGACCTTTAACTTCCTGATCCCCTAATTATTTAAAGGGTACAAGAATCTTACATTAGGATATCAGGTAAAGGTAAAGGTTCCCCTTGCACATATATGATAGTTGTTTCCAACTCTAGGGGGTGGTGCTCATCTCTGTTTCAAAGCCAAAGAGCCAGCACTGTCCAAAGATTTCTCCAGGGTCATGTGGCCAGCATGACTAAATGCTGAAGGCACACAGAATGTTGTTACCTTCCCATCAAAGGTGGTTCCTATTTTACTACTTGCATTTATATATGCTTTCGAACTACAAGGTTGGCAGAAGCTGGGACAAGTAATAGGAGCTCAATTCATTACGCAGGGATTCGAACTGCCAAACTGCCAACGTTTCTTATCGACAAGCTCAGTGTCTTCACCACTGAGCCACTGTGTTCCTACATTAGGGTATAAGAGGAGCAAAATCTAAATGTAGTTCATGAGAGTTCCTTTTCTGGTTGAATTAAAGTTCACCATGTGTGAATTAAGATAATACCTGTTTCTATGAAATTATTCAAAAATCTATGATTAGAGAGAGTTCCATCAGCCCTAATAATATGCCCATAGATATGAGAATCCATTGAACCAATTCTGCATGAAACACTATATTTGTTCTGAAGTGCCTTATAAAGTCAGGAAGCTAGTTGTGATTGAAAAAAAGTAAATGCTATTTTCATTCTGATACCTTACTGTGAATTAAGTAGTTGTGCTATATATTCTTAAATGAATAGAATTGTGTTATCAGAAACCAAAATATTTTGACGAGGTATTGAGAAGGACCATAATTGAATGTTAGGAAAAGTTAATATGGTCAGGTTTTGGAGTATATTTAGACATCCTGACAGCTATTATTCAGTCAAGATATTTATTTTTTTAATCCCTAGATTTGAAGAATTAAGATACAGCATCTGACATCTGAAATGGCACAACTCAAGAAAGAAAGCACAGTGCCATTTAAAAAACACTTTAGTTTCAGTTGCATCTACTTTTGGCGCTGCAGATAAACTAAATTAATTCTATGCTTGTTACTCCTGATCTTGCATCTTAATATAATAAAGGCTATCTATGCCAAACAAAACAAAGGGAATCAGAAGAAAACCAGCCTGAACACCTCTAGTTTTGCTTTCTGCCCTTGGGCTCTATGAATTCTTTAATACCACTTTTCTCAGTATACTCCCTGCAATCTTTCCTGATAAATGATATTGTTTTAAAGAACTGACTTTGTGTAGGAAGGAAGAAAATTGATGCCTTTATTCTTTATGTCTCAAGGGCCTCTATCTTTTTCTCTCTCTCTTCTTTTTAATATTCCTTTTGTTCCAATCTGACAAAACCCAAAAGATGCTAAAGGATAAATAATTTATCTCATATATTTGCCCTGCAAAGCTCTCTCACTTGTTTTTATGCAGCGTGCAGTATATCTTTTTCGTCTTATTGTGTTATTGTTCCCCTTTTTGTGGACTCTTCTATTTTGTTACCAATATCCCCAAATATAGCATATAACTTCCCTTTAAAGAATTAGAAATAGAATCTTGTTTCACTGGGACTAATTATAAGAATGTAGTTAGGAATTGGCCCCTTGCTCACAGGTTTTCCTAAATAAAAACTGCATTTTAATACAAATGTGAGTAAATAGAGCAATATAAACTGGTCACTGATTGAATTCAAGAGAATATGTACAAAGTAATAACTACTTGTAGGCATATGTGGGATATTCGTTAAAAACCATCCCCTTGGGAAAAGTTTGTGTTTTTTGTAAGTGTTATGGAATAGTGCTGTGGCCGATATTAAAATTGTTAAACTGGTATACAGCTTGTAATTTTGTCTAACTGCAAATGGAAATTATCGCTGTGCAATTCAAATTTTTTGAATGTTTAGCTTTAAAAAAAAAGCTTTTAAAAAAGGAAGGGAACAGAAAACAAGACATCCACACTGAGTTGCTAATTGAAAGAAGAAAACATTCTTAGTTCTTCCTTTTTTTCTAGAGATTCATTTCAAGATGGTTACTAGCACCAAACAACCCAGCAGGCTTGGCAAGATTTTCTTCTTCTAGCGAGGTAGCATAAAAATATCCCATTATAAAAAAGCATGACAAAGATAACTACCTAGAGTGGGGGAGAGCCTCCAAGTGACTCAATTTAGGAAGAAGAGAAATATGAATTCGTGTGTAAAAGAAGAGAGGGAAGAGAGAATGTAGTATTTGAAAGCATATAAATAGCACTTCAAGTTGTCAAAGCAAAATAGGGTCTTATTGTTCATCATCTAATAAAATATTAATCCAGTAATATTCTCCCCCTCTGTATGTCTCTATCTATGTATCTATCTCTCACTCTTGAAAGCAGACAAATATATGAGAATATAGGAATTGTCAGAGTATTTGGAAAGCTTATTTACTGGTCACACATAGATATATAAAACATCAGCAAGATATTTCAAGAAAACAGTTCTGAAAGTACTGAAATGCTTTGTACATATTATTTACTGTACTGTGTAAAGGAAAAGGAAAAATACATAGTATACTATGTACTACTATTGTTGTGACTCAGCAGACGTCTCTGTGAGTCTATTCAGGATGCAAGATTAATTATGCAGCTGGGGCTCGTTAGGGGCATATTCTGAGGATAAAAGGATGGATGATGCCACACCCTAGTTGCAGGAGTCAATGTTCCTTGGTTCGTTCAACATGGTTTGATCATCAGTCATGGTTTATGTAAGATACACTTGGATAAATGCTTTGTTTTTCTGTAACCCTGATTCGTAGAGACTTTAGAAGAAGTGCTTTGCTTTCGTTTTGTTCAACTTGTGTTGCCGTAAGAAAGATTTGTTTTTCATTCCGTTATCTTCAGGCAGAGACTGTAATTATGTTATTTTTGGGCTCACAGCCAGTCTGAGCCGAGAACTGATAAAGAGAGTTCCTTTTAAGTTTGTTTGCCTGTCGTCTGTTTAACGAGTGGAGAAAGGCGGGACAGAACCGTATATATACTATGTGGTAGTTGTTCCTGACTCTAGAAAGCAGTGCTCATCTCCGATTCGAACCGCCGAACTGCCAACTTTCTGATCAACAAGCTCAGCGTCTTAGCCATTGAGCCACCGTGTCCCCTATGTACTACTATACATAGTAGTATAAAAATACAATGTTAGTGAAAGCCCATCTTCTAACAGTTAAATGTTATTGGGCCAAAATACAATTAAAGTTGTGATAATAGCTAATTTTGGGATGAAATATCAATCATCCCCAAAGAATACAGATAGCTTTGAATTCTGCGTATAAAAGTATAAGGAATTGCTCTCAATAATTCTAGTAATCAAGAAATTGTTTTTGTGATATTCTGGGGCCTAATATATAGTTTGCTAGGTATACTCACTGATAGAATAGCTCAGTATGTCACTTATAGTAAGGTTGTAAGATTAAACTTTATTGTACCATTGACACTATTTGTTAAATAAAAGTGTACAAAATGCATTTATGACAAGTTTAAATGCACAGATATCCCGGGTCCCTCTCTAAGAAAAAAAATAAAGCAAATAAATTTGAAAATTCTTAGTTTTGAACTAAAGATTGCAGGAGGAGGAAAGATATTTTTCAGTTAAATGTGTCCCCTATTATCTGAGATATACACAGAATAATAGACAATATATTACAGAAAGAATTGTGTTATTCCAATGTATAAAATAGTGCTTAACCATAAGATCATCAGAGAAAAACATCAATAAATTGTTTAGATATAATTACCTATAAAAATGCCAACAATAGCAATAGCTAGGTGATGATACTGTTCTCCAAATTCAAAGAGCAAAACAGATTGATTTTTTTAAAAAAAAAACTGATAAATAAGATTAAAACCCAACTTAGTTGCTACTGAACCTTAACATCTATTACTATTGAGAAATGATTGATTACTACAACGTGCAATGGAGGCAAATTCCTCATATTGACACATTAGCTTCTTGGCAAGAAACTGGTCCAGCATGACAAGGCCCTCATTTGTGAGCAACCGACAGGTGAAAGGCATATGTAAGTTGCCTTTGCTGTTCATCCATTTGGAGGGTCAGTATTTTGCTGTTTTCCATTATTTTCTATTTTTATTTTTTTTCTATTCATATTTTGAAAACACAAACTGCTGTTTATACTGGGCAGAAAAAAATGTGATGATAAATGATAGCTACTTTCCCCTTTTAGATGTCTTATAATGAGCCTGGGAAAATATGTGACACTGATCCTTTCCTTGATGTGCTTTCACACTACACTACAACTTTGGAAAGAGCTGGACACTGTTTTATGCCTGTTTTTAAATATTGTAATTGTATGGCTTCCCCAGGGTATTAAGCTGAGTTGGAAGTACATTCTTAATGCTATCTCCTTCTCAAACCCCTTGGCTACCTGTTTGAGTTTGGTGATTCACATAAATTGTATAAAAAGCTTCATTATCTTGAAGAGGACTATGTATAAAGAATCAGAATAAATAATATTTTGTTGCTAGAGTACAATTTCTTGTTTTTTTCCTTTAGGTTTAGCAGAAGTCCTAACCTACGTCTAGGGCATGATTGAATGGCTAGCTGGTATGCATATCAAAAACACATGACTTAAGGTAAAGCTGTTAAAGGATTAAATCCTCTCACTCTTTTACTCAGCTCTGATTAATAACCAAACATCTGTGGTCAGGAGCTTGTATTAATTAACAAGTAGTGTGCTGTACTTTTCAAGGGTGGGTTTTTTTAAAATCTTCTTCCAAAGCAACATTGTAATAGCTAATAGTATTGCATTCAGTAGCTTTTCAAAGGAATCCTAGACATAATAAAACTTACAGAACTTTCAAACAAAAGGCTTACTTACGTTAGCAAGCTTTAATCTATAAATAAATATTGAAATAATGTATGGAAATATAAACCAAAAAAAAAGCAGTAAGCAATAAGCTGCAGTAACTACAGTTAAAAGAGAACTAAACCCTGAAAGAACTATAGCGAGAATAATGCTATTGTTTAACATGATCTAAAATACTTTCTGAATGATGCTTTATGAATAATCATATATCAATCATGCTTACCTCCTCATGCTCTAAAAGATAAAATCAAAACCACATATTGAAGAGTCAGACATCTAATTTACAGCTTTCAAAAATCACACTGATGAACCCTGACTAATATCATACATTTTAGCAGTTGTTGCTTTGCACTGTTTTTTAAGCCAAATTGAGATAAAGCCATTTTTTCTAAATTAATCCATATTTTTAAATTCAGATTAGTTTAATATGAAAAGCAAATTCTAGTTGGTTTAGTTTAGTCAGCATATAATCCAGTATTAAATCAAGTGAATCAGCAACAATCTAAGAGCTATTTTAACCACAAAAAAATGTTATCAAAGAGCACATAAAGGTTAGAACCTAGGAGCAAGAATTTTTTCTCTATAATGCAAGCTTAGAACTAAAGTCTCTGAAGTTAAAGATTAAGTACCTAACTGCCAAATATCAAGTCCTTCAAAGGAAGCTACTGCTGACAAGCAGGATTTTAGTCCCACACAATTGCTTCTCTTATATAATACAATACAATAGCAGAGTTGGAAGGGACTTTGGAGGTCTTCTAGTCCAACCCCCTGCCTAGGCAGGAAACCCTATACCATTTCACAGAAATGGCTATCCAACATCTTCTTAAAGACTTCCAGCGTTGGGGCATTCACAACTTCTGGAGGCAAGCTGTTCCACTGATTAATTGTTCTGTCAGGAAATTTCTCCTCAGTTCTAAGTTGCTTCTCTCCTTGATTAGTTTCCACCCATTTCTTCTTGTTCCACACTCAGGTGCCTTGGAAAATAGTTTGACTCCCTCTTCTTTGTGGCAATCCCTGAGATATTGGAACAATGCTATCATGTCTTCCCTAGTCCTTCTTTCTATTAAACTAGACATACCCAGTTCCAGCAACCGTTCTTCATATGTTTTAGTCTCCAGTCCCCTAATCATCTTAGTTGCTCTTCTCTGTACTCTTTCTAGAGTCTCCACATCTTTTCTACATCATGGTGACCAAAACTGAATGCAGTATTCCAAGTGTGGCCTTACCAAGGCATTATAAAGTGGTATTAACACTTCACATGTTCTTGATTCTATCCCTCTGTTTATGCAGCCTAGAACTGTGTTGGCTTTTTTGGCAGCTGCTGCACACTGCTGGTTCATATTTAAAAGGTTGTTCACTAGGACTCCAAGATCCCCTTCACAGTTACTACTGTTGAGAATACCACCTATACTGTACCTGTGCACTTAATTTTTGTTGCCGAAATGTAGAACCTTACTCTTTTCACCATTGAATTTCATTTTATTAGATAGTGCCCAATGTTCACGTTTGTCAAGATCCTTCTGTATCTTTAGCCTATCTTCTGGAGTGTGGCTATTCCTGCCACCTTGGTGTCATCTGCAAATTTGATGAGTTTCCCATTTATTCCCTCATCCAAATCATTGATGAAGATGTTGAAGAGTACTGGGCCCAAAACAGAGCCTTGGGGTACTCCACTGCATACTTCCCTCCATGAAGACGAAATTTCATTGAGGACCACACGTTGAATGCGGTTGGTCAGCCAGTTACAAATCCATCTGGTGGTGATGCTGTCTAACCCACATTCTTCTACTTTATCTAGTAGTAGGTTATGGTCTACCTTATCAAATGCCTTACTGAAGTCCAAGTAAACTATATCGATGGCATTCCTCTGGTCCACTAATTTTGTCACATTATCAAAGAATGCAATAAGGGATTCTAAGGGATCTAATCCCAGATAGACTTTCCTTGGCAGATTCAGACCTGAATACTGAGCTTTTTGTCCTAAAGCAAGTGGTTTGTGTTGCTAATTGACACCAGACAGAAGACAGCAGTTATCTGATTAGTGTTTTCTGTAAAAAATAAGTTGCTAGTATTTACTTTAAAAATGCTGCCAAAATATGGAAATTTGCAAGATTAATTGGTTTCTACACAAATATTAAAAGAGAAATAAAAGTCTGTAGTGCTTGATCTCTCTCTCTGTCTCTCTCTGAGACACACACACAGCCCCTGAAATACTAGGACACTGCTATCATATTTCCCCTAGTCCTTTTTAAAATTCATGTTTATACCATTATTAGTATTTGATGATAATTATTAATTGGCTGGTAAAAGGTAAACAAATAATTATAGATATCAAATAAATACTGCTATTATAGTCATTTTCCACTAATACAAACAATTTTTGAAATAAGAAATTGTATGATGTGTCTTTAGAGGTGCCTGTCATGGGTCTTCAATAAATGCTAAGTGTATCAATTTCATTCACTATAGTCTGTCATAAATTACGAGTCCTGTTCTGTGCTCCAGTTAAAGCACTGTTTATTCTCAAGCAGTCTGAAAAACTGTATAGTAATGTTCCACAAAATGAATGAGAAGTGCAAATGAACGCTGCCCTCTGTAGATAATCACACTATATTCATGGAAGCTGACTGTTTAGTGCATCTTTAAAGTGATTGCTGAGGTGGCAGAGCTAGTGCATCATAAATAATTACACGTTTCCAATATAAGCTTGATACATCTTATAAATATCAAGTAGAAACTTTATACTGCTTACTACTTGTAAGATAAGTGTGTAATGAAATTGTAAAGCACCCAGAAAATAAAGTAGAAAAATGATATCCTTCATAGATCAAGATAAATTTCTAGAAAGTAGAAGATTAATTTTAGCACACTATTTGTGTGATTGGTGACATTAAATTTTGTTTGCTCCTCCAATTAGGAATTTAGGTAATGTGTCTTACATTAAGAAGTGCAATAGAAATTTCTTAATAAAATAATAAATCTTCTCTATTGAATTGATTTTATAAATGTCATTTATAAAGATTAGTTTAAATTACTGGTTTATACAGACTATTTTGATGTGTCAATGGAGTTGTTTGAAAACTTGAAATAACTATAACTAAAAGCTATGTGGTTGATTTTTCAGAGATTCTTATAGTGCACAAGAAAAAAAATACTGACTAGTGAGCACTATACAACGGGATGAACTCTCATTATTTGCCTCAGTTCCCACATAGCAGTTTGAAAGTATGCATATGCAAATAGATAAATAGGTACTACTTTGGTGGGAAGGTAATAGTGTTCATTGTGCCTTGGCCAGAGATGGGTTTCTACCAGTTCGCACCGGTTCAGGCGAACCGGTAGTGGTAATTTGGCCTTGGTCACAGAACCAGCAGCAACCCAGGCTGGCCACATCCCCGAACTGTTTCCCTGGTCCCTGGTTTGCTGGCATGTTTTAAGTACCATATTTTTTGAGTATAAGATGCACCCTTTACAAGCTTCCTAAGGGCTATTCATGTCCTGTTTTGAAAAAAAGGGCCCATTTTCATGAAAAATGGGCCGTTTTTGGGAGATTTGCAGAGTGCAAAAACTTTTTAAAAATTTTTTCCTGTTCAAAACCTTGCTGTGCCTTATACTCTGGTGTGTCTTATACTCTGAAAAATACTGTAGTTTTTCACGTTCTTTGTGCATGCACAGAACAATTTACATTGAGCTGTGCATGTATGTGCAGCATGTATCTGGCGTGCGCACAATTGATGCAAACTGGTACCAACACTAGTAGAAACCCACCTGTAGGTTAGAATCCCAGTAAGGGAATGGCTAGCTGATGAGAGCTAAATAGCTTGAAATAGATCTATACTAGTCTCCCTTTATTTATTTATCAGCACAAATATAAACAAATGTAACAAAGGCAAAGTAAAAAAAAAATTGGGTTTCTGTCTGGATGGTCTCTTGTGACGAGCCGATAGACAGATAATGGAAGCAGTTAGCTTCCTCCCATATTTGGGCATACCAGGGGTTGTGACAGTAAATAGATAGCTAGATAGATAGCTAGATAGCTAGATAGCTAGATAGCTAGATAGCTAGATAGATGGATGGATGGATGGATGGATGGATGGATGGATGGATGGATGGATGGATGGACGGACGGACGGACGGATGGATATAGATGGATGACAGAGAAATTGAGAGGGGGTATGAGAGAATGGAGTGTGAGAGAGAGGTACAGAGAGATGTACAATATAAGTTCACAATGGAGGCTAAGTATCTTCGGAAAGGTGATATTTTTAAAACTACATTTCTATCCAAACATGCACACTCACACATATGTGCTTATATGTATATATGTGTGCTCACATATACACTCTCAAAAATCAGTATAAATTAAAATGTTAATTTTTTTCTATCTATTGTAGAATGTATTTCTTCCCTAAGAATTTATTTGGATAAATGCCATATCAGCTTTCAGCTGTTTAGGGTTTTTTATGACTGTGTTTTTTTCCTGAAATGTGCTGCATTTATTCATACAACATGACATGCCACAATATTATAATGATTATCCTGTAGCTTTATCCATGGTCCATAATACCATCTGCTACAAAACTAGTCTTCTCATTGCATGTGCACCATCTGGAACACCGTCTATCTATATTCTAATTACTGTACAGATGAAATTTCTGTTACTACAGAAACACCATATTGACTATATCCTTCACTGATTGTTTAATTTATAAAAAATATAATAGTGTAAAACAGAAATGGATTGTTGGCATCTTTAATGATTTTTAAGTGCTACACTTTTTATTGTTCCCTTCCCCCCCAATATATTTCACATCAAAAGTCCTTTGTCCAAAAGATGGATAGAAGCATTATCAAGCATTTCGACTACATATTGTTTTTCCCCATCCCCTATATCTATTTTCAACTCTTTGGGGCTGAAAATAAAGGAACTATGTTGCAGGATAAACTTTCTCCTTTTCAATTTTGCTACTACAGTGATGTTGCAAAATGGTTGTAATTTTTAATAATAACTGGTTCAAAAATATAATCCAGTTAATGGTTTTGAGTAATGAATAAGGAGAAAAGCTCATTCAGCACCATCTTGGTATATCACTCAAATTTTTGGGTTTTTATCCTTTTTCCTTTTCTACTGTGCGCTATAGCTCTTCTCTGTGATTTGAACTCTATCCTTGGACTTGGGAATCATAAAGATGGCATCTAATAATTTATGCTGGGTTTTGCATTCAACTGTCATAAATAGCTCCAAATGTAGCAATTCCAATTCATTTTAAGCTCTGTGGTATTTGCATATTGAGAAAGTCTAATTCTGTTGTGGTCCCTATTTGCAAATCTTTATATTTTGTAATCTTTTTCAATTCCTTGCCTTCAACATTACTGTCTGTTGGAAAGACCACACTAATAAACCAAATACAATTCTCTTTAAGGACAGTGATATCAGATGTCTATCACATTAAATTTTATAAAACTGAATTTTTGTGACATTTTTAATAATTTTATCTACATTTTCACATTTCTGCTAATTCTTATTGACTATCAATCTGTACATTTTACATAAATGCCAGTATGATATCTTTCCAATTCAATCATGCAATTCTTCTGGTGACTTTGCTACATCTAGTTATTATGTAGCTAAGGTATATTAAGCCTTATCTCAGTACAATTGACATTTATTATCCAAAATAATATTTTCTTTTATTTTTATGATGTTTGGGAGTAGCACTCATTCTAGGACAACAAAAAGCATTCCTCTATTTTCTTTTATGATATATCTTCCTTAAGCCAATGCATGTTCAGATGTTGCCTGATTTGATCTCTCAAAATGTGCCCATGGAGAGGGTATTTTTCCTCTCTCTCTACAGTTTTCTAATCTCATTTCTAGCTGTTACTTTCATAATCATTTTTAGATTCCATTTTGGAATCTCATTTTTCATCTTCTACAGAGGTTGTTTTACTCTAAAACTCTGTACTTTCCAGTCTTCTTTTTTATAACACTCCAAGGATATATTAATAGTTATTGACATTCTGATTTATTAATCAAGGTAATCAAGATCCACCTGAGACTAGTTGACTATTTCTTCAGTGTACTAAATTGGACAATATTAATAAATTGATTGATCTGAAGGTATTCCCACCAGGTTTTCCTTACAATTTTCTTACAGTATTCTGAACTTATTTTTATTTTAGTTTGTGGAAAATAGATGTTTTCAAGATTCTAAAATATTTATTAATTTGCTTGTGTGATAACTGTCTGCTTTTCAAGGTAGGCCAGAATATGAATGCTAATGCTACTTTTATTATTAGGTTGTAGTAACAGAACTCCAGAAGTCTGGATGTGCCTCTTTCTCTCTTGCTTTTACATTCCAGAGAACTAAGATGGGTCAGTTCTGAGTGGTTTACTCAAATTGCATTCCTCCTTTGTCTCATATTTTATTTATCAGATCGTTGTTTAGGATGTGCCTCCTCATTCTGTCCTTCAACCTGATGTGGTTTCATCAGGTTCTAACCAGTTCTGGAGAACCGGTAATGGAAATTTTGAGTAGTTCGGAGAACTGGTAAATATCACCTGTGACTGGCCCCACCCCCATTTATTTTCTGCCTCCCAAGTCCCAGTTGATCGGGAGGAAATGAGGATTTTGCAGTAACCTTCCTTTGGAGTGGGGAGGAAATGGAGATTTTACAGTATCCTTTCCCTGTCATGCCCACAAGCCACACCACACCTACCAAGTCATGCCCACAGAACCGTAGTAAAAAAATATTGAATCCCACCACTGCTCTCAGGGTTATTCTCTCAGGGCTGTTCTCACAGGATTATTCTCACAGTCCATTTCATAGATTTTTAGTAACTGTCATGTCACTCAGAAATGAATGATTTTCATTTTCTTTATTTGAATTAAATGCAAAATTACTAAATCAAATTATATTGCAATATCACTGTTAAATATCTGAATAGTATTTTGTAATTATTCCAATTGGCATTTATGTCAGATGGAATATGGTTTTTTTCATATCTTGCTTGAAAATTAGTAGACATGTTTTGCCTTCTTAAAAGCATTATCTCCAAATGGAATAATAAAGGTGATAAGTCAACTTGAAACATTCCTCTTCATGTTCTGATTTATAGGTATTACCAGGATATGATGGCTCATCAGTTAAAGACACTGAGCTGTCAAATGGAAATTTGACAACCCGGGTTTGAGACCTGAACTCTGCACAATTCAGTGAGCTCCTGTTAACTTGCACCAGTTTCTGCCTACCTAGCAGTAATAAGTATCACTTCAGTGGGAAGGCAACAGGATTCTGCACACTTTGGCATATAGCCATATTGGCCACATGACTATGGAAATTGTCTTTGGATAATGCTGGCTCCCTTGGCTAAGAAACAGAGATGAGCACCATGTCCTAGAATCAGACACGAGTGACATGGAACCCTTTTCTATTCATCATCATTAAGTGTTAATTTTTATTTTCTGTTTTTATTATTGTTTCTACAAAACCTCAGATATTTTGATTTATATCAACAACTTTTGTAGTTTTCATGAGCCTGTTATTTGAAAGTTGAATACTTTCTTGTAATCATTCTTAGCCATACATAAATCCAGTTTAGTTTGACTTTTTAAGAGATTGCTTTATCAATAAGTAATTCATCTTTGATTCCTCATGCATTTTTGCACTTTTGTTTTTCACTATTTTTAATTATGCAGAAAATTCATTATGATTATACCTAAGAATTATTAACAGTAGGTAAACATGCTTTTGATTTTGTAGTTATGATATATGGATCCTTTTTATTTATCTTTCATTATTAATAAAAACTCCTTCTAGTTGTCATCCAGTATTAAATTCTCATATTTTTAATGCAATATTAAACTGACCATAGCTAAATTTATATCGAGATTCTCAGTCATCCAGGTCCTGGTTGTTCCAAAGGTGCTTATTCAAATGACAACTGGACTTTGTTTTCCTTGAAAGGAAAAACAGGTTTTCCTTTTCCTTTAAGAAAAAACAAAATCCAGTGTTTTTACAGTTCCTTATGAAAAAGAGCCTTTGGGAGTAAACTGACCAGCTATCCAATCATATAGGATAGTTACAAATTTAAGTCAAATCCATACAATTTATGAATCCCAGATACAATCCAGTGTTTGATTTGGTTGGACTCCTTCCAAACCATTTTTCTATTGCAGTTAAATTTTTCATAGAAATGTGTTAATTCTAATTCATTTTTTAAGAATAAATCTACTTTGTCTCTTATAATATTCTATATTCCAATACCACAGTCCTCTCTCTAAATGCAAATTTTCTTCATTATTACTTTCACAATATTGTTTTCATTGGAATTAATATTCCTGTAGTATTGATGCTGATTTTGTAATAGCTTATATGATCATCTTATCACTTCATTTTGGGTGCTAATTTTAAAATGAGGAATTACTGAATATCAGTTTTGGTTTTGGTTCTGATATTATGTTGCTTTTTAACATTTTCTGTTATTAATTTTGCAGTTTTCATACAGACACACACACACACACACACATCTATATACATACATACATACATACATACATACACACGTACACAAACACACACAAACACACACACACAGACATATATATATATACACACACACACACACACACACACACACACACACACACACACACACACACACACACACACACATATATATATATATATATATATATATATATATATATATATATATATATATACACACACACATACATACATACATACATACATACATACATACACACACATACACATACATATACATATATGTTGTGCCTGGCAGGAGCCGTTGGAGCTGCCACCAGACTCCGACAACGAGGGGCCCTATGAGTCGGCCCTAGAGAATATGGAGGACCCTGGACAGGGTTCTGACTCCAAGCAGGGTGCAGAGAGACTGGTTGGCCACCAGGTCTGAGCCTTGGATCAGTGGAGAGGAGACAAGAGAGAGTGATCCAGAATACAACTGTAAGTTGTTCCGGGATGCACGCCATTGAAGGGCTACTCGGCATCAAGAACAACTATGTAATTACAGGAGGTAATTACGCTCAGCTGATGGTCATTAAGCTTCTTTCCCAGACTATAAAAGATACTGCTTGTGCCACGCCCTTCTTGCAGAAGTCAATGTTTGGGACTAAAGAGAAATGAACTTGGCAGGCTGGATTGCTGCCAGAATTTGTTTGCATTGCTGCCAAGGTTTGTCGGACTTGCTGCCAAAGTCCTTATCTATTTGTTTATTTGGCTTTCAACCATCGAGAGACTGGTCTTGTTAATTAAAGGACATTCCATTTTACACTTGTCTCGGCTTTCGTTACTGGATGGAGGAGGGGGTCAGAACACATATACATATACATATATGTGTGTGTGTGTACGTGTGTGTGTGTGTGTGTGTGTGTGTGTGTGTGTGTGTGTATTTTATGGTCACAGACCAAAACACGAGTACTACAAAAGAGACATAAGAGAATTGATCATAACATCATAGCAATCAGCCATCAAAAGCTTAACTAAGGGAAGTTACAGTGTTCTCCTCTAATGGTTACAGCTCTTAAGAAAAATTTGGAAACCTGAGAGGTGATGTAGGAGGAGCCGTCTCCAAGGCAATATACAAACAAATTACAGCCATTAGGTCTAGAAGGGACGATTTCAAGAAGAGACAGTAACTTAGAACTGTCTGCATTATACATGGGGCAAAATAGAAGGACATGCTCCACAGTTTCAACCTCGGCTCTGTGACAAGGGCATAGCTGCTCATTAGTCAGGAGCCTCTTAAAATGACCATCCAAAAGTGCTGAGGGCAAGACATTAAAGCGAGCTAGGGAAAAAGCTCTTCTATACTTGGGAATGGTTAAAGTGTAAAAATAGGAAGCCATCCTCAATCCATAATTATTAAGTTGGTTGAAAGTCAGGGAGAAGCAAATTTTGTTGGATCTGGCTTGTAGATATTGTAAATCAATGTCCACAAGCCGTTGGACTACCCTAAATTGGGCATCCTTAAGGCCGTAGTTTGCTAAGGTATCCTCCGTAAAACCTAGCAGATGTAGTTTCTTCAGCAGCTCTTTCTCCCAGCAAGAAATATGGGAGTCCCTAAATGCCAGAGAGATGTAGCTGCCAGGAACTGCTAGAAAACGCACCCAAAACCACCATTTAAAGGTGTTAATCCAGGCCATACATTCCACCTATTGAATGCCCAGTTCCAGGTATATCGGGGCAAAGCTAACACAAGGGGGGAGACCCAGAGGTTTTCTAAGAAAAGCAGCCTGGGTTCTTTCAATGCAATCCTTGAAGCCCCGTATCCATATGGGAATACCGTGAAGGTTTTGGGCCAACGTTTTGGCTTTGTAAATACGTAGGAATGAACTGGCCATCCTAGATATAAAAGAATCTTAAAATCTGCTGGTGACTACAGGAAGCTGAGTTCAGTGCCTGGTTTGGTGTCTAGTCCAGGCACCGGTGTTCTGAAATTGAATACCTAAATACTTAAAATGGAAAACCTGCTTAACAGCATTGCCAGTTATACAATTTCTGGGCTCTAGTAAACACTAATACTTTCGACTTATCGTAATTAATAGCCAAATGGTTTTCAACACAGTAAGACCCAAATGCAGAAAGTAATCTTTTCAGTCCTGGCGACAATGAAAGGAGAACTGCATCATTAATGTAAAGAAGAAGCAGGATCTTTATAGTTGTCAGCTTCGGGGCATGGGATTCAATGTGTCCAATGTAACTGGCCAGGTCAGATAAAAATATATTAAACAGAAGAGGAGCCAGAACACATCCCTGCCTTACTCCATTCTTAATCGGGATAGGATTAGAGAGTTCTCCCTGCAAACCTGACCTGGCTGGAGGTCTGATTGTGCAAGGATCTAATTAAGAACAACAAATGTCTGTCGATAGAACTTTTAAGCAGTTTTGGCCACAACAGACCCCTAGGGACTGAATCAAACGCTGACTTTAAGTCAATGAAAGCAGTGAAGAGTTTGCCACCTGGTGTAGTAGTATATCTGTTGACCAGGTGCACTAGGACAAAGCAGTGATCCAGTGTGGCACAACCCGCTTTAAACCCAATTTGTTCAGCACCAATAATATTGGATTCCTCAACCCAAGCAAGGAGTCTGCAATGGAGATCTTTAGCATACAATTTCCCAATAATGGAGAGCAGGCTTATGGGGCGATAGTGAGCTGGGTTGTTTCTATTTCCTCATTTAAAAACTGGCACAATAATTGATAATCTCCAGGACATAGTTACCCTGCCAGAGGAATTGATATCCGTAAAGAATCTTGCCAAAAGAGGAATCCACCATTTAGGATTGGATTTAGGAGTCAGGGGGAATAGCATAAGGGCCAAGATCTTTGTCTGACTTGAGTTCAGAGATAATCTTTGTGATCTCAGCATGGGTCACAGGTTGCCAGTCAGGGGCTACAGGAGACAGCGGTGGGTCAGGCATGGTCGAACTTGCTGACATCTGGTAAATTGCCAAGAAATGGTTTTTCCAGTCTCTGTTACAGATACTGCAGAAAGGGAGTTCCTGGTGGCCTGGCAAAGAGCTGGCAGCAATTTGCCAAAATAATTGGGTGTCCTTCTGCTGGATGGAGAGGAGAAGTAAATCCCACTTCTCTCTCTCTTTAGCTTTCTTTTTCTTAGCAATTAATCCTTTGTACTCTTGCGGTAGTAGTCCTCTGGTGGGTGCTTGTCCCCTCGGTTGCAGTAGAGCAGGTAAACCCATTTAATCTGATTCCTAAGCATCAGGCAATCTTTGTCAAACCAAGAATTACTTTATGATTGATATAGACTACTCGGCCCTCAGACGGCTCCAATGTTCCCTTTGGACATTGTTAATTAGCGATTCAAAGGCCAATAATATCTCTGAGCCACTACTTGCTAGTACCTGATTATACAGGTTGAGACACTCCGGAGATGATAAAAAGGAGTGAAACTTTCTTTCAGTATTGGGAGACCATTTGTTCCTCCTTGTGTATGAGGCCATATAGGGATCTAATATCTGAGGGCCCCTAGGGAGATGTATATTTGAAAAAAGATCAATAATTGTAACCAGGGAGTAATGGTCGCTCTCCATAAAGCAGTCCACATAAAAAGCACGGACTGCCTCTCTTAAAGGTTGAGATACCAGCACAAAATCAATAACACTACTCCCACGTAAGGAACTAAAAGTAAATTTGCCAGCCAGATCACCTAGGGTACTCCCATTAAGAATTATCTTGTTGTCTTGGGCTACTAGAAGGGCTAACTGAATGCCAGCAAAATTTGTTAATTCATCCTTAGAATGTCTGGCTGAAGTCAGATGACCTATGGCCTGGAGCGTTTCTTGGGGGTAGAGTGCCTCTATCACTGGGGGGACTTGAGCTCCCAGATGGGCGTTGAAGTCACCCCCTATAAGAATGTACAATGCTGGGAATTTAGTTTCCATACAAGTAATATAGTTCTCCAGCATGCCCCATTGAGCCTTGATATCGGCTTGCTTCCTCGATGGGGGAAGATAAACTTTGAACACTAACAGTTTGCTGCGTCCTTTCTTAATTAAAAGCACCATAGCTAAAGAGCCACAGGGGGGTAGTTCCACTGTCTCCACTTTCAAAGAAGTAGAGACCAAACAAGTTAGACCACCCTTAGGCCTCTTTGCCATAGATTGTCTAATAGCGGCCAACAAAATGGCTGTAAACCCTGAAAATGATATCTTATCACAAGCCCAGATCTCCTGGAGCAGGATCACATCACATGAATGAATATAGTTAGCAAATTCGATTGTACCACACCTTCGCCCCCAGCCTGCAATGTTCCACAAAAGGCATTTGAGTATGCAGGGGGGAGGGGTAACCAAGTTTACTAGTCATTCTGTGTGGTTAATTTTTTCCAGAGCATCCTTCAGATCCAAAAAAAATACATCCATTATTAGATGGCAGGGTTATCCTCTTGGGAGGCAAAAGCAGGAGAAAAAAGAGGGGAGATGAGCCTTGCTCATGGGGCTATAAGACTCTAAACCAGTGACGTGTGGTGAGGTTTATGGTTGGTGAGGCAAGAGTGCGGCGGCAGCGAGAAGCAGCGCCCCTGCCGCTGTCCCTGACAGAGGCATCTCACGTTTATGTCTGCCATAGACGCAAGACGCCTCTGTGGGACACAGTGGTGGGGACGGAGGAGGCGGGGGTGAGAGAGTGGAGCTTGGTGGCGGCGAGGAGCAGCGTCCCTGCCGCTGTCCCCAACAGGGGCATCTCGCATCTATGTCCGCCATAGACCGTGATGCCTCTGTTGGACACAGTGGTGGGGATGGAGGAGGCGCGGGGCGAGGCGTCAGCTGGTGAAGAAAGGGGAGAGGAGGAGGAGGAAAGGCAAATGGGAGCAGGACAGGGCTCCCGGTGGGGGGGGAGGCGAAAGGAAAGGGGGGCACAGCAGGCAAAAGAAAGAAAGCGCCAGCCCACCAGCAGAGGTGGGTAAAAGACCCGCCTCTATTGGCGAGCTGCCCCTCTATTCTCAAACAAGCTGCCCTCCCTGCCTCTTCCCCTTCCCTCTCTTCTCAAACAAACTCTCTCTCAAATTGAGAGAGAGTTTGTTTGAGTGAAGTGAAGAAACAAACACACACACACACACACACACACACACAAATTACTCACAATAAAAAATTACTTACAAATTACAATAATTTCGAATTCCTCCCTCCGACCCACATACCTTTTCCAGCTGTGTCACAGAGGATTTCAACTCTCCTCTTGTCTGCCATGATGAAAATGTAAAAAATGTAAAAAGAAAAAGGCAAGAGCTGCTGCTGCCAGAGTCCCCAATGAATGACTCTGCTTAACTGTTTTTAAAAAGCCTCTAAAAAAAAGTGCCCTCTGCAGGAGGAGGCGAGAGAACCACGTGCCTCCTTTGCATAAGGAATTTTTCACCTTTTAACCCTTGCTTAACTCTGCTCAAGTGATCATAAAGATAGACTAAAGGAGGCACGTGGTTCTCTCACCTCCTGCAGTTAAGCACTAAGCAGAGTCATCCACTGTGACTCTGACAGCAACTACCTCAGCCTTTTTCCTTTTAATTTTTTTTTCTTTTCAGGATGAGGTGAAGCCCTGCCTCCCCTGCCTCCCCTGACTGCACGTCTCTGCTTTAAACGCACTCCAGTTCATACTTGTGGCATTGACTTGTTGCTTCGCTGGAAGATATTCGGCAGTATCATCAAGCAGAGTTTGAGTTAGTTCCACGTCTCCAGATTTATGAATTAAACATTTTGGAGAAAACACCAATGGGGCTTCCGCTGGTAAATCAGTATAAACTCCCTGAGGTCCAAAGGAATCCTTGTCAGAGAGTGATAAACTCCAAAGCTTTAACTTAACTGCATCCAGACGCTTTATGATTTGGGCTTTTTCCGATTGAGGAAGCACACTAAAGGAGCCAAAGAGCCGTGTCTCCTCCTGGTTCCAAAAGCCATCCTGACACAGATCACTCCCATAGATAGGTGGAATACCAGAGACATTGACCTCGGACCCATCTACCAAGAGACCTTGGGTGCCCTGAGCTGATGTTGCTTCTTTTGGGGCTACCTCTTCCCAGCTGCTCAAATAAAGGGAAGCTTCCTAGTAAGTTGTCACATGCTGTGAGGGGCTGATTTTGCCAATTGTAGGAGGAGCAGTTAGCCTACCATCTGAGAGAACGCCAGCTGAGGGTTTTGCAGAAGTAGGTATATAGCTAATAAATGGTGTAATATCCGGAGTAGCATTGGAAGTTGGCTCATTACTATATGCCACAGAGGATCTTTTGAAGGAAATAAATCTTCTGCCACTCACAAGTTGTCGATTACCCAAAAGTGGCTTAATTGATATATCTTTGAAGACTCTTCTTGGCAAAATGCCAAAGGATCTTAACCAGGATCCTCTTCTGAACAGTAGTTTTGGAATGTTAGAATTATTGAAACTAAGTAGCACTCTGGTGCAGTATTCAGGGGAGGGTAAAGGTTCAAACTTCTTCAAATCATCAGCTTCTAGCCCCAATAACTTTAATAGATGACCCCTCGCCAGCTGAATTGAACTCCAGTAAGGTAAATTGCCGTTAATGGGATTAATGATGAGGGCCACCTGTTTTGGCTATAAGACCAGGCGGCTATTCACATCATAGGATGTGGAATTCATTCTGTAGGCAGAATTTCGTTGACCAAGATTTCGTTGGCCAGTGCTTTTATTAAAGCTTTTCTTGGATTTGGCAGGGAACACCCTATCACCACCACCGACTGCCGAGCGATCATCCCAGAACACCCACTGGTAGTCCAGAGACTAAGTAGTTTAGAGTACTTACTATTCTATCAAGCTGGAGCTGAATGCTCACTGTAGTTTCTGCAACCAGAAAACATTGCTGAGCCAAAAGTTCTACAAGGGTAGGCTCATGCAAGGGGTGGTTAGGGGCCACAGTTTCAGGTAAGTCTTCATTCTCAGCTCAGAGGGGCGATGCCCTCAGAAGCTCTTCGACCAGAAGACTGAGCCAAAACAAAGTCATCAATCTTAGATTGCTTCAAGAAAGGTTGAAAAACCAAGTCAACAGGAGATCTGCTCCTTTTCCTTGTCTGCTGCCCAGCTTCTTCTCCAATCCTTTTCAGGCCTCCATTGGGGTGGGCTCCATGCATTCCAGTTGTTCCTGTGCCGTGGCTGACAGCTGCCTGCTTGCCCTTGCCAGAATGGACTGAAGGAACCGACTTCAGAAGATCACATAAACATCCACATATACCGTAGTTTCCCGAGTTTTCAAAAGTTAATCACTTTAGCTACCGCCTTAGAGGCCGCGGCATCGTTCTGTCCCATCTCCCGTTTCTCCTGACCACCGACGCGTCTCCTCTTAGGTTTATTGTTTTCAGATTGTTCAGATCTGCCTAATGTTTTCTCCTTTTTGATTTTAAGTGAATTTTCCATTTAGTTTTACCTTTTAAAAACTCTCTTTTGTTCCTTAATTGTGTTTTATTAAAGTTTAGCAGCATAATATATAAGTTGGCTTGTTTCACTAAATCAGTGGTTCTCAACCTGTGGGTCGGGACCCCTTTGGGGGTCGAACGATTCTTTCACAGGGGTCGCCTAAGACTATCGGACAACACATATTTTCAAACGTCTTAGGAACCGAGACACCAATTTTATGGTTGGGGGTCACCACAACATGAGGAACTGTATTAAAGGGATGTGGCATTGGGAAGGTTGAGAACTACTGTACTAAATGCTCATATTGAAATGCACTCTAGTACTTTGTTTATGTCCTGAAGAATTTCAAATAAGTCTCTTCTATTTTCTGAAAGATGGGTCTCATTATTACTGTCAATTCCAATAACTTTTGACTGACTTTTTCAATCAATTTTTGCCTTTTAGTTAGTTCTGGTTGCTCATCTTTACTAATTGCGACATTTGCTTTCACACAAATAACACTTTCTTGCAAGCCTTGCCTCTTCGCTACTGTTTCCATTCACAGATCAAAAGATCCTGTAGCATGCATTACAAGATTCAGATTGTTCTTGTTACAATCTGTATTGTAAACATCTTGTATTGATGTTTGCTGATGAGGAGGAGGATAATAATTATATTTTCTGCTGCTGGTGTTAATGATGATGATGATGGTTCATTAACAAAATTTAAATATGTATACATATAACTAAGCATATAAACATTTTTTTATTTGTGTGTGTGTGTGTGTGTATGTGTGTTTGCAGTCAGTAAATTAAATATAAAAAATGTGGGCTTTTTAAAATAAAATCATGTTAACATATAAATGTTCCATAATTGATCTATTGTGAAAGAAATGTACTTCAATTCTCTCTCTCTCTCTCTCTCTCTCTCTCTCTCTCTCTCTCTCTCTCTCTCTCTCTCTCTCTCTGTCTCTCTCTCTCTCTCTCACACACACACACACACCACATGCATGCACATGCACACACACATGCACACATCACTGAGATTGCTTAGAAATCTGAATTATCATTTCTAATTTATATTCACAAGGTTAACCATAATAGTTCACAAGGAGTCACAAACCAAGTCTTTGGCTGTCCATATTTGCAAATCCTTATGTCAATCCTTTTATGTCTTTCTAAACGCTGAGATGATAAAAGAAAAAAAATGAACAATTCAAAATATTTCATGTAAGATTTTGCTTGGATATTGATTGGAAGGCAAATTCAAGTGTAACAGATCAATAATTAATTTATTGCTAGAATAGCAAAATAAAATATCCATATTGTCAGATATTTGACGTAGGAACAATCAGGAAACCTCAAGAATGACTGGCATTTCACTTTATTGACATTAAGTATTGATATAAGTATACAGTATATTCTACTTTATATGGCTATATTAACAGAATCTTCAAATCCCTCTTATAACGCAAGGAATTAAGGTATGGCCAGTTTCAAACATGTTTTGGTAGCTGTCACCACATAGTTTCTCCAACATTATTTCTATGGCTTGCTACAACTGTGGAATGGCAGAACACCATAGGACTGTATGCCTTGCTGGCAAAATAAGGAGGAAGAAACATTCACAAGATTGGCAATCCATTATAGAGAGCTGCAACTAACACATCAGTGACACTACATTATAAGAATTCATTAAGTGTTATCTGATATCGCTTGTCTGAGCTGGAATAGAGTATGTCAGAGTAACCTGCATAGAGAACTGCACTTTTTGCAAGTGTCCCAGTTATATTTTCTCTTAGAATAAGAATGAATGGTGTAAGATGGTACAATATATAAGTCCATTATTGTGACCTATTTTCAAGTTGATCTAAATGATAAATGATAAAAATGATAGAAAGATAATGGTACCATTTCTGATCAATATAAAAATAGTCACTTCTGGCAAGATATTTTGTTCTTTACACTATTCCATGTTTTCTATTTTTCCCACTTATTGATTTTTCTTTCCGTCTCTTTTCTTTCTTTCTGTTGCTCCAGTTGAGAGAAATGAAAGGATCTTTTACTCACTGAACTTGATTGATGGATAGGAGCTATCACCACACAAGGTTTAAAATCTTAAGAATGTTTATGATACATACGGCAAAAGCCTAGAATTACTACTTCATTTCTCCAATGTACTTTAACGTTAAATTTCTGGAATATTTAATGTTATTCTTAAATATTTAAAATAAATTTGCACAACTCTGTCCTTTCTCGGTATTAATTTCTAAACTAATTATTCAGAATCAGAGAGCTACTGATCCATTTCCGGCAGTGGTGGGTTTCAAAAATTCTGTAGGTGTGGACTGCTTTGTGGGAGTGGCTTGCCAGCCATGTGACTGGGTGGGCATGGCCAACTTGTAAAATGTGGTGAAACTCACTTAACAATGCTCTTGCTTAGCAACCAAAATGTTGGCTCAGAAGCTCTGGCATTTGAAGCATGCAAGTCTTAAAGCTGTCAAGTTACAAGATCCTTGCACCCCTAGCCCTTTAGAAAAAAACCCCAGGGGTGTTCAAACTTGACAGCTTTAAGACTTGTGGACTTCAACTCTCAGAATTCCTCCTCTCGCTCTTCATCTTGATGACGTCTGGATGGGCAGGGGGAGGGAGCTGGAACCGGTTCTAAACGGCACTGTAGATTTGTGGAACCTCTTTTATATAAGAGGTTAGAACTGGCAGGAACCCATCCCTGCTTTCAGGTAATATCATCTTGTCACTGTAGTTGTGCATCACTTTCTGACTTACTGAGTAGCAATGGGGCAAAATAGATTCAGAGAACATGAAATCAGTCCTTGCTCTACTCTTTAGCAAACAATAAAGCTAACTTCTAACATTAGTGCCTTCTTACAGACATCTTCATAAGCATTAATATTTGAATTAAAGCAATGTATAAGATCATGAGAATGAGTTTGTAAATTGCTCATCTGATGAAACAGAAACTTTAGAGAATAAATGATGGGTGTTGCCTATTATCTCTCCTGTGAATGAAAAACTCCTTACAAATTAAAACTTAACACATCAAGGATTATTAAACTTGGATTTTAATTGAACAGTTTTCATAAATCATGAAGAACTAAATTAAATTTCTGCTAATTTCCATTCAGATTCATTGACAGTATACTTGAATGCTGTGTTCATCATGCATCTCACAAATATATCAGTAATATTTCAAACATGCACATACACATCATTCAGGGGTGGGTTGCTGCTGGTTTTACTACCGGTTTACAACCTGTGCACAATGTGCACTGTTCAATGTAAATTGTTTTTTGTGCATGCACAGAACAATTTACAGTGAACTGTACAAGCACAGTCACTAAAAATTAAAATGACAGCAGCCCAGCGGTGGCAAGGGATTCGGTTTGGGGGCATGGCAGACCTGGATCTCTGCTGGTTCTGTGACCCAGGCCTGAATTCCACTACTGGTTTGGCCAAACCAGGAGAAACCCACCTCTGCTCTCACTGTATGTGATAGGTATGTGCATACACACACATATTTGAATACTCTCCAAGTAACAAAGAACATAAAGTAGAATCATCCTCCCTCCCCCCCTCTATTCCCCTTCCTTCCTTCCTTCCTTCCTTCCTTCCTTCCTTCCTTCCTTCCTTCATTCATTCATTCATTCATTCATTCATTTCAGATTTTAAGAATGGTGTGAAGAAAGAAAGTGAAGATTTTTCAAAGCTGTGAAGGAATTTTGTGATTTAACAAAACTATGATTCAATCACCCTCCTGAAACAACTGTATGAACTGAAGGGGGGGGGGAGATATTCTTCAAGAAGCAAATCAAATTAGATTACTTTCAATTGCTGCTGATCTTATGAACAACATGCAGTGTTGTAACTTTACTTTCATACATTGACAATATGTGAGTGGCATAATAGGCTCTCTGACACTGACATGAATAACAGGCCAAGAAATGTTATCTCCCTTGCTCTCTACTTATCACAAATCTTTTGGAATGCCAAGGTAAACATTGCTTTGCATTTTCTTAGCTCTCAGCTTCTTTAAAAAGACTTTGTTCTGTCTTACACTAATGAAATAAACTTCATATTTGGGCCAGATTGAAATCTCTTAAGAATCTTTGAGTGCTAGATGAAGGACTTTTGTTTACCACATCATTTGGCTACTTGTCTCTCTTATGTAAATTGACTGAAAATATAATCAATTTCATAGTCACTTTTCCAGATTTCAATTTTTCCCATTTTCATCACAATGATGACCTGGCATTCTGTTCAGATCCTATTCATTCTATTCCCCAAAGAGTAGAGTGCTCTTCTTCTTTTTTGCTTTCGCTCATGCCAAGAAAGCAAGCTTCAATTGCACATTTCTGCAAGAAAACCTTTTGAAGATTGATGAAAACATATATAATCTATATCTATACCAGTTATACTGTTCTTGTCATTTCTACTAAAAGCAAGAACTGGAGAGAACTCTGTCAATTTCACCCATGAAATTGAAGAAAAAGAAAGAAAGCAAAACAACAACAACAACAACAACAACAACTTGACTTTTCATTTGCTGCACTTGTTAAACAACAACAAACCAAATATTCAACTTTTTTTTTTTTTAATGCAGGCAGATTATTATAAAATGGCTATCAAAAGCAATACATGGAAATTAGGGAGATATGCCCTATCCAGAGTGTCTGTCCTCAAGAAAACTTTGCTGGACTTAATGACCATAAACATTTTTGTCCATTCTTCAAATTTACATTTTAGGGAAGGTGGTAGAGAAGATGATTGGGCTTTAGTTCCAGAAGTTCCTGAAGATGATGGATTATCAGAATTCATTTTTTCAGGTTTTAAGCCAGGTTATAATATGGAGACAGAATTGATCAATGTGTTAATGTGGAGTCAGATTGGTAGTGATGAACTCATTGCTATGCTCTTTGATCTCTTAGTTTCTCTTCAGATCGTATAAATCTTTCGCCTTTTTACTTGATCTCTTAGCAACTTCTAATAATATCTACATGAAACTGCTGGGTAAAGTTGAGTTTTGTTTTGTTTTCTTTATTTGGATGGTGTAATATCGTTCGTCAAAACACTATGCCTAATCCAACCCCTGCAGGAACATTTTCTGTAAGATTTGAGCTTCCAGCTTAGTTTGGGTACAATTGAAATATATGTTTCATATTAATATGTCTACATTATTCTTGCTTTAGTGGTGATTCAGCTTCAGAAATTCTAATTAATAGCCAAGTAACCAAGTAACAGAGACTGACTATCAGCCTACTCTACTTCAAAATCTTATTGAAACTTGGGCTAATGTTTCATGAATAAGTAATTCTCTAAAAATATTCCTACTCACCATGTAGTTCATCCCTCAAATAAGTCTACATATTTTGTGAGTTTCCTTCACCTGTATGTAGACTTATGCTGATTTAGAATAACTTTATTGTCACTTTGAATGTACACTAATTAACATATATTAAAAATAGTAAGAAAAATAGGTAAAGAATCTTATTTTGATCAACTTCTAGATGTTCACAAAATAACTCAAATTTTGTATTTGTGTTCAAAATGAATTCATCTCTAAAAACCCTCCAGTTTTTGTTGTCTTCATCAGCCCTCTTTTCTCTTATTTTACTAGACTTGCATTAAGAACATGAATGCACTGCAAGTTTTGACAGCAGTCAGACTATAGAGAACCCCCAAGACTTAGGGTGCAAGAAATCAGTTTGGATCTAAGGCACAGTTTTATAATCCACATATAAGAATGAGAAAATCTTAAATAGATATAAAATCATTGACTTTTTAAAGATTCATTTACTGATTTCTTTTCAGCAGAGTTAGTGAAATTGACAGTATCATTAATGTATGACAAGTATAAAGTATTAAGCATACCCAGTTTCAGAAAGGTCAGTGCAGGAAATTTGCTGCTAGACTTTTTCATATTCTGTTAACTGTTTTAAAGAAATATGCCTTAATTTTTGTTAACAAAATATGCTGATAATTTTAGTCTCCAAGAGATTCCAAGTCACAAGGAGTCACAAGGAGGAAGACAAAAAGTGCACATTGAGAGGAACTGAGGTGAAAATAAGAGATTCAGTGATGATGATCATTAAAATAATTGGCACAACATTGAGATGAGTGCAATCACTTTCCAGGAAGTGATCATTCTGCTGTATTTAACATAAGCATAGAATATCATGAAATGGGGCTTCTAGAATTAAATGGCAAAGTGGACAATTTGGATTTTTGGCCTACTTGTTTTTTATGAGGTAAAAATAATAAATCTACCAAATCAGGCCTTTTTTGCTTTCCCCGAGGTGGAGGTCTATAGGGCTAGAATCTATGTAGATTACATGAGCATATAAGTACAGTAAATGAACAGAAGAACCTAAAACCAAAACTCATAATGATTATAAAAATATGCCTATAGTCCTGGTCTTGGATTATATTTCTGATAACACAATGGATTGCTTCATGTACCATTTAATGAGGATGAGAGTCAAAGTTGGTCCTGCCTCCTTAAAACATTGTCTATCATTTGGAGATTATCCACCATGCTTCCAGAGAGTTACTGGAAGGTTGTGGCTGGATGAGCTAAGTTCTAGGAGTGGGCTTGTGGCTACACTTTTGAATAGTCTATTGTTTTAAAGAAAAATGTTTCATTACTTTTTAACAAAAATGTGATAACTAGCTCATTCCTCTTCTTTCTTTTATTCACACATTAGCAATATTGCTATTTTGCTATCTTTCTTTGAAGCACCAAATTTTCATAAAGATACTTGGTGTCATCTGGGTAATTTAGTCACCTACTGACTTACTTATCCAGTTGATCATTTCTGGTTGTGATTCTGAGTAACTATAACAAGTTTTTTTTAAAAAAAGAATATAGAAATAAATAAAACAATTATATCACCTTATGGCATAATGTGATACATAACTCAGCCACTGGCAGATGGAGTTAGCTGTTGCAGTCTTGTATACCACAGTATCCCCCATATACAAAGTAATTGCAAGGGTAAATCCAGCATACTATATAAGAATGACCTGCTTCTGACAATTGCTTTTATGATATAGTCATAGCCTAGTTTTCAGACTCCCTGAACGTTTTAAACTATGTATTTGCTTAAAACAGGCCTTGTATATACTGCAGTTTTAAGTTGCTTGCTTCTCACATGCAAATTATCCAGAAATTAAGGCAGTTTAGAAGTGTCTTTCTAATTTTCAAGCTATGTTGTAGGCAGAGGCCTTGTCTGATATCATGACATGCTAAGAATAGTGTATGATTGGCAGATTCGAGTTCTTTATCCTTCCCAACATGGGCAAGACAAGCCATGTTTGCTGTTCTTTGAATTCTTAACTCTTTGAGGCATATGATTTCAATTAATATAATTTTGCCTATCACTGCCTTCATCTAGTGATTCCCCCTTATAATACAAACTTTTATGTTTGGTGCATCAATTGCTAGATCAGTTAAAATTGGACATAGGATGATTTTACTATTTTTTCTTGTCATTTGTATTTAAAGGAAAACCTCACCATTTTCTTTATTTTAAAGAAGTTGAAAAGCACTAAATAGACAAGGCATCGCAAGAATTTTGCTACTGATCCAAATTATTCTTTCTCCAAATTTCCCACCCTCATCCCCAGGGAAAGAAAGAGAAAGAGAGTGGGGATGAGAGGGGGAGGGAGGGAGGGAGGGAGGGAGGGAGGGAGGGAGGAGAGAGAGAGAGAGAGAGAGAGAGAGAGAGAGAGAGAGAGAGAGAGAGAGAGAGAGAGAGAGAGAGACTTTTGTGAGCTATGAGCTATGCAAAAGGGTACACTAAGGGATGTTGCACTTGCTATCTGTTGAGGTCTTCTCAATTCTGATTGTGTTTGCTTCTTCTGATGTTGCTGCTGCTGTTACTACTACTACTACTACTACTACTACTACTACTACTACTAACAATAATAATAATAATTAATAATAATAAAAATAATTTAATTTATTATTGTTGTTGCTATCAACTAGTATACTAGGAAGATGTACTGAGTAACAAACAGAGAGACTAAAGAACTAGAAGAACAGAAAGACAAAGTGTCACATGGCCAGTAGTAAAAGTAGCAAAGAAAACAGATAATAAGACCGGGCAATGGCTAAGAGGAGGAAAGTTGAAAAAAGAGACCAAGGGGCTAATTCTGGATGCAGACAATCAAGCCTTAAGAAGAAATGCATACACAATCAGAATTGAGAAGACCTCAACAGATAGCAAGTGCAACCTCCACAAAGAAGCAAAAGAAACAGAGTGTCAGATTTCCTAAAAATGCCCTAATTGATTCATAAGTATCAAGTCAAGTTTTCAATACAAAACCAGTCATTTATTAGGAACACCATTAAGCAAGATGTTTTCGCAGTCAATGCTTTATTTGATTTATCTCTGAACTTTACCCCTGTTCCTTCCCTCCCCTCAGTCTGTGTCATTAATCACATTACCCTAAAAGATGCACCTCTCCCAAAGCGGCTGCCATAGTCTGAGATCCAACTCCAGCCGACAGTATGCGTGGAATGCACTCCCTCTCATTCTGTTCCCATGACAACACTGAGACTTGACAGTCGACTCCCCTCACTTTCCAAAAGCAACCTGTGTGAAGCAAAAACAATTTGAGTACAAGTATAGGATTCAAGGCTATATCCTCCCCCTAGGCTTGTTTGGATTTTTTTTCATGGAATCTTTCTATAAGGTGATCAGCCTGGATATTTCTACTCTTTGCCCAAGATGCCTCTGACAAGTGCTTCCACTTGATTAAGTACTGGAGTTGTCTCCTGTACCACCTCGAATCAAGGATTCGTTGCACCTCATAATGGGTTTGGCCTCCTATGACCACAGGGCCTGGGAGCTCCTGGGAGCTCCTGGGGTAATGGTCTCAGAGTGGATCCGACCACAGATTTTAGGAGACTACTATGGAATACTGGGTGTATCTTCCCTAGCAGTCAGAGCAGTTTCAATTGCCCTGTGACTGGGTTGATGATCTTTTAATATGGGGAATGGTCCCACAAACCTGGTGGGAGAGAAGGTTTACCTTTCCACAAAATATTTGAAGTTAAGACTCCCTAGCAAGAAACTGGGACCAAAGTTTGTGGGACCATTCCCCATAGTAAAGATCATCAACCCAGTCACAGTGCAATTGAAACTGCCCCGACTGCTAGGGAAGATACACCCGGTATTCCATAGTAGCCTCCTAAAACCTGTGGTCGGATCCACTCTGGGACCACTACCCCGGGAGCTCCCAGGGATGGTTTAGGTCCTGCTGGACCGTCCGGGGCAAAAGTGTCATCGGTGGATTCGAACAGCCGAATCCAAACAATGTATCGTTGCGACGTGGCTTCTCCCATCTCCCTAACAGTTCAGTTTTGACTCTCATGGTTAGGTCACTTGCTGATTGGCCTTGCCTGTCACAGCGTTGTCATCTGCTAGTCATTTGGGCAGCTATTTGGGTAGAGGGAATGATGGCATCCACCACATGCTCCCATTCACATTTGTACTGGGGCATGTGGGAGAGGGCATCAGCTAGAAAGTTCCTCCCCCCTGGAATGTGCTTTAGTACAAAGTCAAAACAGTTGAAGTATTGAGCCCATTGGACTTGTTTGGGTAATATTCCCCTGGGATCTGTTCAGTCTCTGGAGTTTCATTGGATGTGGCTGCCAGATGTTCTGGTGAGATATTTTGAGGGTGGGTTCCCTGCTTGGGTGGTGTTTCTGCTTACTGGTGTGAAAGGGATTAGGGCCCCTTGTCTATCCTAAGTCTGTGGGTACCTCTTTTTCACCAGATGATCAGTCCCCACTTACCTAGCCAGGAGAGTCCCAGTACGACTTCATCTGTCATTTTGGGGGCTATTATGAATTGTATTACTTCCCAGTGGTCTGCTAACTCTAGTCTCACTGGTTCGGTCAGGTAGGTAGCATAGGCTCCCTCCATTAGGGACCTGTCGACCTGTTCAAATCTGATTGGGTGGGCCAGTCTTTTTGCTCTGATCCCCAGTTTCAGGACTGTGGTCAGGTTGATCAAGCATCTAGTGCAGCCTGAGTCTATTAGAGATTGAAAATCCACTTGGCTTCCTGTTTTTGGAATTGTGAGGCGTATTGGAAAAAGGGCAAATTGGTCCTCCCACCATTGGGTCATTTCCACCCTTGTCCTCACTGCCATAGGATTCTTGTGATTGGTCATTGTTGCCTGTCCCCCCCTTTGTCTGGATAGGGAAGGACCTCTGCAACCTGGAGGCTTTCTGGGATGTGTGGGTGCCCATTTGTAGCCCCATTCCAGTCATGTCCTGGGTGGTGGCTCTGACCTTGGCATCGGGGTTGGGGTCATGAATGTAGATGCCATGTAGCCCACCCCCTGCATCTGTAGCATTTCAGTGGACTTCAAGAGGAGCTGGTTTCGGGGCCCGCTAAGTTGCTGTGGCTCTCTGTCAGCCGGGTGGTTTTAGGTTGAGTTGACCTCTCTTTTTGTGTCCAGTGGCTTTCTCATATCGTTAGCGTGCAATCCTCCATCAATTTTTATTGCTACTCGGAACCACTCAAAGAGTCAGTTTGGGGTGTCATGGTAGGCAAATCTGCTGCTCCAAACTTGTTCTGAAAAAATGCACTAATAGATGCTCTGGTAAAGGGGGTAGTCTTCCAATGAGTTCACAGATGTGCTCCTTGATGGGGCAGCCCTTCTACTTTAGGTTGCTGAGCTCATCTTCCGCATACTGGTCCTCCTCCACCTTCTCAAATCTGGTCTCTAACAGTTGTAGGAAGTCATCTACATCTCTTGTAGAAGGCTGCTAGCCATTTCCTTGCTTCTCCCTTTAGTCCCTCTGTGATAGTATTCACTATCGCTCTGGGGAATGAGTAGAGGTGTCCAAAGCATTCTCCTCAGTTCTAGTTCAGAGGGAGGAAGGAGATGATCTGCCCTGGACAGCCTGTCTGCTATGTGGGAGAGGCACTGGTTTCTTTCTCCTTCTAATGGGTGGAGACGGCAGGCTGCATTCCCATCTGCTTTTTGTCACCTCAAGAGGATCTACTGCTCCTCCCCTCTCTTTTGACCTGCATAACGACCTTTCTTCATTGTGGGTGGCCCAGTCAAATTCCTACTTGTGTTGCTCTATGGAACTCCCCAGGGGTTCCATTGGGGGCTTTGGGGGCCTAACTTGATTCCAGTCCAGCATCCCCTCCACTCTTTCCAGCTTGATCAGGGCCCTTCACTTTTTCTGGGCATTGGGGTGGGGGAGCTCAGCTTTAGCTGTTTAAGGGGTTAAATACTCATCTCCTCTTTCTTCACCCATCTCGGCTTTGATGTCTGTAGTCAGGCTGCACTCCGGCTACAATCAGGCTCTCTCCAGATAGTTGGCCCTTTTCCATAGTTCCCTGAATTCTCTCCATGCACCACTGATATTTAAAAGCAGACTTGACTGTCTGTCAGATTTCCTAAAAAATCCCTAATTGATTCATAAGTATCAAGTTAAGTTTTCAATACAAAACCAGTCATTTTTAGGAGCACCATTGGGCAAGATCTGTTCACAGTCAAGCCTATGTGTTGTTTGATTTATCTCTGAACTTTACCCCTGTTCCTTCCCTCCCCTCAATCTGTGTCATAAATCACCTTACACTATAAGACGCACCTCTCCCAAACTGGCTGCAATAATCTGAGATCCGACTCCAGTTGACAGTATGTGTGGAATGTACCCTCCCTCATTCTGTCTCCTGACAACACTGAGAGTTGACACAGAGGATCAGCTGGTTAGGTCCTACAAGAAGTCCTACAGGCTGACTATAAACAATGACATCACAAAGTAGCAACAATGGTGCGCTGGAAAAGTTACAAGAAATACCATTTGCCTGCAAGCAAGAACTGATGGGACCATAAAATGGTGAAAATAATAGAAAAGGAAGAAGCTAAAGTACTCTGGGACTTTAGAATTCAAACAGACAGGCATCTGCCACATAACATGCCAGACTTAACAATTGTCAATAAGAAAGATAAAAAAAGTCTGGATAGTGGATGTGGCAGTATATAGAGACAGTAGAGTAGAAGAAAAAGAACTGGAGAAGATAACAAAACAGAAAAACCTGCAAATAGAAATAGAATGATTGTGGCAAATAAAAGCAAAGGTGCTATTAAGAGATAGATGCCTTGGGTACAATCCCCAAAGAATTGGAACACCACTTGAACATCATAGGCATTGACAAATTCACCATCAGTCAATTGAAAAAGGCAGCTTTAGTCAAAAAGAGCTTACATCCTGTGATGATACTGTACCTGTATTGCCATCAAACCTCCACATCTGTTTATCCTAGGTCCTTCGGAAGGACTTGATAAGTGGACAAAAATGCCAAATTTAGTCTTAGCTAAATTTGGCTGACTATTCAACAAACCAAAGCAATGCAGATTTTTATTTAGTTTTATGGCCTTTGATAGGAAATCTTATGAAAAAGTTTATCATTTAAAGTCAGATTAGCACTTATCTTAATTAGTTTCTGGAGGGTTCTAAAAACAAAACTAGTACAGGCTGTTCAGAGGACGATGCATAAGCACCATTTTGATTGCTTATTTCAATTTATAAATTTGCCCATGTCAAATACATGACTCCAGGAAAGCTTATAGAAATTAAAAAACAATATTAAAGAGATAATATAATGTTTTAAAACAAAACATAAAACTATATTGTATTATTGTATTATATGGTTTTATTGTACATTGTCAGGGGACTGTTGATTACAACATAGTATGGAACATAAATGTTTTTATTTATTTAATATGGCATACACCTTGCAACTACATATCATCCTATTCAATGTGTGATTCATGTAACATAATGATGAGGTTATGCCTTAACCTAGATAAAGTTACCAAAATTTAATTAGATATACAGTATTTTATGATGATTACATAAGCCCAAATCCATTTTATAAAACTTATTATTTCCATTTCCTTCTACTAATTCCTATTTTCAAAACAAAACAACAAACACTGAATTTCCGAAACATGTTAAATATTTAAAATTATAATTTTCAGTTTTAAATAAATATTCTTGTCATGAAATGCAATTGCCATTATTTTTAAGTTTAATCTTTATATTTGTTCACTGAATGAGTTTTTTCTCACAATATAAAGAAATATATTTCAAGGGTTTGAAAATAATTTTATTATACTTTACAAGAAAGAACAAATAGGGCAATTGGCAAGGAATGCATATCTTATGTGCTCACATTCTCAATGAGATGATAGTTATTCACCACCAGCTGTTTCAACTGCAGCAATAACTGAGGACCAATTGACCAGGGATTATTGCTTCTTCTCCACTTAAGGTGAAGTGTTTTCATATTCTACCACTAACACTGATGAAGGGCCATGTGGGGAACTGTAGTAAGTATTGCATAATAAAATATTCACAACTAGCGCTACCTTTTTAATTGACCTATATATTGTACCAGTCTAAAACTAGTCAGGCATATGACTCAGTTGCTCCAACAATGATCTTTGGAATTAATTTGATATGAAGAAATATGATGGCTTTAACTGGGCTTCAAGTATGGGACATAGAGTGGTGATCTTTCTTTATGTTATAGCACCTCTGCTCAGCAAGTCTAAAGCCAATCTGGCATGCCCACTTGTATCCCTCTCTCTAGGTCTAGTGTTTGCTAATCTTAATAGCACCAATAAGTTGGGTCTATGATATAAATGTTAGATCATAGACAAATTCATTTGATATAGACTACATTTCTAATATTCCTCCTAAAATAAATGGGCTTTATAACTTATATATTAGAGAAAGAGCATTGTTTTCATTTTGTCCCTTTCCCCAAAATAATGAATTTAGACCAAATTATACATGGAAAAAAGGAGTTCTATAGGGAAAAAAAGAATACTAGAAACTCCAATGTGCTTGATAGAATAGTGATGGTTTACAAATATAAATGATTAGCAAGTAGCAGAGATATGCATTGAAAATTACATCTAATTAAACTGTTTTCATAGTTGTACACAACTGTACCACTGTTGCTTCTCCAATTAACTATTTTCTTCTTTTAGGAATATCATAAAAATTTCAGTAGTTCCTTTTTCTTATCAGACAAGTGCTAAAAATAGTACCAAAAAACAGTTCCTTTTAGAGAAACTGAGAAGGCACATACCAATTGCAGGACTGTTGGAACTTGATTATTTGTCAGTATTGATTGTTCCATTGACTATCTTGCTTCACAATACACACATTGTATGTATTGTGTGTATTTGTTTGCTTGATATGGTAGGAAGTTAAAACCCACCCCTCTCCTAGAAAAATGAAATATTCTAGGAAATATTGAAAAGGCAGAATATTATACTTCCCTGGATGTGAAAAGAGAAAAACATGTTTTAATTCCTGCAGCTTCCTGCCTACACCCTCCCTTTTTTTTAATGGGCCAGTAAGATGCCAAGCCAGTCTATTTACATAACAAAGACCCAACCCCATCAACTCCAGGGTGATGGAATCAAGGCATGCTAGTATAAGCCCTTTACCCAAATGACCACATGGCATCTGAGAATTCAACCAAACCTGGACTTAGCCTAGAGAGTTGCCCCTGCATGGCCCCATGTAAGTCTGACAACCAATCAGAATACATTTCTTGCACAGGAGCAGGAGGCAGATAGGTGGGGCCGAACAGATTATAAAAAGCCCTGCAAGCTCCTCCCTCGCCCCTTCTTCTTCTTCACCCAACACCTGGAAGCATGTGATCACTTTTTTCCCCAGGACCTCAAGCCATGCGGTCCTGTCCATCATTAAACCATCTTTCTAAACAGTGTCTTTTTCCCCATTTGGAGCCGAACCCAGAAGGACATTTCTTCCAACAATATCAGATAATGTTGCTGTTCTGTTTACTCTTAATAGAGCACAAACATACAGGTAGAATTTATCCTATGCAGTTATGATTGTTGGCATTATAAAAATTTTTATTCCATCCCTGAAAAAGTTCTATGCAAAATAAAAAAGACACAGAGGTTAAAAAAAAAACCAAGAAAGTAGTAAATGGATTATTTGTAAGTATAAGTAGGTACATTTAAATGTTGTTATAAGATTGGCACTGTGGCTGCCCCAAGCAAAATATAAATAGTCAGATGCTTCAATAGAAACTTGGGAACTATCTCTCATTTTGACAACTAAGAAGTCTTATAATGATTCCAGAAACAAAACCATGAAATTTTTATCTGTATTTCTTATCCTCAAAATGTTTGACTCTCTCTCTTTCAAATATTGTGGTTACTATGAGAGAGTGCTACAATCTTTTGTCGTACTGTGTGCTGCAATGTAGCCATTTGTCAGAATGTCACACGCTCTGCAGGAACTCATTGAAGTGTCATGCCCTCAAACCCATTCCTCCTGCCAACAGAGAGATACAATAAAACATGGCTAAGCACTGTGAAGAAAATAAATCGTTTTGTTTGTCAGGATGTTGGGAAACGTAGCTTCACTCCAAGCAGCACTCCTCCATGTTATCTAAACGTAGTTCATCACAGCTGCAGATAGCAACTGTGGAACACAGGCAACTGAATCATTATTTAGAGGCCTTCCTGAACAATTTCTACTAATGGATAAAATCATTACATTTCCCATTATTTGATTTACCAAAAATGAATGGAAAAGTTTCTTTTCTTTCACTTTTAAAAATCATTAATTGCACATTTTATTCTGACAGTCAAATATATAAGTAAAATAGTTGTTATTATGTTTATTTAATTTATACTCCAATCAACCCTCACCTTTCCCTCTAACTGATTAGAATACTCTAATCAAAATGAATTATCATGCAGATGGTGCCCCTTTTTGTTCACAAAGTTGGTTTATTCTGGCTTCTTGTGCTTTTTATTCTCTTAAAAAAAAAAAAAAACTTGCAACAGGCATAATGTTTAGTTCGGCTGCTATTTTGTCTGACCCCAACATTATTTTGGTTCATTTGTTCTTTTCAGTTAAGAATCACTACATCTACTATTAATGAAAAATATATATCAAAAAATATCAAAAGTACTACATCAATAACAAGAATTGCTTTTGTTTAGAATGGATCTTTCAGACCTTTGCTGCCAAATTTTATTAGGAAAACAATATCCATCTTAGATAACAAAATAACAACTCAGAATTTTAATCTTAACCAATCTTGATTTACTTTGGGATTATTTTTTTTAAATAAATATATAAATTGATATATATTAGAAGATGGAATATATTCTTCTTTAACTGCAATATCCTTTGATACTTTTGCCAATACAGAGCTTAATTTACTCTCTTGCACTTGAAATTTGCATTTTGACTACAGCAGTTCAAGCCGTGTATAGGGGAATAATTCTCTCCATTTGTGTACAGAAATGAAATAGTATTTATTGCATTGATGATTCAGGGATAACAAGTTTTATCTGGAATCCTGAGTAATTTTTTGACATGGGTAGCTATGGAAATTGAAACAATCAATCAATAAATTTTTATTAACAGCTGTGGAATTTATTATCTGGTACATATTGTTTTTATATAATTATTATATGATAATATAATATAGATAAGAAAATATTCCCCCCCTCTCTCTCCCTCCCTCTCTCCCTCCCTCCCACCCTCCCTCCCCCCTCTATGTCTGCTTTTGTGTTAAAGAATAAGGAACAGGATAAAGAAATACATTCTTCTGTCTTTATTGTCTAACTCTCTAGTATGCAATCAACAAGACAGTGAAAACTTACTATGTTTAATTCAACAGTATTCCTTTGCATAATGTGTTTTATTTATGATTTCCCCTTGACACAAAGGGTCTTTTTATGTCCCAACAATATCTAAATTAGTTATTGAATATGAATAATTCTGCTTTGGAACTCCCTGCCTCAGAAAATTTACCTAGTGTTTTACTTGGTGGAATTTTTGTCATCATGTTAAGACAATTTGATTTAAACATATTCAAAATCAGAAGTTTCAGTTAATTTTGCACAAAATTTCTATCACAAAAAGAATTGTGATAGATAGCAAATTGTACACCTTTTTATTCAGTATATATTGGACTGTAAATGGTTATGTTCCTGAGAGAAAATGTTTTTTTAATGTCTGGAATCAGCATTTTTGGTAAATTATGCTAAAGAAAATTGTGATGCATAAAATGATACTGTTTTCCTGTTTGCTGTTACTTATTTATGAATTATCATGATAAACCATGAATGGAAACTGGGAGTTTTACCAACAGGATATGTTGCATTTTTCCTAATAATCACTTCTGACATTTTAGTAGCACAGAAACATATGTCAGATTTGAACCTGAAAAAAATAGGTAGAAAGAGGGTAAACTATAGTCAAGAAGTATAGTTCTTATTTAGTCTAGCTAATGCTGCAGCTATGACCAGAATGTCCAGCAATCTAAAATTCTCTGTATGTTTTGAACTATACATTATGCTAAGTCCCTGCAGCATAGGCAAAAACTATGCATTTTTTTTCACTTGAAAGTCATTCTAAGTTGACTGTGACAACTACTCAGACTCACTTGAAAAGAAAATTTAATTGAATTTCTTTCACCCCTTCTGTTCTTCCTCCTTTAGCAAGAGCAGGATGTTTGGAGGTGTATAACTTCAACTTATCATGACATTCCTTTGGTTAGTAGAACAAAACACTGTTTCTGAGTCCAAGTAACAGGGCAGGTTATACAGACAGGAAAAAATAATCCTCAACGTTCACTGCAGCAAACAAACAAACAAGTAATACAAAATTGATTTAGTGTGTAGATATTGTAAAGGTTATTTAGGATTTCTTATTTTATCTTAACAGTTATTGCAGAAAATAGTTTTCTGTAAGTATAGTGGTTTTTTTTAAAAAAATGGTCATATATAATCTAAAACTTGTAGAACTGAATCCAAAGCAGAAAAGTATTTCAAGATACTGAAACATGTTTTGTCTTCTTAAATTGAAGGGGTGTGTTATATCTTCTGTGTCAATCAGGGACAAGGTTGATTACCATTGGCTGAAATTAAAGGAGGGTTCTGGCAGGAAAAGGTCCTGTTCTAATTGGTTGCCGGTTTGATAGCCTCCTGTATAAATAGCTGTCAAGCCATCCGGCTCTGTTCTGTTACCATAGTTGTGTTTATTAAAGCAATTCGTGTTTCAGCAATCGCCCGCCTCAGCTATTTATTCCTCAGTGGGGAATATTTAAAAGGGTGTATTCTATTTACTGATTAGGTGGGCAGTTTTCTATACACAAAGCTTAGTATTGTTATTCAAGTAAAAAAAGCATTCAAGGAAATCTGAAGCACATTTTAACTATGACTTTTATTAAGATACATATTTTGACATCTATGAAAATATACTGCATATAAGTATATATTATAATACAGATAATTTGTGGAGAATATTAATAATATGTGTTATCTTGATTGATCACCAAATATCAGTGGTTCCAAAACCATTAGATGTAGGTAAGTTTTCAATCTAAGGGGTGGCTTGTGATCATAACTTATGCAACCATAAAAGGCCATAACAATTATTTTCTTTTTCCATGACTAATAAGATATAGGTAAACTTTTTGTTTAATTTTTAAGTGTCTTTACCCCCTCCCCCGATCCCGAGATAATATAAATCTTTGAGATGATGGTCATGGTGGTGGTGATGGTAATGATATGAATATTTAGGATTACATGCAAAAGTAAACCTGATCCATTTGACAATTCAGATAGAAAGCTTTAAATTCTTCTCTGTTTTATCTGAGATGGAATGATACTGATTTTTTTTAGGATGAAAATGGAAGAAAGGAAAATGAATATGTTTGTTTGTCCTAATGTCCAGTTGTAAGAACACAGTCTTGCAAGGCAGGAATCAACAACTGTTTGCCCAGAAAGTATATAAAATAAAGTATATTTGTACTTAATTTTTTTTAAAAAAATCATTGAAGTGGAACTATCTAAATTTAATGTGTGATTAAAATGCATGTGTCATAAAATTAATACCTCTCCTTCTTTCCTTTCTTTTCTCCCTCCCTCTCCCTCTCCCTTTTTCTGTCTGCCTCCTGGGGGGTTGAAGGAACATGACTTTCACTTTTTTTTCTTTTACCTGACATGACATTTTGGTATCCACAACAATGCTTCTATTATATCAACTACAATCCCCATTCCTGAAGGAGAAAGTATCCCAATTCTGTCAAGCTGCTTTTGTTTTCTGTTCCAGAGTTGTCTTCTGGAGTCCTTTTGTTTTTTGCTGGTCTCACTCCTTCTGTGAGTGTGATTCAATTACTTTTGTTTGTGCAAGAAATGGGCAACTTTGGACTATTTCAAATGAGAAAGAAAAGAGAGAAATGCTACTCTTCTTTGTTTGTAAATAAATAAACTGCTTTCCAATGCTATACATCTTTCTTTCCTTAACATGCAATAAACATTATTTACTGGAAGACAATTGACATAGATTCTGTTTATGACTAAACCAAGGGTATGTGCATTCACATAATGCATGCTGTGTAAAATAAAATAATGCAATAATGCATAATTCCTTTACTATAGATCTAAGATGCTTGATCAAGCTCCCCCCGCATCATAAATGCTTTAAGAGGCAGTTTGTACTATTATAAAATATCATAACCAACTTTTCTGATGATTTACTACAATCTGCATCAAAGCCCTAAACAATTTTCTGAGACCAACTTAGGTCAAAGAGAAGATTGTGGTATTATCTGCATTGTACATAACCAATAGTGATTTGTCTGATTGTGATATACAGCTGTTTGACTAGGAGTCAATATAAATATTAAACCAAAAGTAGACAGGAGTGGGATTTGCAAAGGGAAAGATTCCACAAACATGGAAGGAAAAAGTCTCACAATCTCCACTTGTAGAATTTATTCCAAGGGGCTCATATCTATCACAGTGAATATCAGGACAAATAGAGTGGGTTTGGTTACATATAACCAAACATATAACTGGTTTTTATTTTTGCTGATGTTTTAAAAAATGGAAAGGAATGAAATAGTATAAAATGAAAAGCAAAAGTGCTAATTAAAAATTGAATAATGACTTTAGAAGGAGCTCTTATCAACAAATTTAACCCTTATGCCATCTTTCTGTGCTCTGTAGCAGAAATGTATTATAGCTTTATCTTCCCTGAAACTCATCTTTGAAAATATATTTTTATATTTTTCATAACATTCATAATATTGTTTCCTCCTTAAACATTCACTACTCTTGTAGTAGTATATATGTATGTGTATATATATATAAATTTTATCAGGCTGCTTGTTAGAATCCATTTGGACAGTATCTGGCCTGTGGTCCCTTACGCTTTGGCCTTAAGGTCTATTATTTCCACTATATCATTGACCATAATGAAACACATAATTTGTAGTATACTTACGTATAGACTTTTTCAAGTTATAGAAATGTATAATTGTAGTACTATTGTGACTACTAATGCTGGCCATTTTTTATGGGCCTGAATTTTTGCCAATGGAAAACTAGTCAGCAGCCCATCGATAAAACCCATATGCTTATTATTCAGTATTTAAAATGACAGGAATAATAGAAAGGAAGCAAATGGCATGAAAAAGAGGAGAAGCCACCATACCAGTGGTGGCTTGCAGGTGGTATGCCCCGGTACGGGCGTACCGGATCCTGCCCAAAGCATTGGGTACCATTCCAGCATGGTGCTCCGGAGGGTCCACCCACCCGCCCATGCTCCCTACCTATGCTTTAAGCTTTTGGTGTTTCTGCACCCGTGCATATGAGTGACTCTGGGGCTGTTCCAACCGTACCAGTTGGGACGCAATCCGGAACCCACCACTGTACCATACCATCATTCAAATAAGTTTGCAATTATTTGGTTCATTGCCCCAGACTACGTGACCACCAGAACATTTAACTTGTCTCTGATGTTTTCTTAAACAGACAGTATGTCTACCAGTATATAATATCGTTATGTGCTTAACTTCTGAATTGCTCCAGAAATGGTAAAGGTATAGAGGAGGAGGAGGAGGAGGAGGAGGAGGAGGAGGAGGAGGAGGAGGAGGAGGAGGAAGAGGAGAAAAAGAAGAAGAAGGAGGAGGAGGAGGAGGAGGAGGAGGGGAGGAGGAGGAGAAGAAGAAAAAAAAACTTCATAGGAGCTGAACTGGAATAAAGTTGTTTGTTTACTGAAACAGAAAATGTTTTGCTTTGAATGAACTCCATTAAATGCCAAGAAGCAGAATGAACACCAGCAAATAAAGCAGAGTCTAGAGTGACCCCAAATAATTTTCTTGTCATTGACAAAAATGACTCTAACTGCCTTAAGTTAAAAAGATGAGTTGCAGTGCCACAGTCAAGAAATGATCAGCTAAAACCAAAGTATCAGTGAAAGAAAAATGCAATAGAGGCACATATAAAATAGCATGGACAGAAATACTGTATTAGAAGTCACAATCTTGCAAATTGCTTATAGTTGTTTGTACTGACATTGAAAAAAGTGGGTTGATACACCAGATTCTACAATATTGTAAATATTCACATTGCATTCCTCATATGTGATTAGAAAATCAGGATGAATGAGCTTTTAATTTGATCTTTTAATAAGATCCAAAAATGATTCATAAATAATACAGAAAATGTAAATGTTGAGCAAATGTTGAGATTAAAACAACAACATTTTAAAATGCAAAAATGATACTCATCCATATCAGCATACATCTTTGAGCATTTTATCTTAGTCATCTCAGCTTCACTTCTTAGGTTTAACCATATGGCGCTGAATTATGATTACAAGCTCTTTTTTCCCCCAAAAGGGTCCTTATTTTTAACAGGAATGTATCATCTTTATCTCCATATGAGATAAAGGTTTCTTTGGAATTTGGATAGCTAGACAAGAAAATGTGTTTATGTGTGTACAGGTTTTTTTATAAGAATTTTATAAGAATTTACCAAAATGCATGCATTTTTAATAAACAGGAAGTAAAAAGACAAATATCTAAGAAAATTAATCTAAAGATTTCAACTGTTCTTACTACTATTTATGAAAACAAGCTACATCAATCTAATGAACTTCTCATTGTCCAACAAAATGCAGGGGAAGAAATAGTGAGATATTTTCCCCTATGGTCTTTTCCAATAGGAAATAGCCAGAAGAACTGCAGACTGATCAAGAGATATGTAGTTGAAAGAAAACAGCAATAGCATCCAGCAACAATGAAGTTCAAAAAATACCAATTCTAAAGATCCTGAAAATTAGGCTTTTAAAAATGGTTTCTTTTGTAGGGCAAAACAGCACCCTGCAGAGTTTGGGTGTTCTGCTTTTTCAAATAACTGCACATGTCCCAGCAGGACACATGGATACACTCCTGTGTTAAGCAGCTGGAGTCCTTTACTGCCTAAGTTTTCTCTGAGGTGTCCCTGCCTAGCAGTGGCCTGGAATATTATGGAGTAGGTGGGCCAAGCAAGTGATACTATGTGTAGAAAGCCTCTTAAACCTGCTTCTGATCCTCGTAATAACCATGAAAAGATATGTGAAAGAAACTGGGCTATGAATAAAAAACATTATAGCCTTAGCATTAGACATCTTTGTGTGATGTCAGATACTGGCATTTCTCAAAATTTTACTTGTTGGCTATCAAAGGTCTTTTGGAAAAGAAACAACAACAACAACAACAACAAAACTTCAAAAGCAAAGTAAGGTGCCGTTTTAGCTGCAGTTTTAGTTTTACTTATGTTAGGTCACAACCTTTTTCTGGATTAGCTTGCTTTAAGTCACAGCCTCTCACTGGCTCTGTATGTATGTACTCTATGGACCAATGCAGACATTCAAGGTTGTGATTGCACTGCCATTAGCTCAGCCATTCAGTCACCTCTAGAGACACTTCTATTAAGCCTCATGGGACTTCCTTACACAGGCTACTTGGCACTTCACAGGTATGGAAATTATTATTTTCTTTTCCTGTCCTTTTCTTATGGCTTGGTTCCCTTTGACAGCCTGTCATTACTTAGATATTTCTGCCCTATGATCTTCATGGAATTGTTCTACTTGGGTTACTTTGGCATCATATATCTGTATGGTTGCCTTTTCTTTGGCTTGCTGCAATTTATTTCCTCTGAACTTTTCTCTCCAGCTGACTAAGTCATCTTTTTTTCTGCCATTCTCTGCTGGGAAAGAATTTCTCATAAGCACAATATATACACATTCCCACATGCTGCCAGCTTCAGGTTATCTTCACACATTTTTGGGAAGTTCTTCCCTTTGTTCTTCAAGCCATTGTGCTTCAGGTTTCCTGTTTCTAGCTCCTTCCTTTTACTTTAAGTTTTTGCTCATTTATTTTCAGGCTATTTGAAACTAGCCTTAGTCACTGAATTCAGCAAGCATGTAGGCAAAGAAACAAACCCTACTGTTTAAGTAGCACTGGACAACAAAGAGTTTGCTTTCTGAACACCTTTGGGTATATCCTATAGATTTTTGGCTTATACTCATGGCAATATCCTGCAATGTAACCTATCACATATTGTTTTGTAGAAATTTTCTGTTTTTGCAATTTCGTCTTATATATTTTAAGTATACTAATTTTCACTTGTGTTATAAAACATTTTGTGTAGCTTATGCATATCCAGACATGCACTCAGGGCATACTGTATAACATTGGTGGAACTGGTAAAGTTTGGTCATATCTAGACATGCTTAGGCAGGATGGATGACACCTAGAAAGGTTATAAAAACAGATCTCAGATCATTGATATCAGCTGATACAATTGTTTCAAGGGATAACACTGTGTATGGACAAGCACATAGTAAATAAGCCAGTTATTAGCTTGCCAAAGGATAATTGGTGACAACAGAAATATCTTACCAATGTTGGAACAATTATGATATGTTTTTGTTATATTTGTGTTCAGTATACACTTAAGCCTCAAAGACACACCATGACTGGACTTCTTAAGAAAGTGTATGGACTGCATTTTGGTTGTAAGATTGCTGATCAAGACAATGCTTAGATTCCTCACATTTGTTGTGCATGATATGTAGCTGATTTTAGAGCTTGGCTCAGAGAAATTTGAAAGTCAGTGCCAATAATATGGCAAGAATAGAATAATTATGCGGCAAACTGTTATTTTTGTCTTACTAACGCCACTGGCTTCTGTGCTAAAACTAAGAAATCATTTAAATACCCCAATCTGCCTTCAGCCATGAGAGTAACATGACAACAATCTGCCAATACCAGCAGAGAAATGGAGTTTAGACAAAACAGATGAAAATGCTGCAATGCACCAGCCGGTCACCGACAGTGACAATTATCTGGATTTTGAACTCTGTATGTCTGATGAGCTCATCTCATAACACAATCAACATTAAATGGCCTGGTCAGGAACTTAGGTTTGTCAAAATCAAAATCAGAACTATTGGGTTTAAGACAGAAAGGATGGTATTTGTTATCACTAGCTACAAACAATTCTTTCATTTGAAGACACCAAGATGATTTAATATTTTTTTTTGTACAGGTTGACAACCTCGTTTTCTATACTGACATTGATAGTATGTTCACAGCTTTGGGTTGTGAGCATGCCCACAAAAATGGCATCTCTAGTGATTCATCAGTGTCAAGTGTCAAGGCTGTCTTGTTACACAATGTACTTGTACACCATTCATTACCTGTTGACTATGCTGCACACATGGAAGAAACATACAAAAAACTGTTTCAACTGCTATTGAAGCACATCAAGTTGAACTGAAGTATCTGTGCAGATCTAAAAGTAGCAATTCTGCTGCTTGGAATGCAGATATATCAAGTAGTGTTGTTACATATGTGAATGAAACAGTCATGCAAGAGAGTTGCATCATATTTTTTTTTAAAGGCCACACTCCAAAAGATTTTGCTTTCAGTACGGAAAAACATAGTAGATGAACCACTGTTGATTGACAAAGATATTTTTGCCTTTTTTTTCACATAAAGCTCTGACTGATTAAAAAAAAACATGTGAAGGTGATGAAAGTGAAGGTGAAAGTTTTCATTATTTGAAATAGATGTTTCCATGAATAACTAATGCCAAGATTAAGGATGGCATTTTTGCTGATCCACAGTTCAGATACATCATCAGATACACCATCAATGGGAAGTTTGAAGATCTGTTATTGGGGCCAAACAAAATTGCCTGAAAGCATTCATGGATGTTAAAAATTTTCTTGGTACCTAGATAGCATCAAACTAAATTCAGATGGTTGACAAACTTCATTTAGCATATGATCATGAGACCATTAAGTGAAACATGTAACTAAGATTTCTTTTCTGTATTCACATTTGGAACATCTAGATGCAATCAATGATCAGCAAGGTGAAAGGTTTCACCAGGATATTGCCACAATGGAAAAAATGGTGTCTGGGCAACTGGAATACATTAATGCTGCAGCAAGATGCATCAGACATTGAGTCCAAAGAAAAGAAGCAGAAAAACACCTGTTGAACTCATGCAGTGTGTCAGAAATAGAAATGTGATTAAATAGGATAGTGTCATTAAAAGTTAATTTCATATTTCTCAAGATTGCTACTTAATAAGTCATTCTGAAATTATAATTGTGTTGAGTTTGAAGGGGTCTGTCATAATGAAAAGTTTTTTTCAGGAGGCACAATTTTTGAAAGCATATCTAAATTCATTTTAGAAGAATGAGTGTGAAGCAAAGAATGCATTTTCCCCCTTACAACCATCTTTTCATTTTATGGTGTGCTAGATGCACACAGAAACAAGGTAAGATAAAAGGTTGATTTATTACAGGATGACTAGCAGGATCCTAATCACAAAAAATGATTAGAGGGCTGGAGACTAAAATATATAAAGAACCATTACAGGAATTGGGTGTGTTTAGTATAGTGAAAAGAAGGACTAAGCGTGACACAATAGCACTGTTCCAATATTTGAGGGGTTCCTACAAAGACAATAGGGGGTCAAACTATTTTCCAAAGCACCAAAAGACAAGACAAGAAGCAATGGTTGGAAACTAACCAAGGAGAATAGCAATCTAGAACTAAGGAAAAACTTTCCTAATGGTGAAAGCAATCAATCAATGGAATAGTTTGAGTTCAAAAGTTGTGAGTGCGTCATCGCTGGAGGCTTTCAAAAAGAGACTGGACAATTATTTGTCTGAAACAGTCTCCTGCTCAAGCAGGTCCCAACTTTATTGTTCTATGTTCTACCCAGGCCAAGTGACAATTCATCTGACTTAGAGAAATGGAATAATTGTTATTCATTCAGAGTTTAGCAACAGGGGAGTGTGTGTGCGTGTGCGTGTGTGTGTGTGAACACACCTACTAGATACATACATATTTTATGGAGATGTGTGTGTGTGTATATATATGTTGTATTTGTGCTGATAAATAAATAAAGGGAGACTAGTATAGATCTATTTCAAGCTATTTAGCTCTCATCAGCTAGCCATACCCTTACTGGGATTAGAACCTGTGCTGTACTGCATCTTAGGCAGATGTGTTAACCATACACAAACACAAACACATACCCACAGATACATACATACCCACAGATACATACATACATACATACATACATACATACATACATACATACATACATACATACACACATACGTATACATATGTATACATACATGCACACACACACACATGCATTTACATGATCAGAGTTGAAAGTTGGAGTTTGAAAAAAAAGTTATATGTTTTACTTTTGAAACAAAAGACAAAAAGAAGAAAATTGTTTGCTTTAGTATGCAAAGGGACTAACTGCTTGAAGCTGGAATCTGAAAGTTTTTTTTTTTTACTCTGTTCTGGGATTTGTTCTATTCATATCTGGAATAAAAGGGAGGAAAATAGAATAGCGTTTTGCAATGTCTACTTCAATAAATTCCTTGAAACCTCCCCAATAGGCACTAGGAATGCCATATGTTTTTCCAATCCTACCTTTCCATTCTGCTAAAATGGAAGCTTTGATATGAAGGTCATCCAGTTATGCTGATTTACTCAAGGATAAAAGATAACAAGATTGAAGTTTTTCCATATTTTTAGAACAATGAGGTGATATGGTTGCAATAACATGAAGGGGTAGTTCAAAGGGCATCTGTATCTGTGATAAGTTGATATCTACCTGTAATTTAATTGGAATCCATGTCTTTTCATTTACTTGGTATCTCTGCTATGATGTACTGATTCTAGTGAGTTGTGACTTTTCTTCTCTGAGCACTAATACTCTTGGTTCCGAAACTACTGGTTTATGTTGAAGATTGTAATTATTCAGTTAGCCTATACTTCTTAGAATATGATATCTTTGCTTGTTGAATTCCTACTTTTCTGCTAAGCTTAACGAAGATATTAGTTTGGAACGCCATAAATTTTACTATGGACAAAGGTTCTTTTATCCTAAGAGGTTAATTTTCACTAACGGATAAAATACTTGGTAATTTATCTTACTTTAAATCAGGGCTGAACATTGGTCTAATTTCAAAAGTTACTACAAGTGATTAGTACAAGCTGTGGTAAGATATATGTCTTATCCACTCTCCCTACTGAAGGAGGAAAAGAGAATGAAGAGAGAAAATAAAGGGAAGTGTATTAAGGAAGAAAGAGAAAGTGTTGAGAAAAAGGTTAGAAGTTTCTTATAGAAAATATCATGGTATCAAGTTTTGGCTTTTAAAATATTCACTCATCTTTAATTTGGAGGAATCTGCTCCTTGGATGTACCTAAAATTGACAATTACCTAAGTAGAACTGATTTTTTTTTAAAAGAATAAAATGCGGAGTTATCATCTTGGTCTCTTTTAATCCAAGGAGATACTTCCTAATCTTTTGATTCTTTGTTGCCTAATTTGTAAATAAAATATTTGTTCTTTCTTCATTTAAGCACGTGTTCTGCATTGACTTGGATCTGAGAAAGCAGGAGTTTATCCCATGCCATTCTCTATTTTTCTAAATGGCAAAATTTCTCAAAGGTGAAACAGTATTTCAACCAAAATCTAAATCTATTTGTGGTCCACTAGAGAAAAGAAGAGAATAGTAATACAAAATGTTGGATGGAGTTGCTGCTAACTTTAAAACTTGTCCCCCAGGATTTACAGTCTTTTAAAATGAATGAATTCAGGCAGATAAAATCCAGAGCGAACAGGTCAACCATATTTTTTGAATAAATATACATAGTCCTTGATTTACAACAGTTCGTTTAGTGATTGTTCAATGTGACGACACAAAAAAAAAAAACAATTTATGACTATTTTTCATGTCTATGATGGTGGCAGCATCCACATGGGCATGTGATCAAAATTCCAATGCTTGGCAATTAACTCATATTCATTTGGGGGCATGGAACACTTTTTATACATCTCAAGTCAAGATGGCAAACATATCTAACACACTTTCCTCCATAGCTCTAGTCTTTGCAAGGCTGTGAAGAACTGTGATTCCTACTGCAAGCATTGGGAACGTGAGGCTAGCATATATATATCTAGTGTATATATCTAATATGTTTTTATTGAGTCTTGTTGCAGTTTTAAAAATATGATTTAAAAAAAAATATTTAGTACAATTCTCAGTTTTTATTTTGTTTGGCATCCAGAGTTTCTGACATGAGGTGGTCATGTAATTTTGATGGATAAATTAATTAGTATTTCCCCCTTTTTGAAAAGAGGTAACATTAAAGTAGTCATAATTTCACCTATTTATTCTGATTGAATATATAGATAGAAAGAGAAAAAGACTATTTCAAAATATTTTACATAGAGAAGAAATATGTTTATGTTCTCTTTCTAAGACAATACTACCTTTTTTCATCCTAGGATTTTCAGTTAGATATAATCCAAGAAACTAAACTGTATTCTTTTCAATATTTTGTTCACATAGCAACATATGACTGAAATGAACAGTCTCCCAATTAAAGCTATGTTCTATAAATTATTGTTATGAGAAAGAGAGAGAGACACAGAGAGACAGAGAGAGCTAAGGGAGACTAAGAGAGAGACAGTTTGCAATAAATATGAGATGCATACATGTACTGAAAAGTATAAAGAAAAACCAACTTAAACTATCAGTAGAACAAAGGGAACAGGATATTGAATGATTTGTTTGGGACCCAGAAAAATACCATTTTTATACTACATTTTTTTATAGTTATTGTGAGCTTTCTCATTATGATTCTTATATTGAGTAGTAAACATTTTCATTTGAAAACAGCATATATGAAATTATTGTCTACCTATTTTGAGAAATACACACACACACAGATTGTCAGGAAAAATATTTTTCATATCTGATATTTTGGTGGATTGATTCCCTTCAACAGAATCTTCATCTCATTCCCATTTCATTTGGATGAAGGAATGAAAACACAAATACTATCCCTGAAGAGGTTCAATTTGTCATGATTGCTTTTGCCCAAATGCATTGATTCAATGTAGGTGTCTCTCCCCCTCCCCTCTAAAAAAGTAATAATTCTGTATCAGATTCAGTCATGGGGGAAATAGTAGTTTGAATCTCTCCTGCATGTAAAAGATAGTATAGTATTTTCTTCTTTAATTCAGATCATTTAAATCTGAGATGTTCGGCTAGTTTACTCTAGAAATTTCATTCATAACTTTTGGAATATTCTCAGTTTTTTTTTATTCTTTTGTTTTTAATTTAAATGACTGCTTACACTCAGCTATGAATTATTTCTGGCAAGTGAAAAAATATATTACATTTGTAATGTGTAGCTAAATGAGCACTACTAAAAATAGTACAAGAATGCAACTCATTAAAATATTGCTCCCGGTTTCATGATGATTATGGTTAATAGGGCAATCAAATCCTGCTGTATTGTTCTTAACTACATGGCTGTTTGGTGGGAAGCATACATTTTCATTAAATAAAGACTTATGGGAAGAAGAATGTAATCAGTATTAATGACCTGGAATCTAATTTAAATGCTGGCTTAGTCACCATCCGATCCACTATTAAATGGAAATTTAATAGTGGATGGGATGTATTTCTTTCAAAACAAAGCCAAAATGTTAAACAGCACATCTTCAGCTAGACTTTAAAAACAGAAAATACAACATGGGACTGTTGGGAAAAATACAACATGGGACAAATACAACATGGGACATTGTTGACTGTCTTGGACCTGATTTAAAAACTTACATCTGCTTATATTTTTCTCTATCATTTAAAGGTCAATAGAATAAAGGATTTGTAAATATGAAGTGAATACAAGCTATGCTTATAGATTTATTACTTATATTGGTTCTTTGATATATCATTTTGATATCTACTGGTGGCTAAATTATAGTTTCCATAATATTGAAGTGTGTGTGTGTATACTAATATTAATTAGTTTGACTGTAACAGTTTCCTCCAATTAAAGGCACTATGTTTTCTTTTTTAGTAATTTATTACCCACATTTCATTTTATTTCATAATTTAAAAAGTTCTATTGGAAAGATAATAACCTTGGAATAAATGATTTAACTATGGTTTTGAGTCACTAACTTTGTGTGAAACAATTATAATTGTTGTAAATTTCATTGTATTTAAATACAATGACAATAAAGATTATACTTATACTTATAAATATTGGCTATTTGGAAGTATTCCTACTTTAAAATCCCGTATATATTGTAAGGATGGGAAAGTGTTGATATTTCCATAAAAACAGCAATAATATTCTAATATTCCATTTGAATTAGACATAAAAATTAAGTTCTCCACCACCACCCCTGTTTTTGGAAGCAGTTGTAGTATGTTTTTCATTCTTATCAGTAAAAAAACATATGATATGTGTCTCATCAAATGAGAATATTAAATATTTTAATATGCAATGCAATACATTTTATAATACATTCAAGCAAAATACAAAATAGAAACTTTTACATAATTTACTAACTTTTGTGAAATTGTATAGATGGAGATTATGGATTCTATCATTGTTTCCTGATGAAGCATCTATCATTTATCTATCAACTTAAAGCTGCAATTCTAAGCAATTTTTTTAAAGAATGTCTACCTGTGAATTGTAGGATACTTTATGGATCACAATCTAATTGTAAGGTTTCCTAAAAATGTCCTAATTGATTCATGAGTATCAAGTCAAGTTTCAGTACAAAACTAGTCATTTATAGGTGCATTATAGGCAAGATCTTTTTGCAGTCCCCTATGATATGCACCCCTCCCAAGCCGGCTGCAGTAATCTGAGATCTGATTTCAGCTGATAGTATTCGTGGAATGTACTCTCCCCCTTCTCTTACTATGACATTCAGCTCCCCTCACTTTCCAAAAGCAACCTGTGCGAAGCAAAAACAATTTGAGTACAAGTATAGGACTTAAGGCTACATCCTCCCCCCAGGCTTGTTTGGATTTTTTTCATGGAATCTTTCTATAAGGCAATCAGCCTGGATGTTTCTACTCTTTACCCAAGATGCCTCTGACAAGGGGTAACCCTTCCACTTGATTAAGTACTGGAGTTATCTCCTATGCCCCCACAAATCAAAGGTCCATTGCACTTCATAATGGGTTTGGCCCCTTATGACCACAGGGACTGGGAGCTCCCAGGGTAATGGTCTACTTTGAACAGTGTTAGTCCTGTTGTACTGTGAACAGCATTATTGTACGCGACCTCAGCAAAAGATAGAAGGTCTGCCCAATTGGACTGCTGATAATTCATATAGCAGCTCCGGTACTGCTCTACCATGGCATTCAATCACTCTGGCCTTGGCACCAGGGTTGGAATCATGCACACTGATGCCATGTGGCCCACCCCCACATCTGGAGCATTTCAGTGGACTTTGAGTGGGGGCTGGTTTCAGGGCCTGCTGTGTTGCTGTGGCTCCCCGTCAGCTGTGGGTTTCAGGTCAGGTTGACCTCTCTCTTTTGTGTCCAGTGGCTTTCTCATGTCGTTACCGCAAACCGCCATTGACTTTTATTGCTACTCAAAACCACCCAGAGAGTCAGTTTGAGATGTTGCAGTAGGCAGTTACCTGGGCAATCTGCTTGTCCAGACTTGTTCTGAAAAAATGCAAAATGAAAGATGCTCTGGTAAAAGGGGTAGGCTTCCAATGACTCTCCTAAACTCACAGATCTGTTCTTTGATGGGGCAGCCCCTCTGCTTTAGGTGGCTGAACTCATCTTCCGCATACAGGCCCTTCGCCACCTCCTCAAATCTGGCCTTCTAGCAGTTGTAGGAAGTCATCTATGCCTTGCAGTTGCGGGGGGCTCTCCCTTTGTGGAGGACTGTAGCCATTTCCTTGCTTGTCCCTCTAGTCCCTCTGTGATAGTATTCACTATGGCTCTGCGGGATGAGTAGAGGTGTCTATAGCATTCTAGGTGGATCTCAGCTGAGTCAAGGAATAGGGCTAACTGGTCTGAGTCCCCATCAAAATTTCCCTTGAACTGGGGCAGTTCAATCAGCATTGTCCCTCCCTCCCCCTGTCGGCCTCTGTATGCTTGTTCTTGATATGTCTAGAGATACTCTTCAGTTTTAGTTCAGAGGGAGGGAGGAGATGGTCAGCCCTGGGCAGCCTGCCTGCTATGTGGGAGAGGCACTGGTTTCTTCCTCCTTTGGATGGGTGGAGAAGCATGCATTCCCATCTGCTTCTCGTCACCACAAGAGGATCCTCTCTTTTGGCCTGCATAATGGCCTCTCTTCATGGAGGGTAGCCCAGTCAAATTCCTCTCTCTGTTGCTCTATGGAACTTCCCAGGGGCTCCATCGGGGGCTTTGGGGCCTGGCTTGGTTCCAGTCCCGCATCCCCTCCACTCTTCTCAGCTCCCTGAGGGCTCTTCCCGTTTTCCTGGCATTGGGATGGGGGAGCTCAGCTTTACCTGCTTTAGGAGTTGAATACTCATCTCCTCTTGCTTCGCTCATCTCGGCTTTTATGTCTGAGGTCAGGCTGCACTCCAGCTGCAATCAGGCTCCCTTCAGATAGTTCGCCCTTTGCCATGGTTGCCTGATTTTCTGTCCAGGCACTACCGATATAGGTGGAGTGATTGGAGGTTCAGGATTCAGGAGACTTGGGAATCTTGATAGATTTTTAAAAGCTGTAAGGTTTCCTAAAAATGCCATAATTGATTCACGAGTATTGAATCAAGTTTCAATACAAAACTAGTCATTTATTAGGTGCATTATAGGCAAGATCTTTTTGCAGTCAAGTCTAAGATTTGTTTGATTTATAGCTGAACTTTACCCCTGTTCCTTTCTTCCCCTCAGTCTGCGTCATAAATCACATTTCCCTATGAGATGGAGCCCTCCCAAGCTGACTGCAGTAATCTGAGATCCAACTTCAGCTGATAGTATGTGTGAAAAGCACTCCTCCCCTTGTCTTACTATGACAATGCAGGGAGTTGACACTAGTATAATGAATTAAGAAACAATAATTTGACCTTAACATAAAAGTAACATAACATAATTTTTGATACACCTAAACCAACAGAATTCCAGCCTTCCAGAGTAGGTACACATTTACACCCCAAATAAAAATATCCAAACTCTGCAACTTTCATTTAGTACCAAAGTGATAAAAATAATTATGATTTTTGACATAAAGTGAATTTGTATATTATTTTTATATCAATAATATACGGTAGTTCATTTATTAACAAGTAAAAGTAACAAGTAACAAGTAACAAGCACTATTAACTGAACTGAGATTTAGTTCTTAGTGCTGTATTTCTGTATGTGATGGTAAAGAAGATATAGTAGTCTTATTTTAAAAGTCGATAAGAATTCATCATTAATGTAAATGACATGTATTATGTGAGAGCTACATATTGAAAAACCTATGTATTACATTGGAATTTCATTTTCAGTTTTGTCTTTAATGTGTCTCTTTAAAGTATGTAAATATTTAATGTGTAAATCTTCTGTAAGTGAAGATATATTATGTCTTTTAGAGTATATATTTTTTCTGTCGGCCTATTAACAGCTTTTAAGGAACAGAAAAGTACAGCAATTTATTTACATATAAAAACAAGCAAATATTCATTTCTGTGTTGATCATTTCCCAATCATGAGCAGATATTCTACTGTTTCTTTGATGCTGCCAATTTCAATTTCCCTTATCAGGCACTGTGAATAACACACCTGTTCACTAACTGATTTCATGGCAGTCCCTTGTGTTTCTTATTGGATCCAGTCAGAGCTTTTGTCATTGAAATTTGATCCTTTAAAAAAATAATAAAATACCAACAAATTTACCATTTGCTTTCAAATATTCCTGATTATAAAGATATTAAAGAAAGATCATTGATACCAGAGCTATAATAAAAAGCTGATTTACAATTGTACATATATAGTAATATATTATAAAAAAATACCCTAAAAGCCTATTTCATATGTTACAGTAAGCTACAGTATATGTCCTTATATTTTAACAAAAAGGTACTTATTTTGTCCCCCCCCCCCAAACTAGGTGTGCAAAAGGAAATTTATGAAAGCCAGCAAACATAAATATAAATAATGTATACCCAACACAAGCAGACAACTATTAAGCAGTATAATAATGCAGCAAAAAGAATAATTCAATGTTCACTTGATATTGAGCAACAAATTCCTGAGTTTCCCGTTTTTATAATTAAGACACTTCATCTATTGGGTTGGGGGTGAAATTAATGTTACATTAATCATAGATAATCCAAAATTGTTTTACTACAATTCAGGGAATGGCAATTTGTTGACCTGGCTCTCATTACTTTGGTGAACAGTTTTTTTTTTACCCAAATCTTTTTCTGACACTATTATCAAAATTTAATGACAAATCACGGAACATGGATGGTGTGATTTTCTACTATTTTTATGCAAAAGCATTGTTGTAGGGTTGAAATTCACCTTATTAAACTGCCATGAAACCACTACATCACTTCTAAGAAGTATATGTGTGGGAGGAGAGAAGGACAACCTTTAAAATAATGACCCCCTTCACTTTGATCTCACCATTCCAATTTTGTTTAGTTGACCACTCACTATTGCCTTCGGTAGAATTACATCTAAAACACCAGTGTGGCCAACATCAACTTGTGAGCTTCTCCAATGTAGGCTAACAAAACAGATTGCTGCAAAGGCTTCTGAACCCTTTGTTTTCAGAATTCCTTGTCCTGGCCCAATGCTTTTGTTTTGATTCCATTTAGTCATGGCGATGCTGCCAAAGCATTTGAATACTAGGCATGGATGAGTTTCACAGCACCTTGAAAATGTTGCCACTGCATTTAAATATGCCACCCTGGTTATTATAACATCTCAGTCTGCATTTATTTAAGTTCTACAAAAAATTAGAATAGAAAGCAGATACTAGTATGATGGCCATAAATTATATTTTTGTAAAGCAGTTGTCTTTTTCAAAGATTCTGTGTCATGTCTGGACTTTATTTAAAGGAGGTTTTTCTCATCAAAAGCAAGACCAGCTTAAAGATAAAACAAAATCAAAATTCAGAAGTTTATCAAAGAAGAATTTATGTATAATTGACTGAATAGATGCATTCGTCATCCCATTCCACTTGTTATTATGACAGAGGGTTTTTTTTTGTTTAAACTAGGAGCAAAAGCTGGCTCAATCTCATTGGCTACAAAGACTTAGATAGAGTTCAGCCTGCTTAGTACTTAGATGAAAGACTATCCAGAAATCTCAAGGGACTAGGCTTGACTGGGGAATTGAGAAAAAAACAATTCTGAAAAAAGCAATGACAAATCCTAACTCTATTTTACCAAGAAAAGTATATGACTATATCATGAAAACCGATGGGATTCAAGCTCAATTTGAAAGAGAGATTTTATTGCATTTTTAGTGAACTGTAATGATTTACTTTTCTAAATTTTAAAGTTGTGCAGGAACATTGGTGTGTATTATACAAATCTGTTATGTATCTTCAGCCTTTTTTCAAAAAATGTACAAAATAACTTTGGCTTGAGCAGTTTATTAAATATAGATTTTTAATTTTGCATTGAACTTTGTATGACATGTGTGCATTAAAAAGCTGTTTGCAACTCTTAAGATTTGTTTTCAGAATCTGAAAGGAGAAACAAATTATGGCATAATAAGAGCAGGATACCCAAAAATGAAAGTTACAGGAATCATTTTGTCAAATTCTTATTTCACATGTTTGTGGTTTAAATGATTTTAATATATTTAGTGTCACATTCTCTGTTTATGTCATTATTTCTCTTTTACACAATCTTATTTTTTTTTAAAAAAACAGGCAAAAATAGAATGTAATTTTTCATTCTTTGGGAAGTATAAAAGTATGATGAAAAGGAAAATGAGTATTAATTATAATAAAAACTTTATTGTTATTAAAAGTTTAGATTCCAAATGCTAGATGCATTTTATTGTCCACCCAACTGTTCCAACAGATTGCCTTTGTGAGCCTGCTAGAAGAAGAAAAAGGTATGATCTGGATATTTGTTAAATAGGATTCTGGATTAATAATTCATAAATTAAGGTAATGTTGTTCTAGTAAAACAAATTGCATTTTGATAAAATGTCATGAACTGGCTGAACAGTTCCCAGTAGAACCTTTGAAGGTAAACTAACCAACTGATAAAGCTGTATATGAAAAATCTTTTAAAAGAACAGAAGGTAAGAAATATCAAGTGGGGAAAGCATTTTTGACAGTAATTGTAAATATTAGGTCATTATTAGTCACGCTGTGCAGTTCCTTGAAACTGAAATCATGCACTTTTCATTTTGTCCATGGGCCAGTAATAAGAAATTTAAACCACTAATTTTCAATTTTTTATGCATTTGCCTAGAAGTAAGCTACGCAGAGTTAAATGAGATTTAATTCTAGATATACAAATAGTTTCAAATATGGCAATAAAATAAACATATAACTACACAAGTATCAAGCTTATTAAAAATAGGTACATGTGTTAAAAGATTTGACAGATATTATTGATGATGATAAATGATCCCTGGATGCTTTTATTCAAAAGTTAAGGAGAGGAAAAGGTAAAGGGAGGAATCACCTGTCAGATTCACATACATTAATCTAAATAAGCATCTGAAAAAAAAACCTACTATATTGATCAATTCAGGCATTATATGAAGCATTACCTTGGATGTAAGGAACAATATAAAATCAAGACATTGAAAGATGAAAATACTGCCTGCAAAATGGCTTTTCAGGTCACTGATGAAAATACTTCAGAACCATAAATGTGACCTTGTCAGATTGTGTGAAACTGAATAAGCGTAACAACACATTATAGCCCTCGCCAGTTTCTATTTGCACATAAGAAGGAGGTGAAGTATGAGTGCTAATGTGATCGTATTCTGAGAATAGTGCCATTAAAATATATGGGATTTTCTTTAGACAAATTTAATGATAAATCCAATTTTTAAGAAAGGATTGAAAATTCAATAATCATATCAATGTCTACACATAAACAAGTGATAAACTAAGGAATAGTATAAAACTACTCACAAATGAAACATATCAGATAACGCTATTACAGACTTCAGCGTAGAGGGAGTTGGGTGAATTAGAAAATATGTCAAATATAATGAGGGTTATCAGCCAATTTAAACTTTATTCCACTTAAGGAAATTATAGAAGCCAACAATAATGCTTTGATTCAACTGATATCTGAAAGATACAAATTGTACTACTTTGTTTGGGTTTGGTTCACCATATTCAAATCCTGCTTGCCCTGCTTGCCCAAAAGCAATGTGGAGTGTAAAATTAAGCAATAGAAGTCAGAATCAAGTATGCATATTAAAAATTGGTGCAAACTGGCAGGGTGTGGCAGAAATAAGAAAACTAACCTGCCTGCTAATGGTCTCATTCCGCAGATTATAACTTAGACGAAATATAAAATATATAAAATATATTTCATAATATAAAATAGTGTTAATTGGATCTTCCAAAAGTGTAATAGTATATACAAAAGATCTTATGAGATACTGTCTAAGAAACAGGTAGAACAACAGCATAGCCTGCAGTTGGACAGGAGGCAGGGCAAGAGGCTCAAAAGAGGCCCTCCCTAATTTTTCGGGCTATTTATGAGACAAGGGGAAAAATGATTCAGATTTTGATAATGTAACTTTATAATACAGAATGTGAACATAATCAAGAAACTGGCAAAGAAGGCAACAGTAAACAGCCCAAACAAGGAATCTCTAAGACCACGCCCAGCAACAGTGACAGGGCAAGCCAGTAGAAAATAAACTGACAACAAACCACACTCCTTACTAACACTGATGATGTTACCTAGTTTGGGTAATGAAATCTTTGTAAGAAAACAAGCAAGCTCAGAGAGCACCAAGGACTTCTCATTTCATCCCTGAACTACAAATATTCTCCTTTATCAATAGAATGTGTTTATCTGTTCCCTAGAAGGCATCTCTTTGCCCTTTTCTCCCAAAGTATTTCTCTCATGCCATTACAAAAAGCTACTATAAACAGAGACAGAAATTAAGGGAAATAAGAAATATCTTGGGATATGGAAATAAAGGAATACAGATGTGAAGTTTAAGTATAACATACTATTCCTAACAGATAAAGGAGAGAAACAGATTTCTTCCTGAGTCTTTTGGCCAGATGTGTTTTCAGATCCTGCATCCTGAGGGGACAGAAGCAGCTTGATGTACCAAGGAGTCAGGCTTTTGACTTGGTAGCTTGGTTTAGATAAATAGAATGTGCAAATGCTTCACCAATAAACAGTCTGGATCCAATCAAGACTTGGTAGAAATGAACAGATGTGCAAGGTTCAGCCAGAAGAGAATGGATCAAAGAAGCAGGAAGAGATGGACATGAAGAAACACACACACACACACACACACACACACAGAGAGAGAGAGAGAGAGAGAGAGAGAGAGAGAGAGAGAGAGAGAGAGAGAGAGAGAGAGAGAGAGCGCTAAGGGAGACTTTAGCAAAAATAGCTGTTGCTTTGGGCATTTGGCAAGGGAAAGGAAGAATTGGTCTGGTTAATTTTTTAAAAAAATATACTACCATCCTGTCAGAAGACTGCTCAATATGCTCATATTAATCTCTGAGCAGGTCTTTCTGCAGGTCACAGAGAGATATATTTCCTTAAAAATATTCTTTCTGTATTATTTTATTTTATTTCTTCATTATTTTTATATCATTAGATGACTGAGGGAAAAATAATCTTAAATCCCCAACTCCATCTTCTGATTGAAGACATGGTACTAGTTTTGTTTAAAATAAATTGTAAAGTTTCTGGAAAGGATCATGCTTAAGACATCTATAGGAAGACAGCAGCTCAAACCAGAATAGTTTCTGTGTTAAAACAGGAACTACACAAAGCAAGAGACGATTTCCAGTGTTCCGAATCATCCATTCTAAACTTCATTCTAAATGTGTTGCTCCAGTCAAGCATAGTTCCAAGCTCTTGTATGCTGCTCACAGCTCAAAGGAAAAAGAAAATAAAAACTAGTGATTTTTATTATAGTCATGGTTTCTTTCTATTCCCTTGCTTTCAGAACTGACTTGTAACTGTTAAGCATGTTTTTGACAGATTATTCCCAAACTATCATCCTGGTACAAGTCCAAATGACCTATTTTCTCAACATACATATAGATTTACCTCAAAGAATGTAAAGAATGAACTACTTTTTTAAAACAAGAGCTAAACAAAAGGAATACATGTGTGTTAAATCTCCCCAACACACAATGTATGCAATATAGATAACAATAGAAACAATTCACAAGAAAAATATCTGACTGAAAACAATGCTAATTAGCTAAACCTTTGACTGTGTTCTATCCAGTTCCAATAGATATATCTCAAATAATAATAATTAAAACTTCTGCAAAAGACAGATGCCCAGATTATCAAAGATCCTATTCAGAAGCAAATCAAAGAGAGGTAAAGTTGGAGGTGGGAGATCAATCTAAGCCAAAAAAATTTCACTGAAGGCTAATAGTTGAATAGGCCGCAACAGGTATAACAGATGATAAGAGAGAGATTTAAATACATGCCATTTAATTTGTAAAATTGTGGTCATCAGAAAACGTTTCCTGCCTCACCAGTGTTTCCTTTACAAAAGTAATACTGGAGAAGCTTTAATATTCCTAGCTTGTTCAGATAGTTACAGTTAGAGGGCAGTTAGAGGGCAGACAAGAGAAGAAAACCCTGGCTGTGTCGTGTACAATTTTGGACTCAAATACATTTATTTTGAAATAAGATTTTGTGGAATACATTCCATTTATGGAATGCATGAAGTGATTTATTACAAACAGTAGGTATTAATGCAGTATATACTGAGTAGATTGAATAGGTATTAGGATATCTTGTAGTTTTTTTTTTACTTCTGCTGATTTTTAAAGGAAGCTCCAAATGCTAAGTAACACACTAGCTATTGAGAATGTGCTACATTTCCCTGCTTCACCCTTTTTTTCTACTTTTTTCCCTATCCTTTTATGCACTTTCTATTTTTCATTATTTTTGAGTTTGTGTGTTTTTTATAGTTTTAATTGTAATGCTTAATACATTTATTATTTTTTTAAAAAATTCCAGGTAAAAATCGGTATAGAAAACAATCTGACCACTGTTCTGGGATCTGAATCCATTTTTTTTTCTAACTTATCCATGATTTTTTTTTTAAAGCAAACTTGGCAGATATTTCTTCAGATGTTTCATTTAAATAAATAAAATCATCAAAATACTTTTGAATGAAAATGTTCAGAGAATATAAGGTGCTTGGTACAAATATGATGAATAGTGTAGTATCTTTTATTTTAACACACCTATTGGATGATTAAATATTAAAACAATCTGAATGTTTTATCACCCCTAAAGCTTAATAAATTTTATTCTAGATATTAATGAAATATTGTACACAATATTGTACTTAGGTTCATTCATCATATTGAGATTTATTATCAATGTATCAGTTGCAAGAGAAAATAAAGTATTTTTTTATTTCAACATACATATTATTGTTATTGTATCATCATAATTATTATCTTTCTGAAAAAGAAACTCAGAGGTATTTCACATTGAAAATATATTCAAAATCTTAAATGCTCATAAATTAACCAGGCAGTTTTATATCCTTAGGTTTTATTTTAAGTTAAGACCAAATATTTTATCAAAACAATTATACAGGGGATATTGGACTCTCCAAAAAATGTATTTGAAAGAAAGGGCATCAAATTTCCTTGTTGGAGATATAAAAAAAATGAGATGGATGTCCATATTATCATCTGGAATCTTTATGGAATAACTCTTTATTGTATATAAGTAGATTTCTATACTTTCTAGATGTAATCAACTCTTTATCTGATTTTCACTCACAATACATTTTCATTTGCCAGTTACTACCTAGTGGCCCTTCATCTTTTTTCCAGCTGACCCATTGGGCTAACTTCCTTCAGGACTTGAACTTACTTGCTAATTCATTTGTCACGTATACAAACTGCACAGTTGTGTATGCCAGTGGGGCATATATCCCTTTGCTTCTAACTAATGAATATTAATAATAGAATAATTGTTCTGTTTATAAAAAAATTTCTCTCATATTTAATTCTGTCTTAAGCCATCTGACTTATTTATTATATCTTTTTTATCCCTCTTTATTACTTTTATATGTGGTGAATGTACATAATACTGCTTCCTCCTATTCACCCACAACAACAACATTGTGAGGGGGTTGGGCTGAGAGAGAGAGAATGAATGTCCTAAAGTTACCCAGTGGACTTTCATTCCTAAGGCAGGACTAGACCTCAGAGTCTCAGAGTTTCTAGGCTAACACCTTCACCACTACTCCAAATTGGGTCTGTGACTAATCTCTTTCTTTAAAATCTCATTTCCTTTCTTCCTAATATTCAAGTAATCTTTGCTACTTTAAATCTCTTGCTCCTTTTTTTTTTAGGTAGCTGCATTTAGCTAATAATTTCTTTTGTTCTTCCAAGCCATTTTCTTTAGGCTAGCTCTCTTTGGATCAACCCCACTTACATAGAGAAAATTTCTTCCTTGCCCTTTGATTAATGTACATTCCTTGCACCTAGTGTTGCATTTGTGTGTTATTTTATACCCACAACATTTAATTTATATATGTATATTCAAATTCTAGATTTCTCTTTCTCCTTTCCAAGGTGATCTTCCCCTTTTGATTTCCCTAAGGAATTCCATTTGCCTACTGAGCTATTCTTTAGCCAGTGTTCCACTTACCTTGATTTTCCTTCCCCTTTCTCTTTGCCTTTACATCCTCTTTCTTCTTCCTATATTACACATCTTGGGCACCCAGATTCTTAGTACATAAGTTATTTATTTTCTCCTTATAGAAAACATTACTAATTTTTACCAGCTTCACTCATTTCCCCAACATTATTGCAACAACATAAATCACAGATACACAGTAATTTTTCCTTCTCCTTTTCATGAATAAAATATTGCTATAACAACAATTTAAATCTAGCCTGTGTTTCCAACAACTGTAATAAATTTGTGGACAACCTTATGGAGCTCCTAAAAGGTAGCTCATGGCCAAGTATGCTAAGAAAAATACATACTATAATAGGATTAACAATAAGAGAATCAGAGCAGTTGCTAGGTGCTGTAATGGAAAGCTCCAACTAAGTGAGAAACCTGAAATTAGCAAATGCACTAAACATACAGAGATGCATGTGGAGGTAATGCTAATATCTGTAAAGCAAAAATAATGGAACTGTATTGGTTGAGGTTGAGGTTTATTGGATTTATATCGATACGCAGCTGTATCTGTCTGCCCCGTGCCAACTCAGCGAAGCAGTAGAAGTGATGTGCCAGTGCCTGGAGGCTGTTAGAGTCTGGATGGGAGCAAACAAGTTGGCACTCAATCCAGACAAGACCGAGTGGCTTCTGATGTTCCCTCCCAAAGATTGTCTAACTGTTCCATCTCTCAGGCTGGGGGGCGAAATTATATGGCCCTCAGAGAGGGTTCGCAATTTGGGAGTCCTCCTGGACCCACAGCTGACTCTAGAACACCATCTGTCGGCTGTGACCAGGGGGACCTTTGCCCAGGTCTGCCTGGTGCACCAATTGCGATCCTACCTGGATCGGGAGGCCCTTCAGACAGTCACTCACGCCCTTGTGACCTCAAGACTGGATTATTGTAATGCGCTCTACATGGGGCTGCCCTTGAAGAGTGTTCGAAGACTCCAATTAGTCCAGAATGCAGCCGTGCGAGCGATTGTGGGTGCACCAAGGTACACCCATGTTACACCTATCCTCCGCGAGCTGCACTGGCTACCTATTAGTCTCCGAATCTGCTTCAAGGTGCTGGTCGCTACCTATAAAGCCCTACATGGCATCGGACCTGGGTACCCGAGAGACCGCCTCCTGCCGATTACCTCTCTCAGACCAATTAGATCGCACAGGTTAGGTCTCCTCCGGATTCCATCTGCCAGCCAATGTCGGCTGGCGACTCCCTGGGGGAGAGCCTTCTCTGTTGCAGCTCCGGCCCTCTGGAACGAGCTCCCTGTTGAGATCCGGACCCTTACTACCCTCCTGGCCTTCCGCAAAGCCACCAAGTCCTGGCTGTTCCAGCAGGCTGGGGGGAGCTGAGAAGCATCTACCTCCACGGAAATTGGGAATGTTGGTTTTGTTTTTAATATGTTGTCTTTGTCTCGTTCCCCCCTTTCCCTTGTCTTTTGTGAGCCACCCGGACTCCCCCGGGAGTGGGCGGCATACAAGACAAATAAATAAATAAATAAATAAATAAATAAATAAATAAATAAATAAATAAATAAATAAATAAATAAATAAATAAATAAATAAATAAATAAATAAATAAATAAATAAATAAATAAATAAATAAATAAATAAATAAATAAATAAATATGCTGCCCTTCTCCCAAGGAGAAGGAATGTATTCCACTGTCAATTGTTCAAACAATTGATTTTTCTCTGGATTGGGGGCAGGATTGTCTTCAATAATATCCTGTTAACTAACATAAATCCATAAATTATTGAGAGTATACATTTAATAAGAAGGACAATAAAGAGGGTAATAGAGTACTAGACATTTATTTTGTTATCTGGTGTACTAAATTTGAAAAAGCAGGATGATTTGGAAAAGAGGAGAAAGTGAGAAAATACAGAATGTCCACATATAATGTAATATTGTATAATATATAGGCTGCAATTAAACTGCAGATTTAACACTAAACACTAAAAATTAAAATTATGCAGGGAAAACCACTTTATTAGTTGAAAGAAAAGGAGAATGAGAAGAAAACTCATTATGAAAGGGGGAAAAAATAAAATGAAGAATACAGGTAAATGTTTAATATCAAGAGGACAAATGAAATGCCAACCAATATGTTTATTGAATTTAAACTTAATAGCAAAGAAGTGAAAGCAATTTGCTTTTTGGGCTTAGTAGTAGATAAAAATGAACTGGGGAACTAAAAGGAGATTGCTAGGACAAAAATAATGACACTAAGGTTATATCATAAATGATAAGAACATTTCAAGGTTAAGAAAAAAACAATCATTGGTCTTTTTAGTAGTAAAGTATGACTGTGGAAGCAGAAATCTAAGACGGAATAAAACAAAAGAGAAAGCTGCTTTAAAAATATGGATTTGATTACTTAAATTTTAATCCCCAATGGTCTGTAAAGAGGATAATCAATCAATTCTAGACCAAATAGATTACTCCTTTGAATTTGGAGAAGTAAAAGAAAGAGAAAATGGCTGATAATGTGCATGGACAATGTCAAAGAAAACTACAAAAATATCTTCGGAAGAGCTACAAATTATTGGTAGAGACAAGTGAAGATGTCCTAGCTGATGACACTTAGTAAACATAGCTAAAAACAACACAAGTTGTCTTTTTCATGTACTGTAGCCTATATAAGTTTTTGTTTTAAATAGATGCTTGACAAAACCATTTGTGTCACAACATAACTAGCATTCTAAAACATTTTATCTTTGATAGACACATACTAGAGACTTATTGAGGGATTGTCATATTCTTGACTGGAATTCAGCATTTTGGTCTGGTCTTACAAAGCATTTTTTTCCATTTCATTTAACTAAACCAGCTTTATTTAAATGAATATAAGTGGTTTTTCTAGCATTTTTGAAGATTGGATTTAAATAAATGTCAACGTTTATTCAAACAGCATTCGCTTTGTTTTATTATGCTGAATTTTGTTCACCTTGACACATTAAAAAGCATTCAAATTGGATATTGGTCTTTTTTACTACGTAGTTCCTGCTGTAGGAGCTGTAAAGACAAATGTTTTTATGCTAGTAGTCCTTTGTTTTTACAATTGTTATGTTTGATGGTTTTCTGTCTTAAGGGTAACTGTTAATATAATAAAATTGAATTATTTTGAAATGAAGGTTATGGTAAGATATTTTGGCTGGCATTTCAAGTGACAGTAGCTACATTTTATGAGTCTTTATAGAACTAGGGAGACACAAACAATGGAAAGTATTTTTAATTTATTTTGAGCCACTGTTGCAGTGAGATAATATTTCATTTTTAAAAATATGGAAAATGTATAGTCTCATGAAGAATATTTATTCATGGCCGGTTTGTAAATACAATGGAATTAAGAAATAGCTTGTGCTAAGGAGTAAAAAATGTAAAAGAAAGAAAGAAAAGTCATGTACCCTATTTGCTAAAAAATCTCTGAAAATAACTTGGATAATAAACCTTAATATAAGCAGAACAACTTTTATAAACATATGGCAGCTATTTATGTTAGATGATTTGCTACCCTATTACCCAACCTGGATTTGCATCCTATGTTTGATGTTCCTGGCAAAGGATATGATTCTAAGAACATACAAACATACCTTTCTACAGGCACATTGCTGTTTACTATTTGTTATGAAACAGTAACAGGTGTTGTTAATAGTAGCCCAGTGTCCATTTGTATATTTTCCATATAAAAGGAACCTAGAAAATCCAACCAACCTCCAACAGTTTTTCCTCAATCAGAAAAAGAGATTCATCAAAGCAGACAATGATTCTACTTGCCTAATTTAGGTTTACTTTACCAATCACTGATTCCCCTAATAAATTGTTTTTTATATCCTGACAGTCTTTCCTTTTATGATCATTTTCTCTTTTGTGTTTCTGTGGTTCTTACTATTACTCTGATGAGAATGGGACAACTTGCCACAGCCAACTTGCTGCAGCCAACGTATCATGGCTAATTCGCCATGGCCAACTTGCTGCTGTGTAAGTTCCCATGGCCAACTCACCATGGTACAAATCGTTGCAGGACAATTTAATAATTCTAACTAATTATTTAAAATAAATAAAAAAATATTTTAATTTTTGCTATTTGCCATTTTTGTCCCTCCTTTTGCATCCTTTCTTTAATGATTCTATTCCACAATTTATTTGATATTAATGTTCCTCTTGTCCTGCAGTGATTTGTCCTGTGGAGAGATGGCTGTGGCAAGTTGTCCTCCAGTGAGTTAACTGGCAAATTGGCTGTGATGAGTTAGCTATGGTGAATTGGCCATGGCAAGTTAGTCGTGACAAGTTGACTGTAGCGAATTGTCACAGATCTTACTCTGATGCAGCAACTGCAGGATCATGGTATCTTTTCCAAAACCAATTGTTCAAAATTACATAGAATTCAGTTCTTTTTGTTGTAAATTATTATGTGCCTACTTCTCTTAATTACAACATTAATGCGTTCACTATGCAAGTAGGAAGAGTAGTAGAGTAAGTCTCACCTGTAAATAGGATTCCATGTATTTGTGAGCAACAATAAGGGAATATTTTGGAAGTTCTTGAACACTTTTGTAAAGATAATTGAAGTTAGAAGCAAAGGCAAGATGTTTAATAGTTTGAGCTTCTATAAATCTTCATCATCTTCATAAATGATGTTGATGAGAGGATAGAAGGGGAGTTCATCAAATTTGTAGATGACAAAAAGCTGGGGAGAATTGCTAACACTAAGGAAAATAGACTTATTCAGAAGATTTGGTGTAGGACCCTGTCTAATAAGATGCTGCTCAGTGTTGAGAAAAGTAAGGTCCTACACATAGTGAAGAAAACCAGATGTACAAATACATGATATACAGAACTTGACTCAACACTAGTGCTTATGTGAAAGATCTAGGTCTCCTTAAGTGTGATTCATGGCTGTGTTGCAGCTGCTAAAAGAACCAATTCAATTCTAAGTTGCATCAATAGAGGGATAGCATCAAGATCATGGGAAGTGATAATATTCTCTATACTTCACTTCACTACATTATAATACTGTATCCATTTTTGGACACCACAATACAAAAAAAGATGCCGAGGCCCTAGAAAGAATGTAAAGAACACCAGAAATATGATAAGGGGGCTGAAAACTAAATCATGTGAGGAAAGTTGGTATGTTTATCCTTATGAAGAGAAGGCTTGGGGGATAAAAGATAGCAATCTTCCAAAAGGGCTGTCATAAAGAATAGGGCATCCATTTATTTTCAAAGCATCACAGAGTAGGACAAAAACCAATGAAGGGGAAGCTCATCAGATAATTTCCAAGCTGGAAATAAGGAAATTTCCTGACAGTGAGAATGTTTATTATCAATACAGCTTGCCTGTTGGGATTGTGGATATTAGAGGTTTTCAAGTCAATCCTTTAGCCTTGGGCAGAAGGTGGCATTAGAAGACACCTAAGGTATTTTCCAGTTCTATGATTCTATGTATTGTGGCCACCAGTGGTCAGCGGAACTGGCAGCAGAGTCGGACAGTGAGGAGGTTGGGAAGGAACATGGGCCAGTCCTGGGAGTTGATGAAAGCTCAGATAAGGGCTCTGTGTCAGAGGCAGAAAGGGAGTTAGACATCAGTGAGGTAGAGGAACAGCTGGAGTCTGTTCCCAGTGAGCACATGCACAGAGCTGCCAGAAGACAAGAATAACTAAGAAAGCAGGGTTGACTTAAGAGTAAAGCTAAACCTTGGAAGTGATTGGCACCTCCCATAGGAAACAAAAGAGGAACAAATGGGGAGTGGGCTTTTGCAGGAAACAATATGTTCATTTGGTTGTATCAAGAGAGGAAAGTTCTGTTTGTAACCGTAAGAGACTCTATGCCAAGTTTTGCCTTGCCCCACGTTTGGAACTAGTTATTTGGCAGCTCGCCAAATGAGATAAGGTTCATATTTGAAAACAACCCTCTGAAAGACTTTGCTAAGCCTTGTGGACTGTGAATGAAAGGAATTCCAAGTCATGTAAATAAAAGGGGTTTTGCCAGGACCAAGACTCCGCTTCTTGCTTGCTAATGAAGCCTGGGTCAGAACACTATGAAATATCTTTAAGGACATCATTAATGCCAGTCCTCTGCTTTCCACTTGCAAAACCACAAATATTGTTTTTTAAAAAGTAATCAATTCAGAACTATGATATTTTGAGATTGCCTATTTAACCAACAAGAAAAAGAATTCTTATATTACACATAGATGCATATGTATTCTGATACAACTTATATTTATGACTTTGACTGAGAAAGAAGGAGAAAGTTCTTGTAATAGTCAACATCTGTCATTGCACTTTTATCCTAATTTCCTGTGATTGTCAAGCATTTCATAAAAGCCATTTGGGAAAGGCAAGTAGGAGAAGGGTTAGGAAAATCATTGACTGAAACATGATTATATGTCTAGAACTGATTATAAAGCTAAAGAATCTCCTTAACCCAGGATAAAAAGCAAAAAAGCCTCTCTCCCTTCCTTTTCCCTTTTTCTGAAAAAGAAGGCAAGCCAGATTCCAGCACATACAAAGCAATAGACAACATCACATAACTTTCTCCACCTCCTTCTCCTTTTTCTTTCTAAGATATAAGGCTTTTAATGTGCATATGTGCTTAGCTGAAGATTTCTGTGTTATCCTTTAAACTGATAACTTGAGACTTCTCAGTTAACTGGAATACTGTTAATATCTTTAACTTTTTTGCCTTTTGCATTTGGTTGGAACCTTCATATTGCTTTTCCTCTGTTCCCCACCCCCCCACTGAATGCAATGCATTTCTCATCAATTATAAGCTACTTAGGTTTTCCATGTTAACTTTAGGCTGTTAATTGCTTAAGATCTGTATAGTAGCTTGTACACTACTAACTGTAAATAATAAACATGATGACCTGATTCTGCATACACAATTAGTTTCATTTAAAAAAACAATAGTATTGATTAGTTATTTTAATTGATTTTTTTCAGATTTACACACTTCATAACTCTATTTAATAATATATTATACTTATGTATTCTTTCAAGAAGAAGCTTGAGGCAACACAGTTGGAATTGATGTGTTCAGTTACAATTGGCCTGATGTTTCTCCTATCCCCTCCTGTCCAGTTCTCCTATCCAATTCTGCAGTGCTATTTTGGCTGCAAGGAAAAGGAATAGGAATAGGAATAGGAATAAGTTTATTTATAGGCCGCCCTTTTCCCTGACTCAGGACTCAGGGCGGCTAACAACTTATAGGGAGGGGATACAAACAGTAACATATAACATAACACATAATTAAAAAATAAACAACATTCATTCAACATTCGGGTGGGGGCGGATCAAATCTTTACCCCCAGGCCTGGCGGGATAGCCAGCTCTTGAGGGCTGCGTGGAAGGTCTGAAGGGTGGTGAGGGTACGAATCTCCACGGGAAGATCATTCCAGAGGGTCGGAGCTGCTACTGAAAAGGCTCTCCTCCGCGTAGTGGCCAGCCGGCACTGGCTGGCAGATGGCACTCGGAGGAGGCCTAATCTATGAGATCTAATCGGTCTCGAGGAGGTAATCGGCAGGAGGCGGTCTCTCAAGTACCCAGATCCACTACCATGAAGGGCTTTATAGGTGGTAAGAAGCACCTTGAAGCGCACACGGAGATCAACAGGTAGCCAGCGCAGCTCGCGGAGGATAGGTGTTATGTGGGTGAACCGAGGTGCACCCACAATCACTCGCGCGGCCGCATTCTGGACTAGCTGAAGTCGCCGGATGCTCTTCAAGGGCAGCCCCATGTAGAGCACATTGCAGTATTCCAGCCTAGAGGTCACGAGGGCGCGAGTGACTGTTGTGAGGGCCTCCCGATTCAGGTAGGGTCGCAACTGGCGCACCAGGCGAACCTGGGCAAATGCCCCCCTGGTCACAGCCGACAGGTGGTGATCAAGGGTCAGCTGTGGGTCCAGGAGGACTCCCAAGTTGCGAACCCTGTCTGAGGGGTGTAAAATTTGGCCCCCCAGCCTGAGCGGTGGAACGCTAACCAAATTATTGGGAGGGAAACACAACAGCCACTCGGTCTTTTCCGGGTTGAGTACAAGCTTGTTAGCCCGCATCCAGTCCCTGACGGCCTCAAGACCCTGGCTCATCACATCCACCGCTTCATTGAGTTGGCACGGGGCGGACAGATACAGCTGCGTATCGTCTGCATATTGATGGTATCTTATCCCGTGCCTCCGAATGATCTCACCCAGCGGTTTCATGTAGATGTTAAATAGTACAGGGGACAGGACCGACCCCTGCGGCACCCCATATGTTAGGGGCCTCGTGGTCGATCTCTGTCCCCCTACCAACACCGACTGCGACCTGTCCGAGAGGTAGGAGGAGAACCACTGCAAAACAGTGCCTCCCACCCCCACCTCCCGCAGTCGTCGCAGAAGGATACCATGGTCGATGGTATCGAAAGCCGCCGAGAGGTCAAGAAGAACCAAGATGGAGGCGTGGCCTCCATCCCTGGCTCTCCAGAGATCATCGGTCAATGCGACCAAAGCGGTTTCTGTGCTGTAACCAGGTCTGAAGCCGGACTGGAAGGGGTCCAGGTAATCGGCTTCCTCCAAGGACCGCTGAAGCTGGTAGGCCACCACCTTCTAAACAACCTTCCCAATAAAAACCGCTTGGATCCAGCCGCATGTCACCTCCCTGCTGTTAGCAACCAGCCAGGAGGGACACGGGTCCAGTACACAGGTGGAGGCACTCACAGCCCTCATGGCCTTGTCCACGTCCCCGGGGGTAACATCCTGAAACTCAACCCAGCGATGGTCTACCAGGTCGTCCACTTGTGCCTCGGCTGGATCTGCAAAGGTGGAGTCCAAATCCGACCGAAGAGCTCTTGCTGTCACAATCTTTCCTTTCATTTCCTTTTTCCTCTCCTCTCCTCCTCTCCTCTCCTCTGCTCTCCTCTCTTTTTCTCCCTGCCTTAGCCTCACCTTCACTCTCTGTAAGTTGGACAACTGCACACCAAGACAGTTCAAAGTTTTGAAACTAATTAGCCTGTTTCAAGTGTAATGCATGTAAGTGAAAACATAATTGAAAAGACTTGGCTTTGTGAAGCCTATGTGGAGATAATTTTTCAAGGAAATCCTGGATCCTCTGCTTCTCCTCAAGGAATGCTTACTATATTGAGGAATGCAATATGGCTTCAACATATAGTCTCCCTTTTAACCATTTTGAATGATTACAGTAGCATATACACTGTGATTTGACACAAGAATCAAACCACAAATTCAGAGTCTTCAACAACATTTATCTGCCTGCTGCAGCTTGACTGTATCAATCCAGACAATCACTATAAAGCCAAAGGAAACAAACTTTACCTCAGCAATTTATAGGTTGATGGGTAGCAGGCATAGTGAATGTACAAGGAGTCATTCAATTTTATTACATCAGATAGTATATTTTTTCCTAAGGCCAGCAATATGACTTTGCAGTCTCCTACTCATTACTTGCAATCTACAGCATCATTAGTTATGCAATTTGGCATGTCTCCACTTATTATTTCTGCAGATTTAGCACCTGCTTACATTTTTTTTTAGAAAAGAGAATATCATTAAGTGAAACCAAAATAAGTTCTGCAAGAAGAGCAATGGAATAGCTTAGATAGAAAAACAGATGTTTAGAGTATACACATTTTAGTCCTGCTGACATAATATTTCGTTGTAACATTTTTGTCATTGCTTAGAAGGGAAAAGAGGAGAAAAATAACAAGCTTTGAACACATTTTCTGAATTCTGGATTCTTGTCTAAATTTTAGACAGAATGCGTAGTTATTCTACTATAAACAGGGATGCAAACTTCACAAAATCATGGATTTGCAAGGAGCAGTTTACTACTCAGTTCAGGAATCTAAATTAAAATTCTTGACATCTTTCGTTTCATTGTGAGAATGTAGCAAACAAAAGGGAACCCACATCTTTATTTGTAATTGCTTCACTCTCAAACTGATCCTATTGCCAAACAGTGTCATTAACAGTCAACTTTCAATGATATAAAAGCATTATTCTATGACTTTATCCATATTAGTGATTAATACAGTCATCTAGACATTGCTATGTGTATATAACTAATTCAGTCTTTATATTTCCATAGCAATGGCTGCTGTATCACCAGAATAGCCTTTGTAAGATATTATTATATTAAATGGTAATGTAACCATATTCATGTCATGAGGTAAATCTAACCTATAGATAGTTATGTCAGAATATATATATATTAGAATCTTGACATCATGAATTCCTGATTCTTTTATTCTGGCATTCTTTTATTCTGTTCGAATCTTCAAAACTCTTAATCCTCATAGAATAAAATCAGATGATTACTTCCTAGGATTCTGAAACTGCTTCTATTGCTGCAACCTAAAATTATATTCTCCCTTACTTGTATCCATATCACTCTCACACGTCTATCACATTTGGCATCTAATCCAATATCATATATAATGAGGTATTTTCCACCCTACATTGGTTCTTTAATTCATATTCCTTAAATTAGGAATTTTATATACCGTATTTTTCAGAGTATAAGATGCACCAGAATATAAGACACACCAAGGTTTTGAAGAGGCATATTTTTTAAAAAGTAAGTAGGTAGATAGAGGGATAGAGAGGGAGAGAAAAAGAGAGAAATACAGTAGGTAGGTAGGGAGAGAGAGAGTAGGTAGGTAGGTAGATACAGGGAGGGAGGGAGGGAGAGAGAGAGAGAAATGCATTAGGTAGGTATGGAGAGAGAGAGTAGGTAGGTAGGTAGCAATAGCAATAGCAATAGCAATAGCAATAGCAGTAGACTTATATACCGCTTCATAGGCCTTTCAGGCCTCTCTAAGCGGTTTACAGAGAGTCAGCATATTGCCCCCAACAATCTGGGTCCTCATTTTACCCACCTCGGAAGGATGGAAGGCTGAGTCAACCCTGAGCCGGTGAGATTTGAACCGCTGACCTGCTGATCTAGCAGTAGCCTGCAGTGCTGCATTTTAACCACTGCGCCACCTTGGCTCTAGGTAGGTAGATAGGTAAGTAGATAAAGGGATAGAGAGAGAGAAATACAGTAGGTAGGTAGGAAGAGAGAGAGTAGGTAGATAGGTAGGTAGAGGGAGGGAGGAAGAGAGAGAGACAGAGAGGGAGAGAAGTACATTAGGTAGGTATGGAGAGAGTAGGTAGGTAGGTAGGTAGGTAGGTAGGTAGGTAGGTAGAGGGATAGAGAGAGAAATACAGTAGGTAGGGGGAGAGAGAGTAGGTAGGTAGGTGGAGGGAGGGAGGGAGGGAGAGAGAGAGAGAGGGAGAGAAGTACATTAGGAAGGTATGGAGAGAGAGAGTAGGTAGGTAGGTAGCGGGATGGAGAGAGAAAGAGAAATATAGTTGGCAGGTAGGGAGAGAGAGAGTGAGAGTAGGTAAGTAGGTAGATAGAGGGAGGGAGGGAGGGAGGGGGGGAGAAATACAATATGCAAGGATAAAGATGAATACATTGACAAACAGACACACACACACACATACACACACACACACACACACACACAATGTGAAAAAATAGACCAAAGGAAACTATATAATTTTTACAGTAAATAGTTACAATTCTATATACAGTACACTTATCTAACATGTTTATTATTTAAGCTAATACATATTTGTAATACATTTATATAAATATGTTTTCTTTTTCTCAACCTATTCTATTTTATATAAATGAATCTCATATTTCATTATATTTGTCCATACCAAGTCATATCTATAGCTAATTTCCATAACCCTCATAAATAGCAAATACAATCAATCCATTCGATGAAGGAGGCCATATTTTTATATTTCCAATTCTGCAATGTCAGCCTCATGGCTGCAGTAAGAACACTGGGTATACATTTATACTGTTCAGTTGTCAAATTCCAGGTATGAAGTATATAATTTAAAAGAACATTAATGTCTGAAAAATTTAGCTTTTGTCCCATAATCATATTTTTCATTTATCTTATTCTATTTTTTTCTTGCTGAACAAGATAATTTTGAATTTTGTTTATTTGGTCAGGAATTTATATAGTCTGCAGATTTTTAACATGTTGTGTTCATGTCATTATCCAATACATAACTAAAAGTTTGGAAAGAAGATATTAAATTCTGTTCTCTCAATCCGCACCCACCCTGATACTACTAGTCTCTCGTACCAATATCCAGTCACTTTCCCCTTGTTTAGGATATTTGTTTTATTTCATTATAAGAAAACATATGCGTAGCACTAAACTTGGAAAGCTCCTCATATCCTCTAGTTTGACCATCATAATTATTTTCTTCATATACTGGACCTATGTTTGCTGGTGTCTCTATTGGTTTGTACGAAGAGATTTATTTTCACTTCTGCAGGGGTCAATGTTAGATATCCCAAGGCTCTAAATCAAGATGAGCAATTGCTTTTTCTCACTGCTATTATATATTCTTTCATAAAAATCTACAATCTAAGATATTCTTGATTGAATTGTACACATAATAAAAACAAAGCAAATGGAATGCACAATATAGCTTACAACAGGAATAGGCAAGTTATTACTCACAGCACATGTAAAAATGGGAGACCATCTGATAGGTGCAGTCCAAATGGCTACTATCTAAGCTTTACCTATTTACAAAATTTTATATAATGAGAATAGTCAGTCAAAAAAGTGCATTTATCAGAAGACAAAAATATCCAAATATGTTCTGTATGATTCTTGTTATTCAACCCAAAGACATTTCTTCAAATAAATATAACATTGGAAGCTATTGTTTTTCATATTAATATGCCAAAGCAAAACAAAAAGCAAAACCTCCCACCTCCCAAAACCCCTCAGGCAGATGCTGAGGGACTATTAGAAACACATAGGAGTCAATGTCACTATGCTGCTTAGATCTAGCTCAAAACCTTATCTAGATTTACATTACATATGTTGGAATTTACTTAAGAGTAAATATTCATAGAAATATTTATAAAAAGAGCAGAAAGGAATTGACTGATTTAATAGCTATTCTTTTAAAATAAAGTTTTGCATGTATATCTCTCAAGATTCCATTGTTTTCCCTAAAATGTATCATTTTACTGTACATTCAATACTCACAGTAAGTAGAAGCATGTAAGTGATCTGTAGAAAAATCTTATTATAAAAGATAAGGAAAGTCACAATTGGCTTTACTTTGATAGGAGATCATAAGGATATACCAGAGCTGTAAACTAGACTGGAAAGTCAAAGAAGCTTCACAGAAGAAAGCTAGAACAAATAACTTCTATATTGCTTTTCAAATCCTCCCAATAACATGAATGTGCCCTTAGAATCTTTAGGAGTTGAGCCCAACTTGAATCACATGTTACTTACTTTATCCTATTATCATTTTTTAAAGAAAAAAAATGCTACTAGTTATGAAAGGAATGCAATTACAAGACAATTTTGGAGCTTTCTTTCAATTAGAAATGTTATTTAACTCATAGTTCAAACCTAAACCTGATTCAAAGGCCTGAGCTCTCTGATATTGCTTTCAAATGAAGAACCTTGTAAGAAAAGTTACAAACTTGATATACCCACTGGGAAAATATCAATAGAGGCACAAAAGAAAGAAATATTTCAAATACAGTATTAAAGTTACTGAGAACTCTTTCTACATGGGCTTTTGTCTACATTTCAATAAACGTTAATGTTTGGGGATTTTCAATTTCAGTTCTTTTCTGCTTAAAAATACAGCCGTAAGAAAAAATGATGAAACCTAAGAAATGACCTTTATTTGTACCTGGTATTATTTGTCATTTAAAGTTTTTCACTAGGCTTGCTAAAATAAAACTCAGCAATGGAGTTCTAGAAGTATTAATGTGGTAAGTTTGTGATGAAAACAGTATAATGAAAAAATGAACTTGCTAAATTAATGCTTGATTACAGCACAGCTTAGAGAGTGATTGGAAGACATTGCAATTTTAATTTTTACAAAACTACAGGTGAACATTAATAATATACCTATGTAATTGAATGTGTCTTCTTAATCAGAGAAGCTGAATGGACACCTTGGTAAAGTAGCTTATTCTGATATCTTCAAGAACTGAAAATATAGTAGCTATAAGATTTACAAGCTACTTTTATCCAAAAGAATAGTCTTTCCGAACTTTTAATAAGTATTAGACAATATCATCCATCACCTCATCAGTGATAGCCATGATGAAGATAAATGTAATCAGACATCTCTAAAATGTGTCAGGATAAGGAATGCTTAAATAAAAATTATATGTGAAAAGTCCAATCATATAACAAGATTTGTTGATTATAATTGCAATATGTTGTATATGGAATATGTGTTGAAAAAATATTTGCCAAATAAATTCTGTTGTTTCTTTATACCAGTATTTACAATTACCTACATTACACACAGTAGAAATCATTTCCCGTTAGGAGAATTCAATGTAGCAAGTGTCCAAATTGATGCAGTAAAAGAGAAAATGCATAATTTGGAACAACCAGTTGTTGCCTGTGGCACATGAATTAATGCTGAACCAAATGTTCACTGCTTGGAAATTTCTGCATATTTAAACAACTTATGCAACATATAGACAAGAAATACTTTAAAATACTATTTAAAAATTAGTAGCAGGTATGAAACTGATGTGGAGAAGATGGAATGGAGAAATGATGTATTTTATATAGCTTTAGTGATAAAGATTCAAGTGTTCACTTTCTGACAAAGTCACATTGCTACCTCAGATGATAGTCTACTACAGAATTGAGCTACTATGTTACTGTTTCTATATAATTAGAAGTCAGAATGACTAATAAAAATGTCACTACATCATCACCATACTCAGTCACACGTCAAGTAGCAGTTTTTAGGATCTTTCTCCCTTTTCACTGTGGAAAGACAAGGTGAAAGAAAAGCAAGTCATAAAACTCTTTGTAGCTTTTTCTACTCATTCCCATTTTCTCCTGGAGATTATCTGAAACTAGTTTCTGAAGGTTTGTTTCATCATAGCTCTTTCTAATGCCTTAAACAGTGGCAGTATTGGAAACAGTTTTTCAACTGTTCCTTACAGTAGAAGAAAACATTTGTAACATCTAATTCTTTCACATTTTTCATATTACTTAAGAAGACAATCGTTTATTCAAAATACTAAAGATATTTAAGGTAGAATATATTAAAGAAAATATTTGCACTCTTTCCCAGATAAAATGTAGTTGTACTTTCTTTTAAACAATAATAAGATTGGAAAGGACCCTGCGATAGCATAGGAATAACGCTGTGAAGAAGAAAAATTGGAGAGGACTTGGAGGTCTTCCAACACAAAGCCATGTTCAGGGTAGGATTTGTCACACCAACTCAGTTAAATGGCTGACAAGTCTTACCTTTAAAAGTTCAATGTAATTTGTAATTATATTGTTGATTAGCCAATAATCCATATCAAAATACAGAATGTAAAACTAGAACATTTAATAATATCATATATAAAATAGTACAAAAGAAACAGATTAAATAACATGACTAAACTAAAAAATGCAAATTATATTTCTGTATCATCCTCTAAAATTTACCCCAATGAGACCCACATATGCAGATCATAACTGAACTATTTTATTCAAATAAAAGATTGCGTTATATGTAATCTTTGAATTATGACCAAATATTAAATATGTTGTTTTAATTTAAGGATCCCAATATATATTTCATTTAATGTGTGATCCATGACACTTCTCTCTCTTATACACTTGACAATCAATTAATATACTGTGTGTTATATTTTCTATCTCTGAATCTTCACCAATACAGGGCATTCTTTCTATGAGACTTCGTTAATCTGCCATATTTAATGTTTATCTCCAGTATTTGTTTGGGTAAATAATCTTGTTTGGGTAAATAACACTCTAAGATGTTTGGGCATTTTTATATTTAAATATTAGGCAATTTGAAAAGTGATCCAATGATTGAGCACCCATAATTCCAGAGAGAAAAAATACCACTGTTTAATAATCCTAAATCAGTAAATTCCTTCTTTGAATTTGTAAAGTTTATACCATTGATTTTTAGCCTACTATCAAGCACTTTGGAGAATGTATATTCAATTGAATGTCTTTATTTTTCTTCATTAGATGCAGGGTGACTGCTCTACTCCAAATTTTAGCAGTTGAATTTGATGTTTTGCTTCTCAACATCACGGGAATGTTTTTAAGAGATTTCAATGAAAATAAATTACCAGGATTTCATAAATTGAATATACTTATAGCAATGTTTTCACTGAAAAAGACAAAGGTGTAAAAGTAATTGTGAACTGGCTATATATGCTTTACTCCAATTATGGTTTTTTTTGCATCTGCTACTATGTTGGTAATATGCAATAAAGCAGAAAAAATATTTACATACTTTGCTATTTGTTTAAGAAATTGTATGTGGCCTTGGCTTCACTAGCCTGGATTCCAAAGAATTTTGCTGACAATCAAAAAATACAGCAATGAAAATGATTTGTCAGGTTGCCTTCACAATTTTTTTCAATTCTTAGAATTCTGAAATGGCTATATAAACCACTTGAGATAATGTTAAGGCTCAAGCATACCCTGCTCCCTGATATATATTAATATCAAAGAAACCAATGCCAAGTCCTTCCTTTTGGACTCACAGTGGTATTGAAGTGGTATAATAAGGGCCTGTTTATCTCAGTTATTGCTTACATCAGACATTTTGAAGTTAAAATGCCATATAACAATAGTGTTTCTGAATGTTACCCTAGGTCCTTATTGGCTTCTTTATTTGCGTGTTAATTTTTTTAATATCTTTTTTTTTTGTCAAAACTGAATTTTGACAGTTCAGAAGAATATCATGTTTATTTACCTGAATAATTAGGATATTATTTATTTTAAAAGCTGTGGTTTATGTAATAATTAATCAATTACTTACATTATGCTCAATTGAAGTTTATTATATAAAATATATGCTTTTTTTGAGGCAATTACTTGTTATTTAATATATTTTAACATTATGTGCTATGTGATTCTACCTTAAGTCTACAATAAGTATCTTAATGGTATTTTCCCTTCAGGCTTTGGTATATCTACCTTGTTGGTAACATGCCATGTGATGAGTTGCTATCATTCTTCATGGCAGAACAGCCAATTTCTTCCAATTCAACTATGACACAGTGCAAACTGAAAAACTGTTATTTCTGCCTTCCACTTCCTAAATTTATTTCAAAGATACCCTTATCAGAAGACTTGATCTTAATCATTTTAGTCAGTTTTATAATCAAAGGAAGGAAGGAAGGAATCCAGCTTTCCTGCACATTTAAGCAGTTTAAATAAAACTCTTGCCTGTCTAATACATATGTATAGTCTATACCACAGCATGTAGTCATAATTGAGCAGTTGGAAAAATACTGCTTTTAAATCAATACAATGTTGTTATCACAATTTTCATTTTCATTTTATAGGCAGGATAATGATTCCTTGATATTAGGCAGCTTTCTGATGTTTTTCAAAAAGTATGAGAATGTGTCCCTTTGGAAATCAAAAAGCAATGCATCAGTGAGTAATGGTCTGGAGAAGTTGGAGGACCTTAACTCTACCTTTAGAATATGAAAAAGTGGAAAGATCAGACTGACAAATTGGTCTGATGTCTGCTCTTATAGCTAGAATGGAAATGTGCTAAAGAAGAGATGCTCACTACATTCTGCATTCAGCTCATCAGGTGGGTCAGGTGAAAACGTTAGACCTTTTGTTTTGTTTTGGAGAATTTGGGAATACTTTGAAGTCAAGATTAATGGGCAATTAGGAATTATTCTCATAATGAGCTATTAGAAATTATGGTCTATTTAATTAATCATTGTCTAGTTAGATTAACATGTATATGAAAAAATCTTTAGTTATGATTCCTACTTGTTCTGTCTAATATGAACCTTAGTTCCAATTCTTTTTCTATTTATTAGTATAGTATAATATCCAGTAATAAAAACATGATGAGTAGAAGTTCACAATGATCCTATTTATTTAGGTCTATCTTTTCTTCTTCACACCATATGATTTATAGGGGACAGATTAAATGTATTCACATTAATTCAAACATATCTTATATATTTCCCATTTGGAAAAGCATCTTTCAAGAAATGTTGACTGAAATGGTGAAGAAATTTGCTTGGGCATATCATATTTTTATGTGAATTTACAAAAAATCGATCTAAAATGTACTTGTAGAAAACTGTATCAATCTACAATCATCAACTGATTGCAAAAAAAAAAAAAATCCCACCAGAAAATAATGTAAATGTGTAAGATTGGAAAAAAAGAGAATCTGGGTAAAATTGTTTTCACTGATTTTTGTGCTATTTGGTTTTTAGAATAATATCAGTTTATTATGCATAGTGATTCCAACATGACAAAATATACAATCTTTAAATGTGTAAGTTTTTGTGTGATTTCTTTTTTAAAAAATCCAGAAGCATTTCCCTACATGCCATTATTTTGTAGCCAGTGAGTGCCTCTTTAACAGTTTTGGGTGTTAAACCAACACATTTTTTTGTTTAGACTAGAGACTATTTTTTATATGAGAAAAAGTGACTTTTGCTATTGTCTAGCAACATTTAGAACATTTATATTGGGATAATTTAGATCTGATTGAACTATACTTTGTTTCACTGTTGAATAACCAGTTGTACTTTATGATGGACATGTTGTTAAATAAGATATTTTCTTCTAACAGAAAGATTTCTTTTCTGGAAAGAAAATAGTTTCCATTTGGGAACTATTATGTTCAAATCAAAGGCTCTTATTTATATTTTAATATTTTCTCCAACATTTAAAGCTACCTTCAATTTATCTTGAGACTTTTTTTCTACCTAATATGTTGCATTTCTTTATTTAAGTAATTCTGTATTTGCCTTCCTTCTTCAAAATATGATTCAGCATTTCCCCCCAAAATATATGACAAGCATAGAGCAATTTCACCTTTTCCTTTTAATTAAAGAAAACACTTCTTCTTGTGCCATATCTATCACTGGACTTTGGTGATCATGTCGGCGATCCTATTTTTATCAACAGCTCCACAAAAAGGTGCTGCTGAGTTTTGTCCAAGCCAGACCCTTAGATTTTGAAGCCATGATGTTCTTCTTCTGCCTGGACCTGGTTTGCCTTCAGTTACTCCCTGGAGGATTAAGTGAAGTATGCCATATTTTTGTGGGTGTTGTATCACATGTCCAAAATATTCTAACTTTGTTATGGTTTTGATAATTTTCCTTGGCTTTCCCAGGCAGCTTATAGTCTCCTCATTTCTGAGAACACTACCTTTTATTATTTTCTTCGTATACATGATAGGCATGTTATATTATAGGCTTGTTTATGTTGACATTGTTTCCTTCAGTGAAGGAATCAGGTTGGGGAAGTGTCAAATGAAAATTATTCAAATGATCTTAAAGCATTGACTTCACATCCTACTTTCATAGTATTGGACAAGTTGCTTATGTTCTGGGTGATTGCCTTCAATATTTATCAAAGGGGCCAGCCTGAAATATCTTTAGCACATCTTTAGCAAAGCAATTTCCAGTTGGCCACAGTCTCTGTGTCAAGGGATTTGCTTTTATATCAAGAATAGTTTGACACAAAATACCATTTTGCAAGTGCTGCAGATAATTCCATTTGTCTTTTTTTAAAATCTGATGGGCATGGAGTTAGCCATCATTATGGAAGTGCTTCCTCAGGACAATAACCACAGTCTAATGTTTTTCTTTGATTGCTATTAAAACTACTCTTGGTCAAGGAATAAAATGAAACCTTCATCTGATTTAGTCTTGTCAATGGTATTTTGACTATCTTGTAAATACAAAATTTTGTGTGGAATTAAATATTACTCATTTAATATTTCATTCATTTCTTGTTTAAATTGATAGATGTACATGATAGGATAAGTAGTAAATAATGAACACAATTAGCATATATTTTAAAATTGCAATTATACGCTTTTTAAAGTCCATTTTGATATGAACTTACAATAGCAAATAGTTTAGGCGGTTATATGCAACATTAATTTAAAACTAGTATTTTTCTTCTTTATTATTGTAATCATATTATACAATTAACTGAATATTAGTAGAGGCTTGATCCTTTCTTATTATAGAAAACATACTTTTGATTTATGGAAGATCATTGAAAATCCTATTTTCTCTTGACTTTTGTTCAAGTTCAGATTAGATAGCTAGAAAGTTTTGAATCTTTCAATTGAATTTCTGGGATTAGAAGATGAATAATTGCAATGACCTCAGGTGTTTATATTAAAGTCCTTAGTCTAAGGATCAAAACAAAAAAGGGATAGTAGAATAATAGGAGAGAAATACATGAATAATGCAATGAAAAACAGACAGGGAAAATGTGTTAAATAATTGATCTGCTGATAATGTTTGACAATTTACAGAGGTAGTTAAATAAGAAAGAAAATTAATGCACAAATTATTTATTTCACAAGTCTTTGGAAATGGTTCATTAGCTGTTGAACTAAACACCAAAATAAATGCAGTACAACTACTGAATATAATGATAGAGTTCAGATAGATTCTGGCAACATCAAAAGTCATGTGACACAAAATCAATTTAGATCATTTGTTCCTTTCATGATCTTGCTTCAACATATCAACATCTACAGTAGTACATACTGGTACATATATATTTATTTAATATTGCATTTCTTAAATAGGCATACAAATCTATCTCCCTGCCTTTCATTTTCACATCATAATCACTTTACAAGGTAGATGAAATTAATCAGAAGAAGCTAAGTGCCTTGACTAATCAGGTGTAGTGGTATGTGAGAACAACTTCTGGGAGAAAGAGTAGAGAGAGACACAGGTGGATGGGTTTTTTAACATAAGCCATTTCACAAATATGTTTCTATGCAGATTCTAAACATGCTTTAAAATACTTTGCCAGGGGACAACCTTGAGCAACAAATCCAAACTAAATCATAAGAATTTATTTCACCTTTATCCCAAACATGTGTATTTAGAAATAAGACTCTTGCGACTTAGTTTGTTGCTCAGTAAATATACTGAAACTGAGTCATTTAAGTCAAGAGATAGTTATATTATAGTTAGACAGAGCAATATTCTTCTCAAGACCATATATAATTTTAAATAAACATATGATGCCACTACCAATCTATATTCCTATTTTTTTTAAAAAACCTATGGAATTCAATGGAATTTAATTGATACATTATTGATAATGTATTAATATTTTTATAAAAATTATAAGTTTAATAAACATTAAATATGATATTAATATGAATAGTTTGTTATAAAGGTAACATTTCAAAGACGTTCAAGTAATGTAATGTAGTACAGTTTATATACCTCCATCCTTCCTTCAATTATTCATTCGTTCATACATACTTACATATATTATGCCTTCTTTACTTATCAAGAGAAAGAAAAAAAAATTGATATGTGAATTGTTCTGCAGAGAAAAATATTTTATTTTTACTACATGACTAGCAGATTCTACTTTGACTGAAAATGACTGAAAAACCTATTTCATAATCTAGATACTGAAGTAGACTGATCCTCCTTTCAACACAATAAACTGCAGAAAAATGAATTCACAAATCTAACATTTATTGTGAAAAGTGAATTCACAATCTTAGCAACAATTGTCTTAATGTCTCCTTACTTTCCTTCTTTTACAAAACATTCATAATCAATTGATATGAACTTCTCTTTTCTTCAAGAAATGTCACTAAATTTATTTCTATTTCTCTCTTGCTTGCTTTAGTCTCCTGCTTGTAGCACATTAGCTTGATGATATGCAATTAATTGCTTAGAATAATTGTGTATTTGAGTAAGTGCAGTGGAATTATATATTAGAGGACGTTTGGTCATTGCTAATTCTAAAATTAGTTTCAGAATTTTTATACTTGATTACACTGCATATTTGTTTTGCAAGATTGCCTGGATGAATATTTGCATATTTCTAAGATAGATTCAAGGTCCTAAATACAACCTAGTTCTTTAAAATACATTAAAAGGGGATGATCCTTTCTGACCACAGTTTCCACCTACTTTAAAGTGAGTCACATACTCCAAATAGAATTTGCCTGCCTGAAGTAATCCAAAATATAGGGCATGCTGCCAATTTCCATCCCCTTGAAGCGATCAGAGAAGACCCAGGAATAATATATATGTTACATCTTATGACAAATGTCCTTTGGAACCCTAGGACTGGATGGCTCTTTGCTGACATTTCAAAATACAGTATAGACAGACACTACTTTTATACAGGATCTTTGGAAATTAAAAGCAGTATGCATGGACATGATGGCTCTGTGTTACAAATACTAAGTCAATGGATTTTGTAGAGCTACTCATTTGATATTCTGTTTTTCACTGTAAGTTTCTTATATTTATACTTGTGTTTGTATCATATTTTGTTATATTTTACTACATCACGCAGCCTTATGAAGAGATTTATTTATTTAAAAGATTTGTATGGCCAATCAGCTCAGCCCAAGTGACTTTGGGTAGAATGGAGAAAATTTAACAACATCTAACAAAAAGAATATAAAAAACACAATACGTGAACTAATAAATGGCAATAAAATAATAAAATGGCCATCCACATGGCTGTGGATGTGGTAACCACATGATGATTATAAATATATTACAGGCATCCACTCTGAAGTACTGTTTGTATGGAAAACAGGTTAAGAAACTAAAGAGTTCTTGGTTTTCTCTGAGCTTGGTTTTATTAGTAACATTTATTATTGAATGAATAAATGAAGCACCTGCAAAGTAAACCTAACTATTCAACCCTGAGATGCATATATTTGCCACCATTGCATTAGAGCCAGTGTATAGGGCATTAATCTGAACAGTTTGTAGAAGAGACTGAGTGGCACTGTGGTAGTGGTTATTAGTTGCAATGGATTCAATATACCATTTTGACTTAAGATCTGGAACTATAGAACATAACATCCTGATAACATTTACATTCTGAGCAGAGATTTCTGCAGGTAGGCAGACTAAAAATTCCTATTGTTTCACTGCTTTGTACTTTCATTGTGACACCAAATGCATAAACAAAATGAGCAAAGTGTACATTATAATACTTTCATAATTTTGACAAAAGCTTTGTTATATTTTAGTATATCACATTAACTATACTATAGGATCCTATAGACACCTCTGATTCATAGAATGATTTTATATTCACGTCTACGTTTGGTTCAAATGATTTCTCTCTGCAGTATTGATATATTTAGTGGAAAATAGAGTTATTTTTATTTGCTTTTTAAAATATATATTATAATACTATAGAAATTAATAAAGTTGTAACCCCAGTATACATTATTAAAAGTAGATAGTTACATAATAAAATGACCATAAGTTGGCTGAAAAGTCTTCCAGACTTTAACTGTTCAAAAGAATTCTTGAAAGATTGATAGTAACATACTCCATGCTCATTTAAAAATTTAATATAAGCACCTTTTTCATGCATCAATACAATCAATACAAACCTAAAACAAACATGGCCATGATCTATCTAAAAAATAATTTAAAGACCACACAATTCTGTTGACACAACTATCCTTTAAAGCTGGATTAACAAACACCATTCGATCATTATATTTGGCTATGTAACTAGGACTTTCAACAGTCAAAGAGACAATGTTATTAGCTTTTTGTCTAATTCCATCTAGTACATGTATTTAAAAATGATTTTCTAACAACATTTAAATAAAGAACTTTTAACCTAAGCTTCACCCCAAAAATGCTGGAGAAGCACTGGAAACATAATGCTGATACAAATCAGCCACCCACAGGTATATAACAGAGATAAACAACATCTACATACCATTCAAAATAGACAACCAAAAAGCTAAAGAGGAAACAAACAAACAAAAATCACCTCTGTGCCATCAATCAACACCCAGAAAGTAGACATCAGAACAATTATCAAGCTGTAAACAATATCACAATCAAGGAACTAGCAACACAGACAAACAATGAACCAGTAAATAGTCTAATCAAGAAACCACCAAGAACTCTTCTACCAACACTTACAGGGCAAGTATAAAACTTAATGTGAAGCCCACGCTGTTCTAGCACTGATGATGTAACTTTGTTAGGTAAGAAACCACCTGCTAGAAAACAACCAACTTCAGAGAACACCCACAGTTTCACACTCAGAAAATCCCACAATTGTACCATGAGCTACCAATATTCTCTTCTATTGCTATGCTTCACCATTAGGTATTCTTGAAATGATTATCTTTAGGATTTCTGATTTTGAGTTGAATCGAAGAACTATGACAGAAAAAACAAAATAATTGTTGTTGATGTATATGCACAAACACATATTATGACAGAATTTAGAAACGGAGCGCTGTCTGTTATGATATGACCAATCAGACATACACTGGCAGAGTAGCCAATTTTAATCATAGACAAAAACTTTATAACATAAAGTGGGAAGGAAGAGAAAGGGGGGGTGGCTCTTGCACTGCTAAGAAGAGAACAATCAACATATAGCATCAGAATTTTGAGAAGAAAAATGTATACCTGATAAATCATGTTGGACTAGGCATTTTGAAGCTCCTGGAAACCTATTTAATCCTGCTGAGGTGTGCTGAAGCTTTCCATAATGGTTCTAAGTTCTATAAGAATGAAGGTCCTATCTTCTTTATGCAACTTGCTTTGGAGAAAGTTTGAAGAATATAAACTCCAGCGTGTATATTCAACGCAAAGTAGTGAAAATATCTAATACCTTTTTCTTCTATTTTTCCCATAACAATAATCCTGTGAAGAGAGTTGGGCTGAGAAAAATTGAATGGCCCAAGATCACCTAGTTGGATTTCACACTTCAGGAAAAACTAGAACTTATAGTTTCCTGGTTTCTAACCAACACCTTAACCATTATGGCAAAATTGTTCTCCAGTTTGATTACCATGTGTAACATAATAGACTTTACTAGGAGCAGAGGTTTAGTTTGCTAGGAGAAAAATAGTTAACTTTCACATGCTTGAATCAACATGCCAAAATCAATGTTTTCTGCTTGCTTGCTTATTGCAAAAACTGCAGGAAGGCAGGGAAAAAAAGTACAGATGATTGCTTAAATGCCTCCGGTGAAATGCATCTTGACTTCGAGCAATATGAATTGCTGAAATAAATGTTGCTGCTCTTGCATGCATTATGAGAAAAAGTAAAGGGGAAAATGCTAAGAAGGTTTTTGTGCACTGAATTATTTATCATTTCCAGACCTCCAAAGTGTCATGGCATACAATAGACAGACAAGAAAAATAGGAAGTATTTTTGAACTGTGAGAAGCAAGTTACATATACTATTATCTATCACTCTATTTCTTTATCTATTGTCTGTCTGACTGTGACTGTCTGTCTATCATCTATCTATCTATCTATCTATCTATCTATCTATCTATCTATCTATCTATCTATCTATCTATCTGTTTATCTATATCGATCTATCATCTATCATCTATCTATCTATCATCTATCATCTTTATTTATAGATGATACAAAAACATATAAATGCCTAAACAATTAACAGTTTAAACAGAGAAATAGAAGGAAATAAAATAATGAGAAACTTCAACTAAACAACATAAAATGTAATACCTAAACCAAAAATTCTATTTTCAGATTCCCTGAAAGTCCTTTGAAACAACTCAGTTTCAAATTAGCTTTCAGAAAAGTGTAAAGAGAGGTGTCAATCTAGTCTGAAAGGAGATTCTTCCATAGGACAGAATCCTATTACAAGGAGAAGAGAGGAGAGGAAAGGGAAGAGAGGGAAGAGGAGAGGAGAGATGAGGAGGGGAGAAGAGAGGAGGAGGGAAGGGTAGGGCAGCAGAAGGAAAGGGAAAAGACAGGAAAGGAGAGAGAAGAGGACGGGAGAGGACATTATCTTGCTTGGGTTTAACTTATCTTGTCTTTTTTCATTTTTTTATTTTTTTATTCAAGAATTAAAATACAAACTCAGAAAAAACAATCAAGAGTAAAATAAAACTATACAGGATAAAAAAGTGCATTAAACTTTAAACATTAAAAAATAAAATAAAATAAACATATATTGTCTATCTTAGTTAAATACTGCGAAACGGGTCTATAATACATAAATTTCTACAAATTCATTTGCCAAAAAAATTGACCTATCATCTATCTACAATTAGATAGAAACAATTTACAAGTAAGCCCAACAACATAAACTAACTTAAAAATACTTGTTAATAATCCGTTATTATGTTTTACTTGCAAAAGTCTACAATGGCTTCAATCTCTCCAGTATCAAATATCCTTGACTGATTCTTAATAATAATTTCCCCTTAAAATTATAACTAAGTTCTTTCGATATAATTATATTTTATTCCCCAGTCATAGATCTTAGTTGTATGTATCTGTATAGCACTTTTTTTGCTCAAAATGCCCATAATTTTCCTTAAAGAAAAAGATCTTTTTCTTAAAATTCATCACTCCATTCTGTCATGTCTTTTTTTTTTTTGCATTCGTAGTCTTTCAAATTTCTTCACCAAGATTATATTTTTTTCAGAAAAATTCCTTTCCCCCCAACTCTTTGACAACAAAACAATTTTCAATCCATCCAATTGCAAATCTAATTTTGCTGTTGACTGTATAGTGTCCTCTTTAGGTTGATATGTAATTGTTATTGCTTCATTACGCTTTTTAGCTAAATTTTCAAAGAAACCTTGTAGGTTAAAAAGCATTTTTTTCTGAAGACTTCCAGAAAGCTTTTAATGTTTTTATTTGTATTCATGTAATCTAAAAAGCATAGGGAATTCCTCTTAAGAACAGTCTATTCCACAATAAGATTTCCACAGAAAAGATTGAGATATTTTTCCCCACAATGAATATAAGATACAAAGGGAAAAGTTCCTATCAATGTAAGGGGAAAAAAAGAACCAGAGAATATTCAGAAATAAAATACAGTAAAACAGCAAAGTTCTTGCAAAGCTGGTGACACAAATTCCTAACTGTAATGGTCCAGCATAAATCAAAGCACTTTCACTACAAAAGAAGAAATCTTGGTGCCGTCAACTTCTATGCTGTGAAAGCAACAGAGTTTCATTACTCCAAAAAAGAAAAGCACACAAGTTTTTTTTAAAAAATCCCATATTTTAATTCAGCAAGGGGTAAAAGATAGTTCAGCATCCAACCAGATGTTTACCATTTAAAGTGTATGTCAAAATCAAAAACAAATTCAAAAAGTGATGTTAAAACAAAGATAAAAGACCAGACAGCTGGTAGGAAAAGATGGAGACTCAAGTCTTCAGCCAATCTTCCCATGAATTGCAACCATCCAGGTTTCCTCTTTGCAGGCAAGTAGTATGGTCATTAGAGTTGTCTGGGGTAATTCTAGTTGTTCCCATTCTGATCTGACTGCCATCAAAGGGCTAGCTTTGGCAGTAAAATCAAATGTTCATCAGCAGAGAAAAAAACTCCCAGTCACACAGGATGCCATTTTTGGATGATTATATCCTTAATTTTTTTTGTCTCTTCCAAATCCCAACAATCTGTAAAAATTAGGTCACGACTTTAATAACATCTCTGCCTTGTCCCAAGATGGTAATGTAAATCTAAGTATCATCAGCATAGAGATGAAACCTTATCTTAAACTGAAGAGTGACTTCTTGCAATGTAATTATATGTGGAAATAACTTTAGGAAACAGGACAAAGATCTTCAGTATAAGAGGCAACTCAATTCACAGATAGGGAAAAAGTATGGAAACATTTTAGAAGAATAAAACAAGAGGAGTGGGTAAATGCATTCATATTTTCTAGATTTGTTAATGTAACCTTATCATAAAAATATAGCTAATATTCATTGTCATGATTCTTGACTAGACTACTGCAATGACTTCATTGAAAGGGTAAAAAAGCATGGGTAGAAGAAGAAACTCTGCAGCAGCCTGCAAGAATTTGATCCAAATTCTTCCCAAAATCAGGTAGCAGCAAAAAGACTGCAAACCATTGTTTCCAAATCCTTATTGTTGTAGACAGTTCAAGAATTGTAGGCAATATGGTTGGTAGTACTACCAGAGAACCAAAAATGTCAGAAGAGATGAACTGCCCAAATCCAGCTCACAATTCAGAAAATTCACCAATGAGAAGTACTGTTTCTTCCCACATCCAACTCTGCATTTAAAACACAAATAACCATCCTCCCAAGGACATTCTATAACTGAATCCCAATTATATGCTCTCATTGATAGAGAGAAATTATTTGGAAGCAGTTGCATAAAACACTTGGGTTGCTTATTGATACCAAAGCTCCACAAAGTATTCAATTGAACAGACTGTCAAATTGCTTGGAAAGTTCCAAGTATCCCGGAAATTCATCCAGAACTTCAGACAAGCAGTTCTAATAGTCCTGTTAATAGTTCAGAAGTTCTAAGCAATGATGAAAATTAACTGGATCAAAAATTGATCTTAACATGAAAAATGACCTAATCTAACATTCAATCCAGATCTCATACCATCTAGGTTACAACAAATAATAAGTCAAACCAATATATAACATGCATTGAAATCTCATATACTACATGTGGAGATGTTTTGTTTAAGGCATTAAAGCAACTAACATGCTCACTTACATATTGTGAGAAAATGTGACATATTTTCCAAATTTAGGCACTGTTTTCTTCCCTTCATATTCATTTTTCTAGTAGGTTTGAAAGGTTATCCTGTTTTTTTTTGTTTTTTTGTCTGCTAGATATTGTCTGGGTGAAGATGACAAAAAATTGTCATAAAGCCATGTGAATCTGTCCTACGCATATCAAAGATAATAAAAGTACTATTAATATATGTAAAATAATAAGCATTTGTCCAAGATATAAAATAAAAGGTTAGAGCTAGTATCATATAAAATAATTGACTATGCTTGTGTGTATGAACCTATTAAAACTTAAAACAAAGATAATAATATATTTATTATGTAATTTGGTTATGAAAAAAATCTTACTGGATAGTGCAAGGTAGAAAAATTGTATTTTTAGGTTATCTTTACATTAACCTTATGAAAGACTAATATTTATGTTTTATGGAATAAGCCATCATCAGTACGGTTGTAGGTAGTAACTCAGTTTAATTTAACTGTGAATTTGGAAAATGTATATTTAAGTCCCTGGAAATATCAATATCTTTTCTCCCTAGTGATGGAAAAGGTATTCATCTGCAAGTTGTTGTAAATTGGAAGACAATACTTAGATAATTAAATCAGCTCTCTACTAGGCATGTGTTATCCATTTGTTTATGCTGTTAAAATTCATTTAGTACTTCTTTAAAGTTCTTATATAGTATTTTGGCATTATTTCTTTAATAGCTTAATGTCCAATCTTCATATCTTCATGTTTTAATCTTTATGATAGGTATGCAAATGGGCATTCTTGGCAGACAGATAAAGAAATGGATTATGAGTATAGTGTATATGGAGTATATATTGAGAGACATACATCCTGTCCTGTCCACAGTGGAGATCTTACTACTACAGTATTGTCATGTCAGAAGCATCAAAGTGCTTCCAAGTTGAAAGGATTGAATGTTGACATCATTGTTGCCTAGGTGGGGGCTCCTTGTTAAGTTGCTGAAGTGGTACCCATTTGTCTACTTGCTGTCACCTTCTTTCAAACTGCTGGGTCAGCAGGAGCAGGAGTACATGCAGCAAATGGGTATGGAGTATGAGCCTGCCAAAATCAGTTCAGATCCTAACCTTGTGAGCCACCACCATTCCTTATGGTGGAGCTAGGATTGATTGAACATTGTAGGCATATAGTCACAGAATTGGAGGATCTATGCTTTCCAGTGATACACTGCTTCAATGTGATAATATGCCTCATCTCAATTTTGTGGAGAATCAAAGGAGGGACAATTTTATTTAAGTGAAATATCTTCCTTGTAATAAGCCAATTTTGCACATATAGTATAAACACATAGGAACTACTGTTGCCAAGTGAACTAGTACACTCTATGAGGCACTTTGCTCCATGGAGGCATTTCAGATGTGGCTGCTAAAATGAATAGCTGCTAAAGTGAAGTGTCCTTTAAAACTTTATACAGTGCTATTACCATCACAATCTTGTGGTGATTGATAATATAATCCTCTACACATCTGCCTAATTGTTTGTTAAGAGTTATCCTTACAATGTGTGGTAGCAAATTCTATAGCTTAATTGTGCACCTTATGAAGAGTTATTTCTTTTTATCAATACTAAAGCTCCCATCAGCAGAAACATCTGCAGGGAGTAAGCAAAAAAGTCAGGATGACAACTGAAACCATGCAATCAAAGCCCTAATCTTGTTTTACATCTGTTACATGAGTAAATCATTAAAAGAAGGATGGTTATTATGGGGTAGAGGCTGCCAATTTGACTTCTTTTTAGCCCAGTATTTCAAAATGTTAGGGAAATCTGTATCCGTACATAATTGTGTATGTATGTACTGTTTATTTCTTTTTATTCACTGAATTACTCTTTTCCTTACTAAAAAGGTATGCATACTGTATATTTGTAATTCAAAAGAAGGTGCGTTAAGGTCTCAGAATCTCCAGCCTTAACAACTTTTGTAACATTTATATTAAATTTATATTATACTAGCTGAATACAAATATGAAACTCTGTGATCGGGCTTGATAAATCAACACTTACCGCTTGAAAATTAATGAGTAGTTACCATTTACCTCTCCTCTCCCCTTCTTTCCCTCAGGCTTGCCACACAGAAGTTTCCCTTATCCTATTCCCTTCTCTCCCTCAGCCTTGCCCAACAGAAGCCCCACCTATCTTATCTCCCTCAGCCTTGCCCAACAGAAGCCCCACCTTGCGCAACAGAAGCCCCACCTATCTACCTTTACTCCCTCAGATTTGCCCCAAAGAAGCTGACCAATCCTATTACCTTCTCTCCCTCAGATTTGTCCCATAAAAGCCCCACCTATTTTATCACTTTCTCTCCCTCAGGCTTCTCTACAAACTCCCAGCCAGCAGACCAGATGTGTTACATGGTGGCCATGCCCACATCAAGTTTTCAGATTGTGAGGGGGATTAGAATGTCTAACTCCTTAGCATCAGAGCGTGTTAATAATAATATATGAAATACTAATGCTCTGATGGTCATTCTAAAAAATCCTTTGTTACCGAGCACCTAGAAGCCAAGAGTATACATGCCATTTTTTAAGTTTGTAGGCTTCATGGCTCTGGAGATTTCATGATTCCTGCATGAGTGTATTTGCATTTATATACAGTATATAGATTTATATAAATAATTATATTGGTAGTTTTATAAATTAATTAAATTGTTCTTCTATGTGCTTTTTCCCCACAGTAGCCACCAACTAGATTTCAGTATTTTTCATTTCACCATCACTTAAAAGCCTCTAATACGTACATGTAGTTTCAACATTTGCCCCAAAATATGACATGCTTACATTGTTTCAATTTTATACTTGTCATTATGAGTCGAGTCATTAATTGGAAAGATCCTTTAGGAACTATTTTTGTTCATATTACTGTTATCAATAATTATGTTCACTCATACTTTGCAACCTTCAATTGGCCCGATGGCACATTATAAGTTAACAATTTTTAAGCAATAGCAATAGCAATAGCACTTAGACTAATATACTGCTTCACAGTACTTTACAGCCTTCTCTAAGTGGTTTACAGAGTCAGCATTTTGACCCCAACAATCTGGGTCCTCATTTTACCCACATTTTACCCATACAATGCAATGCAATACACATTTACATACACATACACATGCACACACACACAAGATTAGGAAATAGAATTTACCAATGCAGGAATTGTATTATGCTTTATTTTTAGTGACTTGGTCTTCTAATGTGCTTGATAAGTCTTTCCAAAAGTCACCTCAACCAATAATATAGTCATAGAAGTACACTTTCAAAATCATCTACAACAACTTCCTGCCAAATGTATTGCTAGATACACCCCGATAATAATTATAATTATTCAGTCCTTGTTTAAAATATCCAGGAATGGCAAGCTATCTATTCTGCCGTTAATATTTTTCCTCCCTAATATATACCAAAATACATTCACTTATTATTTAAACCCATTTTTTTTTCTTTTCCTTTATTCTGGAACATCTCCGAACAATTATGCTTCATTAGATGTCTGGAAAAAAAACTATTTCTTGCAATCTTCTGTCTGAAGCTAAGTACACCAAATTGCTCCTATTTTTAAAATAAGTTTTTCATTTTAGACCCCTTATCAGCTAGGTTGTTGTCTCCTGAATGGGCACATTTTCCCATCATACTTCCTAAAATATTATGCCTTAAACTTCTTTGATGTAGTCTATGATTGTATTGAGTGTTGTTTTTGTATTTCAGTTTAAGGTACATTTACAGCAGGTATTCTGTCCAGTTTGCCTTCTATCTTAATATCTTTTTTTTAATGTAGAACTTTGTGCTGCTAGCTTTTCTTCATTGTTCCTGTTTGCTAAGGTCTTCTTGAATCTTGAATCTATTTTCAGATGACACAATCACATAGCACTTCATTTAGAACATTCATAATTGTACTAAATGGCACAGAATGTAGACATAGTCCTGCAATATGCCATTCAACAATTTCCTTCAGAATGAAATTGAGTAATTGATGCATGCTTGTTGTTAATCATCTCTTTATGTATCTGGTGACAGTCCAGTCCAGCTCAAATTTTGCTATCCTCTCTAACAGAATCTCATGTTTGTCAAATACAACTAACTAAACTATAAGATGTCATTTTTAAATATTTCCAATCCTCCAATACAAAGACAAAACTTGTATTATTAAAAAAAATAGTTCCATATAGCTTACTAGTTCAGGGACCAATATTGCATGTTTAACGATGCAAGTGTCCAGAGAATGTTCTGAGGTATCAGAATATAATCCAGGACTGATAATTAAATAGTTGAAAAATTATTGGTATCTATTCAAGAGTTTTTAATGTATTCAAATGTGAAACATCTATATAAATAAAGATGTGCATATTAATCCCTGGAACTGTCAGGTTACACAGAACTTTAACATTTATCAATATAACAGAAAATGTTTTGAGAAATAATATGTCACCTAAATTGCTTCTTTCCGTCTGTAAAATCCTTTATTGGACCTGAGGAATGGATAATAGCTTAGTAGGAAAAGCATATGGATAACAAGGAAAAGTTCAGTCCCTGGCATTTTCAGTGATATTGAAAGAGATCTGTTATGGAAATATAGAAATGACATTTTCCTAAGGACCAAAAAAATGAGATAGATAAATAAGTGATCTAAATGTGTATAATACAATTTCTTACACTAATTTTTATATTGTTTATTGTCTCTATGACAGCCTGCAAACCAAAGTGTGAAAAATTAGCTAATAGTCTGCCACATCAAACATTCTTACTAAGAAGTAACCTTTATTGAATATGCCTGATTTATGTCATTGTACTGCAGATTATAATCTTTCCCAAACTAGAACTGTCAGGTGCTTTTCATAGCTCATCAGATAACTCACCTGTCATATGAAGGAAAAGGTATTTGAATTTGATCCTGCCTTTTGTTAACTTTGTCTGTTAGTATTCATTCTCCACTGATGTCAAAGTAATATCTTACAAGATCTTTAAAGAGGATACAATATACCTTATATATTTACCAAAACAATGTTATCTATGGATACAATAAACTAGCCATGATGTTATTAAACTCTGAAAGCCTAGGCATATCTATTTTTCATAACAATTTTAATACTCAATACATTAGTTTCTGCCCCTCACATATTTAATATCTATTGCAATTTTAAATGGAGCACCATGCCCTAAACCTTATTGAAGTAGACTTTTCACAATCATATCACTGAATAAAAGAGAGAGGAGGAGGAGGACTTCTTGATGTTGAGGCTGTGCTGTCATACTTCCTATTACCTATTCCAGCTGCTTTTCTGCTGTTCTAGCTGTCCTAGCAATATCAAGGTCCAGATACTCTAATCAATTTGACCCATTTTGAACAAGAGAAAGAAAAAGATTGCATAGATATTACAAGAAATTCCTACCCCACACACTTGAACATGTGACTTCCGTAGTTTTCTATTTCTGCACCACCACCAAGTCCCTCTTTTTCCCAAGTAATTATATCAGGGTTCATTTTACTATCAGATATAATGAAATGGTTACTTCAAACAGCAGATGGTAACAGGCAAAAGCAGATGAGAAGCTAATAATGTACCCAATCAGCTTTCTTTACGTAAATTCTTCTTTTGTGTGAAGGATATAGTGCCCTACTACAACTGTTGAAATAGAATTCTATGAATGGATGTAATTGGAGTCTTATTATCTTTTCCTTTTGATTGAATATCTTTTATAATGACCCGAAACATATCTACTATTGAAATATGATTTTTTTACACTTAAATATGATACAATTAACTTTAAGGAAGGTTATATACATCAGCTAATTTAATATTACTTTATATCCACAGCAGATGAAACAGTGTTTAATTGAAGAGGCTATTAGAGTTTTAGTAGAAGCAATAGAAATATATGTAGAAAGCAGTGGTAAAAGTCAGATCAGGATCAAAATATTTTTTGTTGTAAGTATTCAAATTCTGTTTAGATTTTAGGTAGGTAAAGTTTCCCCTGTTCAGATGTGTCTGACTCTAGAGGACAATGCTCATTTCTGTTTCTTAGTCAAAGGAGCCAACATTGTCCAAAGATATTTCCATGGTCATGTGGCCAGCATGATTATAGACTGAGGCAATGTAATGCTGTTACCTTCCCAAAATGGTACCTATTTAACTACTTGTATTTGCATGCTTTTTCACAGTTAGGGAGACAGGAGCTGGGGCAAGTAATGGGAGCTCACCCTGTTGTGCAGTGCTTGGATCTCAAACCAGCTGACAAGCTAAGAATCTTAAACCACTGAAACATTGTATCCCTCTAGATTTTAGGTAAAGGTTCCCCTTAAACATATGTGCTAGTCATTCCCGACTCTAGGGGCAATGCTCATTTCTGTTTCAAAGCCGTTTCAAAGAATTTTTTTGATTTATTTTTTTTGATTTTTATTTGGTTTGTATGCCACCCTATTCCCGAGAGACTCAGGGCAGCTAACAATAAAAAGGGGAGGGGATACAAAAATAAAATAGAAAACAGCAATTTAAAATTCAACAACAGTCGTAACCTCGAATGGGGCTGGATAGTTCAAAAGCCCCAGGCCTGCTGGAACAGCCAGGTCTTAGTTGCTTTGTGGAAGGCTGGAAGGGTAGTAGGAGTCCAGACCTCAACTTCATTCCAGAGGGCCGGAGCAGCCACCGAGAAGGCCCTCCCCCGAGGAGTCACCAGCCGACATTGGCCGGCAGATGGAATTCGGAGGAGGCCTAGTATGTGGGATCTGATAGGTCTTTGGGAGGTGACTGGCAGGAGGCGGTCTCTCAAGTACCCAGGTCCGATACCATGTAGGGCTTTAAAAGTAACGACTAGCACCTTGAAGCATGTCCGGGGCCCAATGGGCAGCCAATGCAGCTCGCGGAGGATAGGTGCTCACGTGGCTACATTCTGGACAAGCTGAAGTCTACGAACACTCTTCAAGGGCAGCCCCATGTAGAGCGCGTTACAGTAGTCCAGTCTTGAGGTGACGAGGGCGTGAGTGACTATCCGAAGAGCCTCCCGGTCCTGGTAGGGCCGCAATTGGTGCACCAGGTGAACCTGGGCAAAGGTCCCCCTGGTCACAGCCGACAGATGATGTTCTAAAGTCAGCTGTGGATCCAGGAGGACTCCAAAATTGCGAGCCCTCTCTGAGGGGCGTATAATTTCACCCCCCAGGCTGAGATGGAATAGCGGGACCATCTTTGGGAGGGAGCATCAATAGCCACTCGGTCTTGTCGGGATTGAGTGCAAGCTTGTTCGTTCCCATCCAGACCCTGACAGCCTCCAGGCACTGGAACATCACTTCTACCGCTTCACTGAGTTGGCACGGGGCAGACAGATACAACTGTGTATTGTCTGCATATTGATGATATTTAATCCCGTGCCGGCGTATGATTTCACCCAGCGGCTTCATGTAGATGTTAAATAGGAGGGAGGACAAGACCGAACCCTGCGGCACCCCATAATTGAGGGGCCTAGGGGTCGATCTCTGCCCTCCGACCAATACCGACTGCGACCTGTCCGAGAGGTAGGAGGAGAACCACCGAAGAACGGTGCCTCCCACTCCCACCTCCCGCAACCATCTCAGAAGGATACCATGGTCGATGGTATCGAAGGCCGCTGAGAGGTCAAGAAGCACAAGGATAGAGGAGTGACCCCTATCCCTGGCTCACCAGAGATCATCAATCAGTGTGACCAAAGCAGTTTCCATGCTGTAACCAGGCCTGAAACCAGACTGAAAGTGATCCAGATAATCAGTTTCATCCAAGGACCATCGGAGTTGAAAGGCCACCACTTTCTCAACAACCTTCCCAACAAAGGGGAGGTTGGAGACTGGATGATAGTTACTCAAAATGGCTGGGTCCAGAGAAGGCTTCTTCAGGAGGGGTCTCACCACCGCATCCTTTAGGAGGTGCGGGAAGGACCCCTCCCAGAGAGAGGTGTTAACTATCATCTGGATCCAGCCATGTGTCACCTCCCTGCTGGTTGAGACCAGCCAGGAGGGACATGGGTCCAGTATACAGGTGGAGGCACTCACCACTCCCATGGCTTTGTCCACTTCCTCAGGAGCGACAAGTTGAAACTCGCTCCATAAAATTCGCTCAAGACCTTCCCCCGGTACCTCGGCAGGTACTGTGCAATTGGAGTCCAGATCTGTCCGAATCCGAGCGACTTTATCTGTTAGAAACTGAACAAATTCCTCAGCCCTACCTTGTAAAGGGTGGTCCGCATCCCTCCCTTTCTAGAGGGAGCGGGCTATTCTAAACAAGGCGGCTGGGCACGATTCAGCAGATGCAATAAGAGCTGCAAAATGCGCAGATTGCCGGTATTGCCACAAGATAGGTCCTGATAAAGGCTCTCATCAGTGCTCGGTCTGACTCGGAGTTACTGGTCTTCCAGCGGCGCTCTAGGCGTCTCTTTTGGCGCTTCATCTCCCAGAGTTCCTCAGTGAACCAAGGAGCTCTCCTGGATCCACTACCTCGGAGAGGCCGTAAAGGCGCAATCCGGTTTAGAGCCCCTGCCGCCGCTGTATTCCCAGCAGCGACTAAGGACTCTACCGGATTGTGGACAAGAGTGTCAGGTATTTTTCCAAGCGCTGTCTGAAATCCCATAGGGTCCATCAGGCGCCTCGGGTGGAACCACCTAATCGGTTCCTCCTCCCTACAGTGGGGGATTGGTTTCCGAAAGTCAAGCCTCAGTAGGAAGTCATGATCAGATCATGACAAGGGCAAGATCTTAATGCCCCTCAAATCTAGATCACGTCTCCACTGCTCCGAGAGGAATACGAGGTCAAGTGTGTGGCCCGCTGAGTGAGTCGGACCCTGGATTACTTGGGTCAAGTCCATGGCTGTCATGGAAGCCATGAACTCCTGCGCCCCATCAGAATGTCCACCGAGCGAAGGCAGGTTGAAGTCCCCCAGCACCAAAAGCCTGGGGAACTCTACCGCCAGCTCGGCTACTGACTCGAGGAGCGAAGGGAGGGCTGTTGCAACACTGTTGGGAGAAAGGTACGTTAGGAACAGGCCCACTTGACCCTCAAGGTCCAACTTCACCAACAAGGACTCACACCCAACAAACTCTGGAGCAGGGATCCTACGAGGAACTAAAGACCCTCAGACGATGACAGCCACTCCTCCACCCCTTCCCTGGGGTCGTGGCTGATGAAGCACCTGAAACCCTTCTGGGCACATTTCAGTGAGGGGGACTCCTCCCTCTGGGCCCAGCCAGGTTTCAGTAATACATGCCCCCTCGTCTAATATTAGGTCCCGGATGAGGGGAGCCTTGTGAACCACAGACCTGGCATTTAGCAATAACAGCCTGAGACCAGGACCCTGACCAGGGCCCTGACCCCGCCATCTGGTCCTGGAGTGGAACTAACAGGGTGGGAAGGAGAGATCGCTGCAACGTAGCGGACCCTCCTTCCCCAGTACTGGCTAGCCCTGAAGTTCCCGCCGTACCTGCCCCTTCCCATTGTGACCGTAATGTTCCAGCCCACTCCCGCACCCGTAGGCCCCGTTCCCCCCTGTAGCCTCCGCTCTCTCCGGCAGACCATTAATCTCAATCATTCTAGGACGGGAGATAAGCCTGGGCCCCCTACCACTTCTGCAATGGCACTCAGTGGAGGAGGCATCAGGCTTTTCTCCCAGTCCCCTCATGCAATGAGCCAATGCTGTCCGACGATGTCTCCGTGGTTACATGGCCAGCATGTCTAAGCATCGAAGGTGCAGAGAATGATGTTATCTTCCCAACAAAGGTGGTCCTTATTTTTCTACTTGCATTTATATATCCTTTCGAACTTCTAGGTTGGCAGAAGCTGGGACAAGTAATGGGGGCTCACTCCATTACATGGCAGTAGGGACTTGAACTGCCAAACTGCCGACCTTTCTGACTGACAAGCTCAGTGTCTTAGCCACTGAGCCATCACATCCCTATAAGATTTTAGGTGGGTATGAATAAAACATAACCAACTTTCCTTCTTTTCTTTAAATTAAAAAATAAACCTTTTTTCATCTTGCCTTTACAATTTGTTCATTCTACTTACACAGATAAGGCTGCCATATTATCTAGTTTCCCAGATTTTATTCAGTTCCTGGACAATTGGTCACTAAGTCCCTAACTCGTCTAGGTTCAGCTTTTAATTTTAAAAAGAGTTTCTAACTATTCTAGAATCAATGATAGAAGCTAAAGAGTCCAGGCATTATTATTTCTAATCATTTAATGAAAAATGAGCTTACTTCACCATCCTCAACACTCTTTGTGTAAGCTATATGGAACACTGTGCAATTAGCTTGGGGTTTGAAGAAAGTAGTGAGATGACAAGCAGAGAGGCTATAGGCATTTGAGCCACAACATTGTTATCGAAAGGTGAAGATGTCTGACGGTCCTTTCCAATGTCCTTTTTTTCTAAATCAGAAATTAAAATTAAATCACCCATAGAAATCTGTGGAGTAACAATATAACTATACAAAAGTAAGTATTAAGTACAAAAGTTAATATTACACACTTCAGAAGTTCATAATCATATTATTCTCTGAAGAAAATGGACAATTAAGAATTATAGTAAATAAATAAAAAAATGCTTGTTGTTTTTGTTTCTAATCCACCAGAAAATTGTTGCTGTTATTAAGAAAAGAAAATCCCTACTATTTTCACTTTAACTGTCATTTTAATCCATCTATTGCACACTTTAGAAAATGTCATGACTCTCAAAAGCATTTAATGTAGGGGATTAAAAAACTTGAAAATTGGTGCGATAGCTTTGAATTTCCAGTCAACAATTTCTTTTATGAAAAATAATGCAACAACAATGTACAATCTGACTAAATGCATTCTCATGTTCATGCTCAACATTAAGTCATGTTATATGATGCCACATTATAAATATAGTAAAATGTACTTTACATTATACTTTACGCATTTATAGAAAAATGCGTGTATGAGAGACAATGGAGGGAGGGAGGGAGAGGGAGAGGGAGAGGGAGAGGGAGGGAGAGAGGGAGGGAGGGAGAGAGAGAGAGAAGAGAGAGAGAGAGAGAGAGAGAGAGAGAGAGAGAGAGAGAGAGAGAGAGAGAGAGAGAGAGAGAGAGAGAGAGAATATACATCTCAGGCAGCCTAAATTTGAGGAATTAAAAAATGGCATTACGTTACAAATTACTGCTTATATTACAAAACATAAATTGGCAAATAGGCATATCAATTTACAATAATAATTTAATATGTAGGAGTATAAGATGCTTTGAGATTGGTCTACTATCTACCAGTTTATTCCTGTGATCTAATAATTCAGTTGATACTTCATATGCTTGCACAGCAACCAAATATGTCCTTCTTATTTGGGGAAGGAAAAGGATTTGGTGAATCTCCATGAAAATAATTAAAACAAGAGTCTTCAAGTATTTTCAAAATAGGACTGGAACTTTCACCGGAAGACATGTCAGCATGTTTTCAACCACTTGTGTATTTCTTTTGTTTTAATTCCAAAAGCAATGGTATATGATTACGAGGTATTAGGGTATTACTGTGGTATTAAATTACATCAATTTCATCCTTGGAAGTTTGGAAGATGATTCCTAAGCTCTTTTGGAAGCTTTTATCTTTTAGTTATTTATTTACATACATATGTAAGTAAATCTATATACTACTAAACTCTTGGGTTTATCTGATACTTGCAACCTTCAGTTGGGCACAATGACACATTATAAGATAACAATTTCAATCAATGTGCCTCAAATTAGCTAACTTAAAGAATGAATCCTAAAATCCAGAAGCCATGACTCCTGTGCAATTGTAATTTGGCAAAATGGTGGACACTTTAGCACTATCACTCCTTCTGACTACACTTTCCAAAAAGCCATAGGTTCTGTGGTACAGGGGAACATGAGACAGATTTATCTCCTTCCACTTTACTGCCTCCCTCTGGCCACTGCACCAAATCAGCTGGTGGCAAAGTCTGAGAGGCGACAAATAGATAAATTAGCAAGGAATAAGAGCTGTAGAGACCCAAACTCTTAACAATTGACTCATCTATATTTTTAATTTGGATATAACTGATACATGAATGTGCCTCTCAGAAATATTGACAAACATAATGAACACAGTCTACAGTGATGAAATCTAAATGTAATACAGATCCTGATAAAGTAACATTCCATCTATATTTGATTCAGCTTGAAACATCATAAATCTTCAGAACAGATTGCCATGCATGGATAAAGAGAGAAAGATGCCTCCCACTCCCTCACTATTTCTCTGTCTATTTGTCTGTCTCTCTGTACGTGAAAAAACAGCCTAGTTACAGAGATTGTAAAAATGGGAACTAGAAAATAAAACTTCTGGCCTAACGTCTTTTAAAAACAAATGAAAAAGGAACTCTTTCAATTCACAATGAAAATGTAATCATCAAATTATTTATATGTCCTTGAAAAGGGATATCTCCAATATATTTTCTTTTGCTTGTTTGTTTGTAAATCTGTACTCTTTACTGTAATATTAATAAACTACAGAAGGATATTGAAGGACATTTTATCAAGACATGATGTTTACTTTGGTATGAAAGCTGAAAGTTTGCAATATGCAATGGGATCATAATAATGAATACAATGTCATGAGAAGGAAGATCACATTCTGAAAGTGAAATGTAATAATGAAACAGAATGCAATAACAAAGTTATCATAGATCATCAAAAGCTACCTGATAAGACTATCCACATAACTTAGTCTTGCATGCACCATGCAGAGAAAATTGGGATCCAGCTGTAGGCCCATTTTAACTGTTTTCAAGTTTAAATGTTTTGGTCATAAAAGACAAAGAACTGGAGACAAACATAAAATACCAAGATCAGAAACTTGAACTTGAAATATTATAGCATAAACTGGCATGGCGGTTCCAGAGTTTATCAGCACATATCAGAAAATCTTGGACAGCACTTAGAAAATCTGCATACTCACAACATTTTCTTTCTCAGGTACAAAAGACCAAACTGGATATACTACATCAACACATTTCAACATCCTAGATTATGGGGAAGAACTTGAAACATATAAATGTCAACACCAGCCAAATAACTTAATAATAATAACAATAGTGAAATAGTGGCTTGGTCTCAAACAGAACTAAAAGCCATAGATACATACCGTAAGAAGACCTGGCAAGGGCTAAGAGCAGGAACATTCAAGAATGAGACACAGGGGTTGATTCTGACTGCATAATACCAAGCCTTAAGAAGAAATACATACAAATCCAGAATTGAAAAGATAGCAAAAGATCTCAAGTACCACCTCTGCAAAGGAGCTGAAGAAACAGTGGGTCACCTGGTTAAACTGCTGCAGGTTGACTACAAACGATGACATGACAAAGTAGCAACAATTGTGCATTGGAAAATTTGCAAGAAATATCATTTGCCTGCAAGTAAGAAATGGTGGGATCATAAAATAGAGAAGTAATAGAAAATGAGGAGGCTAAAGTGCTCTGGGATTTTAGAATTCAAATAGTCACCTTTCACATAACATGCCAGATTTAATAATCATTGATAAGAAAGACAAAGAAGTCTGGATAGTGGACATGGAAGTACTTTGAGATATCAAATTAGAAGAAAAAAAATAGAGAAGATAACAAAATACAAAGACCTCCAACTAGAAATGGAAGGAAAATGGCAAAGGAAAACAAATATAGTTTCAATAGTAATAGGTATCTGGAGTACAATCCCAAAACAACTGAAGCACCATTTGAACACCATTGGCATTGACAATTATACCATCAGTCAAGTGCAAAAGTCTGCTTTATGTAGAACAGCTTACAAACTGGGATGACACCTCTAATGCCATTAAATATCAACATGTGCCTATCCCAGGTCCTTGGATTCTATAGTGGATAAAAATGCCAAATCCAGTCAAATGTCTGGCTGACTATGCAATAAACCATAATAGTAACAATAATTACCTTGCATCTGTCAAATACTTTTGGAAGAAGTAATATTTCAAAATGACATGAGGTAATGATAGACAATACTGGTAAATGTTCTCCAGGAGAAAAACTATATATTGCAAAAAATTAATTTTCTTTTAGGTTACAAGGGAACAAGCTGTAAATGGATAAAGTTACTGATGTATTATATCAACTTGCTATTTTGTTCCGCAGTGATAAAACTTGAATAGCCATGAAAGACATCAGACAACTCTAACTTAAAATAGGTATGGGAAGCTACCTACCCTCTAGCTCTTATGAAATCTAACTTCCAGTATCTCACAATTATTGGTCATATCAATTGTGACGTTAGGAACTGCAGATCATTTGAAATGATTATTTTTTCATACGAAAGTTGTTGTAAATATTATGTTGTGTAATAATCACTAGAAATTAATTGAAAACAAAACTGTTTATGGATTACATATTTTCAAATTGATGGAAAGTTTAAAATGGAAATGTTGCTAATAATTAAGATTAAATTTTAATTTTTTAAAATATTTAATTATTACATTGAAAGGTTAAATATTGCTAATGTATTTTCTTTATATGTTACATATTGATTACAGAAAATCTTCACTATCTGTAATAAATTTATTTTTAAAATAGATACAGTTATATGACATTGACATTGTGCCTTTATTGATTAACCGTTGGGCCATATCAAAGTGCAAAGTTCCAGAAACAATTTTTTGCTAAAATTTGATAAAAGCAATTTAAAATGGAATTTCATAAAATACAATTTAAAATGGAATTGGAATAAAATACGATTTAAAATGGAATTGGAATAAAATACGATTTAAAATGGAATTGGAATAAAATACAATATATTTCACATATAGCATCAATCTACATTAATGAGATTTATATCACAATAAAGTCACAATCAGAATATTAGAAGTGTATAAATTTACAGTATGTATGATATAGTAAAGTAGACAGGGAAAAATAGTTTTTTTTCCCCCATAAGGATCAAACCAAAGGCACCTATAACCAACTATACTGGCATAAAAATGACAACAGATTTACAAAAAAGTATTTGGATAACTACTGGTATCTTGTGATGCCATAATATGTATGTAAAGTTTGTCACTTGAGTGATGAAATAAACATATATTTGTTGTCATTTGACCCATCCTTCCCGAATGTGTCTAATTAGAATTATGCATTGAAACACTATAGTGTGAAATATGATAAAAGTACAGTTACATACACAAAGAGCCAATTTTATATAATGGTTAATGCATTCAGTTTGAAACATGGAGACTGTGTATTCTAATCTTATCTTAGGTACAAAGCCTACACTGGATGACCTTGAACCAGTCAATTTCTTTCAGCCCTAAGAAGGAGGGAATGGCAAACTACTTCTGAAATCTTCCCAAGAAAATCACAGGGATTTATGCAGGCATTCTCTGAGAATTAGATATATTGAATAGAAGAAAGAAGCTACCACTACTCAAGTTCTAGAAGCGACCTAGAATTGTCAGTACAAATGACAGGATGCTATGAATATCAATTGTTAGAGAACAATAAAAATGGAGAGCTCTGTTCCTCATTTAAAGGGCCTTTGGTTAAGGTGACCAGATGTCCCGATTTTCGTGGGACAGTCACTCTTTCGCACAATTTGTCCCATGTCCCAGGGCATTCTTAAAAAGTCCTGATTTTTGTGACCGGACCTGGAAGTAAGCCTGCCCCACCCCCAGCCCTGTATACCCATTCCAGCCGGCCGGTATTTTGTCCCTTCTGTCTCCCCGTTGCTCAGAAAAGCAACTCTGGGAAGGTCCTTTGCTAGCAGGCAGGTTCTAGGATGCCTGCTGCCACCAAAGGACCTTCCCGGAGTTGCTTTTCTGAGTAATGGGGAGACAGAAGGGACGCAATCTCCTTTCATTCTCCCTCTGCCTCATTCACTCGTTCGGGCAGCAGAGAACGAAAGAAAATTGCATAGCCGAGGACAAAGGAGCCTGCAGCCTCCTTCATTCAAATGTTTAGGCAGCGGGGATGGGGGGAGGGCTTTCTCGCATGCCTTCTTTCTCTGAAGCCGCGCCAGATTCAGAAAACTGGGCAATGCATGCCCTTGGGATTGTGCAGCAGCCGAAGATTGTCTGGTTAAAAAGGAGGAAGAGGAGGCTCTGCTAGTCCGGAGCCCATCCACGGGGGCAGGGATACACACACACACACACACACACACACACACACACAGACAGACACACACACACAGGGAGGGAGGAGAGACAGAGAGAGAAAGAGACAGAGAGAGACAGACACACAGAGAGAATGACAGAGAGAGAGACAGAGGGAGGGAGGGAGATAGAGGCAAAGAGCCACACAGAGAGTGAGAGACAAACAGATACAGAGAGAGAGGGGGGGAAGAGGGAGGGAGTGTTTATGCACAGAAGGGAGATTTAAAACTTCGGAGTGAATCCAGGAAGAGGGAAGAGATGGAAGACTGGCTTTTCACTCGGATTTCTGAGTCCCCAGCTGTTAGTGATGGAGGAGGAGGAGGACGAAGGAAGGGGTTGCATTTTTGTCTGGCTGACAGCTCATTCTGTGGCGTTTTAAAGAAGTCCCATTCTTTTTTTTTAAGCACAAAAGGAAAAATCTGCAAAAAGTCATGGGAGCCAGGGGAATGTTCCTTGCAAAGCATCTTGGTCGCAGAGAATGCAAATGAAGGTGCTTATCTCCCCGCCCAGCTCAGTGTCCTTGTATTCAAATCAGAGTCACACTGAGTCCCATTCAGAGGGCGGAGGGATGCTGTGCTTTTTTTTGTTTTGTTTTGTTTTACCTATGTTCTCACAACCATGCAAAGGTGGGTTTTGTGCTACAAGGATCTTTCTTTCTTTCTTTCTTTCTTTCTTTCTTTCTTTCTTTCTTTCTTTCTTTCTTTCTTTCTTTCTTTCTTTCTTTCTTTCCCTGTCTGCGGTTCCGATTGCAGTTGCTTCGGATTAAAGCACCGTTTCTCATTCCTTGCAAAACTGGGGAAAGGGCAGAGCTGCCTCCCCTATGTTCTTGCAGCACTCTTGGTTGCAAAATGTTCCCCTGATTTGGTTTATAAGATGGAACTAGAAAGGAAAGAAGGGAGGGAGGGAGGAAAGGGGAAGACAGGGAAAGAGCAGAAAGACAGAGAAGGTGAAGGTAGATAGGCAGTAGGAAGGAAGAAGGAAGAAATAGGAAGGAGGGAAGGTGAAAGGTTGGAAGGAGGAAGGAACAGAAGCGAAGAGGAAGAGAAAGGGAGTGAGTGAGGAAAGAAGAGAGGGTGGAAGGAGAAAGGAAGGAAGAGAGGGAAAGAGCAGAAGACAGATAAGGTGAAGGTAGATAAGCAAGAGGAATGAAGGAAGAAGTGAGGTGTCTCGAGGAGGGGGAAAACATTTAGTGACCAAAGTTACAATGGCATTGAAAAAAGTGACTGATGACAATTTTTCACACTTAGCGACCATTGCAGCATTCTCATGGTCACGTGATCCAAATTTTGTTTGGCAACAGATTCGTATTTATGATGGTTTCAGTGTCCTGGGGTGACCTTTTAACAAAATATAAAAATTTTAATCAAGCGCCCCCCCCCCCATCAATGGTGTCCCTCTTTACCAATCTGAAAATCTGGTCACCTTACCTTTGGTGCTGTTCTGAGTTTGGTTATTTCCTTGCAGAGAATTCATTCCCCAAACTATGTAAATCTAGGTTTCAACCCTGAGCTACAAATATTCTCCTTTATTGGTATCACATGGTTTGTTTATAGGTTTCCTTATCAGGTAAGATTTGAGAAAGACAGTTGCTAAACTAGAAGTGCTTTCAATCAGATCCACACAATAATCCTTTTCTTCCCCCTGCCCTCCCCCTGAAACATTAAATGTTTCTAGTCTTGGTGCACCCTGGAGGTTTATATGATGGAACATTGACTGCAGTAAATGAGAAGCCTGAGGCACAAAATATAAAGGACAATTGAAAGAGATTGTTTTCTTTCTTCTTTTTCCATGCTGTTGTTTGTTCATTAATCATTAAGTCTATGTGATAAATATTTGAAAAAAAGTCCCAATAAGCATAAGACTATATGATCTGAGGCTAGCATGCTAAAAAGCAACTAAAGTTATAATCAACTCTGTGTTAAATAGACCTATCATGCTAAGTAATGCAATTGAGGAGATTATAATTCTGCTCTATTCTACTCATGTTACTGAACCACTATGATATAGCAATTTCAGCTCTCTTTGATCACCAGAGGAGAAAGATTTATTTATCACAAAGGTAACTCTTCTGAGTTAGCTTCTTAGCTACACAATTCAATGGCCTCTACAGAGTTAGTTAATACTTCTAGATAGAAATAATAGGGCACCCTTTGATGAGTTTAGATATATCTCATCTAAGAATAATTGAGTAGACGCCTTGCATCCATCTGATAATTTTCTTTTTTAAAGAAAAGTCAGAAATGGTATGAATATTTCTTTTATGGTGTAATAAAATTAGCATTTCTTTTAACATAACCTTGGATTAAACTTCTGAACTATTTAAACAAACACAAACACCCTAGAAAGAGTGCACAGAAGAACAATGATAAGGGCCTGAAGGCAAAAAAACATACAATGAATATTTGAGGGAGTTAGGTATGTATAGTCTAGCAATAGCACTTAGCAATAGCACTTAGACATATATCGCTTCACAGTGCTTTATAGCCATCTCTAAGCAGTTTACAGAGTCAGCATATTGCCCCCAACAATCTGGGTCCTCATTTTATTGACCTCAGAAGGATGGAACGCTGAGTCAACTGTGAGCCTGGTGAGATTCAATCTGCCAAACTGCTGGCAGCTGGTAATCAGCAGAAGTAGCCTGCAGTACTGCATTCTAACCACTGCACCATCGCGGCTCTGTAACAGAGAGAAGGATTGGGGTGATTTGATAGCAATCTTCCAATATTGAAGAGGCTCTCACAGAGTAGAGAAAGAAACCTATTCTCCAAAGAACCTAATGGTAAGATAAAAAGTAATGGGTGATCAATCATTAAAGAAAGATCAATCTAGAACTAAGGAGTACTTTTCTGACAGTGAGAACAATTAATCTGTGGAATGGCTTAATTTCAGAAGATGTGGATGCTCCATCACTGGAGGGTTTGAAGAAGAGAGTGGATAGTATTTGGAATAATATAGGGTTTCCTGCATGAGCAGGGTTTGGACTAGAAGACCTCCAAAATCCCTTGTACTCTGTAACCATGTTTCCTCTATCATGCTCATAAAGATGAAAATCCAGCATTTGTGCATGTTATTCACTCAGGGATTGCTTTTTATTTGCAAGTATTTTTAGAAGATCCCTTTCAATCCTATTTTTATATTTTGTGTGTATGTGTGTGTATGTGTTCTATATTTTATGTTCTATTTCTCTGAAATGGCTAGATTTACTCACTTTAGTTTTCTGAAAAATTGAATTAATACTATTTCTATGAATCCATTGGTCTCTATAAATAATGAAGTGTAAAGTCAATTATATTTGTAATTGGACTAAGTATCTTTAGACATACCACTGTCTTTTAATTACAGTATGTTCTACATCTACAGGACAGTAATAGTGATTGCCTTATGAAAAAAATTGAATATTTTAATATTTGGAGTAGTTTTAATACTAATATGAATAATATATACATTTATAGAATGCATAACAATAATATAAAATTCTACTTCTTCAAGGCCCACATTGAAAATATTATTTGAAAGCCAGAGAGAAGAATTTTTTTATTTTATTTATTTTTTGTCAAATTTATTTGCTGCCTATTTTGCTGTGGGACTACTCTGAGTGGCTTACAATAATAAACAAGAATATGAAATGAGTGTAAATAGAACAGAAGTAAAATAATAGAATTATAAAATAAACAATGAAGAAGAATACAACAATAATACATCAATATGTTAACCATAAAGATTGCTGGATGGAGAGCAGAGAGCAAGGGGGATTGGTTAATAGATGCAGCAGCCACCTCCAGCATGGAATTCCCCTATTGGATCCTGACGCCAAACAGCAAAACCAGGTCTTCAGGCTCTTGTGGAAGGGTAGGAGGTCTTATCATAGAGAGTATGATATTCCAAAAGGCAAACACTGCAGCAGAAAATGTTCTTCTTCTAGATCCCATGTTCTTTGATCAATAGGGTCTGAAGTAGACCTCTGCTTGCATGAATAGGATAGGCAGTTCATCAGGTAGCCTGGACCCATGCCATAAAGAGTTTTAAAGGTCATAACTGCACTTCTGATAGTCAGTAAACCTCATGGAGCAGAGATGTAATATGGACCATCCTAGGGGCTCCAAAGATTGCTATAACTGCTGAATTTTGCAACAGCTAAAGCTTCCATAAGGATTTCAAGGGTAGTTCTATGTACAGCACATTGCAGTAGTTAAGGCTAGAGATGACCAGAGCTTGAGTAATTGAGCAAAAAGAGTCATGATCCATGCAAGATCACAACTGGTGCACAAAATGAAACTGTGCAAAAGTGTTCCTGGTCACATGTTTGTGGAGAATCCCTAGGTTGTGAACTGAGTCTGAACAGACTGAACAATCCTATCCACCACTAAGAATGACAAACACTTAGGTTCTGAAGCTCCATGCATCCAAAACCACTCAGTATTTCCAAGATTCAGTCTAAGTCTGTTGTCTCTCATCCAGATCTCTAGAACCTACAGGGGTTGTGATAGGGCAGAAACAAGAGGTCTTCTATTCCAACTCCCTACTTAAACAGGAGACCCTATACTATTTCAGACAAATAGTTTCCAATCTCTTTTTAAAAGCCTCCAGTATTGGAGTATCCACAATTTTTGGAGGCAAGATGTTCCACTGAGTAATTAACTATTAGACAATTATTTCACCTTATTTCTAGGTTGGTTCTCTCCTTTATTAGTTTCCATCCATTGCTTTTTGTTCTGCTTTCAGGTTCTTTGGAGAAAATGTTGATCTCCTTTTCTTTGTGGCAGCCCCTTAGATATTTGAAGACTACTATCAGGTCACCCCCTAGTCTTTCTTTTTATTACAATAGACATACCCAACTCCTGCAACCATCCTTCATGTTTTAGCCTCCAGTCTTTTAATACTCTTTGTTTCTCTTCTCTGCATTCTTTTCACAGTCCCAACATCTTTTATTTATATCCTGATGACCAAAACTGGATGCAATATTCCAAATGTGGTCTTAAGTATGATAAAGTGGTACCATGCTAACTGTTTGTTTGAAATAGTATAGAATTTCCTGCTTGAGCAGGTGGTTGGACTGGAATATCTCTAACTCTGTTATTCTGTTCTGATTTTCTGTTGTTCTGATTTTCAACTTATTAACTAGTGAGTGTAGGTTTCTTAGATGAAGTGATTCATGAAGTGAGTCATTCTAACATTTTCCACTCTTGTGCTTCCTTTGTCTCTTTTGTTTCCTTTGTCCTCTCCAGCTGTTGAAGACATTTGCTGCTCTTCCAATAATAATATAAATACAATTTCCCTCCATGTTTGCAAGGACAGGAGAAACTGGAGAAGGTATAATTTTAGAAAGTTGTCTGTTGCTCAGAAGCTCATCTTTGGTGTATGTAATCTACAATGAGTCACAGAAAATAAAACAACATAAAAACCACATTTGAGCATTTTAACAAGGCTGCCGCCAATGGCACCATCTTGAGGTAATATACTTCACATGATATTGATTCTATCTTCCATGAATGCAACTTAGGTTGTATTGGCTTTTTTGGCAGCTGTAGCACACTGATGGCTCATATTTAAGTGATTCTCCACTAGAACTCCAAGAACTTTCCCACAGTTACTATACTACCTACACTACACCTGCCCATTTGGTTTTTCTTGCCTAAATATAGAACCTTACTTTTCTTACTATTGAGTTACATTTTGTTAGAAAGCACCCAGTGTTCAAGTCTGTCGAGATCCTTCTGAACCATGAGCCAAGCTTTTGGAGTGTTGGCTATTCCTGCCAGGTTGGTGTCATCTGCAATTTGATGAGTTCTCCTTCTATCTCCTTGTCTAAATCATTTATGAAGATATTGAAGAGTATTGAGCCTAAGACAGAGCCTTTAGGTATCCCACTATATACTTTCCTCCTTGTATATACAGTTACATTAAGGACTACATGTTGAGTGTGGTTGATCAGCCAATTACAAATCAGGCTGATGCTGCTGCTTGTCTAACCCACATTTTATCAAGTCATAGGTCATCTACTTTATCAAATGCCTTGTTGAAGTCAAAGTAAACTATATCCATAGCATTTTGCGGGTCTACTAATTTTGTCACTTTGTCAAAGAATGCAATAAAATTTGTCTGGAATGATCTTATTTTTGACAAATCCCTGTTGGCTTCTGTTTATGACTTTCTTTGCCTTTTAGGTGTTTTCAGATTTGTTGCTTGATTATCTTTTCCGAATCTTCCCTGAAATTGATGTAATATCAATATTTACAGCACAAGTGCTAATCTCTCTCTCTCTCTCTCTCTCCCTCTCCCCCTCTCTGTAATATGTATAGACACACAGTATATATGTGTGTGCATTTGTGTTATTATACCACTCACATTGTAAATATTGCTATTACTATAACTGCTGATTTTGAATGGAATTATGGTATTAACCTTCATATTTATTAATCTCAATATCTATCTGGACATATTTTGCTCATTGTATTTACTGCACAAATGCAAATATAGTTGTTGTTTGGCTTAAAAACCCAGCTGGAATCATTTGGTATAATACTTGTGGGAAATTATTTGCTGGAAATCTTACTATAATTTCATCAAAATTCTCTGGAGAGAAGCATGGCAATAGCTTTTTCTTTTATTTCTTTAAAACCTTTTGATCCCTGGATAGATAATTCATGCATATTAAGAGATGTTGTGCTATATATCAATATAGTTTTTTTAAATCTGTATTGGTTTGTGATGATAATAGGACTGCAATAATTTCTGAAGGATCCCTATTCCTGATTTTGATTTAGTGTTACATGTATACACAAGGACTAATATTTCTGTCTTTTTCCCAATACATTTCCTAACTGAAATAATTTTCCAACTATGTAGTCCTAGGAATACAAATTGAAAATACAATATAATGGATTGAGTTGTAAGTTTCCAAAAGAAGAAAGCAAAGGTTTTCATAAGAAATAATGCAATAAATACAGATTAGATTTAATGTTTGCAAATGAAGCAAGTCAGTTTATCTAAACTATTATAAAGAAGTAGCTACTTATTTTAAAATGTAGTTTTTCAAATGTAAATGACTTTTTGTTCCTAATTAAGTAATGTATTTCAACTTGTTTGAAATTGATAATTTCACAATTGGACGGATTTTTTAAATTCAAAATAATATCAAATAAAACATTTTATTTTATCCTATTATAAGCTTTTTGGTTTAAATAAGGAAATGTGGTAAGCTATGACTTTTGCACAGCTTTTTTAAAGTTTTAAATTAGAATGTGAGACACATATAAAAATTGTACCTATTTCACTACTTTGGTTTACAAAAAGGGGCCATAATTATCTCCAATTCAAGAAGTAATTTCTCTTAGTAATTTTTGAATATGTCACTAATTTAGTTCTCAGATCACCTAATCTCATATTCAGCATTCTTGTACTGCAATTCACTATATTTAAACAAATAGAATAGTTGTATATTACTTGCTTTGGACATACCACTTTTCTGACTGTTATAACATAATAAGAAATAGCATTTAATTTCAGCGTTATTTTCTGAGCTGCAAATGATGAATAAAATGTTGAGCTGTCAATGTTTCTAGCTCCTGAAATGGCTAATAAAAAGTTTCCATAAAGCCAGCGGGTAAAATAATCCTCACACCATCAATAGCTTTTCCAACATTTATACTATTTTTCCTCTGATGATAATATTTGCTTTCCTCCAGGAGTAAATTGCAGAAAATCTTGGATGTCTACTGGGCAAAGCCTACTCATTATTCTAAATTACATGGTGCTTTTGTGATGTGCATTTTTATGTTCCATTTAGAATAGATCAAAATTGACAGATACATGATACTTATGACTGAGTTCATACTACTCTTATTTTGCAGTGTGTAAGGGTATGCCATTATAGCAATTGATGAATTAATCCTTGGTCAAAATGACTCAGAGTAAAGTCCTATAGGCATTTAAGGATTTTAATTCGCCAAATATGAACTTTGTAATTGATTGGCCACTTTTAGTGGGTAAATAAAGAATTAAGGATATTTATATTAATATATTTTTACAATGTTTTTGCACACCTATTCTTTTTACTTATGACTAGAATAATCACAAGTTTTGGAACAAAATGTAGCATTTTACAGTCTTTGTTGCATGCAATAAAACAGCAAATTAATGTTTTAGAATGTTATCCTATCCCATCCTATCATAACCTAACCTATCCTAACCTATCCTATCCTAATCATTTCATGTTTTCTTCTCAAATTCTTAGCACTAGGTAAATTCATCATTATTAAAAGGATATAATGAATTATCCTATCCTAACCTATCCTATCCTAATCCTTTCATGTCTACTTCTCAAATTCTTAGCACTAGGTAAATTCATCATTATTAGAAGGATATAATGAATTATGTACATGATCAGGGAATATCTCTCTCCTTTTAATTATTTCAGATATCCAGAAACAGATGGAAATGTCATACTTCATACTATTGAATAAATAAACTAGCTGATTGTATGAGAAAACATTTATATATGAACTTTTAAAAATTCTGAACAGTGAATAGAGTGCCAAATGACTGATGCACAGCAAGTGTTATCTTTAACATAGAGGAAATATAGAAATATAGGAAAATAGAAAATTCAGTATAGTACAGCCAGTCAGTTTGATACCAACACTTAGGAACATCTTAGACTTTATCCTAAGCAGGTTAATTTAAAACACTTGAAAACAAGGAAGCAATTATCAGAAAATACTTTTTAAGCATTTTTAATCAATTTTCAAAAACTACTATCTTTAATTATGAGCAATTCATTTAAGAAGGACTCAGACAAACTGGAACTGATTCATATAAAGACAGACGTAACGAGGAATATTTGGCTTTGAAAAAATTAACTGAAGGCAGATGATATAAAACTCTTCAAATTTGTGAAAAAATATTTCATAGAAAAAGGCCATAACTTGTTAACTCTTAGTCTACAATTCTGGACAAGGAATAATGGATTTGAATTTTTTTTAAAAAACAACAACATTTGATTGAATGTTAGAGGATGAAAAACTTCCTGTTAGAAGAATTAGACAGTTCAACAGAGAGGCTCTGTTTTATTGGATTCATTCTAGCAGAGACTAGGCAGACATCTCTCTGGAGTGACTGAATTTGAATTTCCATCCTGAATAGGAAACTGAACTGGATGACTGGACTTGATATACTAAACTATCCTTTCAATTCACTAAGTCTTTGCAAATCAATGGGAAAATCATTTTAAATATAGGGTCCTCATATGCCTTTGAAATATATTTTGAGTTATAAACCTACTCACTGCATCTGTGAAGAACCAAATCAACAAAAATTTAGCAAGTCCAAGAAATTCTGATACATAAAAGTGGTTTCTAATTAACAAAATATGATTTCCATGAAAGCAATTGATTTTATATTTCACACTGTACTTTCTAGGCCAGTTAATAACATATTTATGGATTTATAAACTCATTGAACAGAGGATGTCTTTGATTATATGAAAATAAATCTGATCAGGATACCATGTGATACTTATTGAATGAACAATTTATAACTGTTTAAAATTCCCACATATCTAGATGACAGATCTGAACACCTAACTCGGTTTTAATAAGAGATTAATGTATGTCTGGAAGTTCTTGCAATAATATTTGCTCTGAATTGACTTTCTTTTCTTGTTTATGATAGTGAATTGAAGAAATATTAAGCAAGTACCATATTACAGGCATTGAGAAAACTATAGAATAATATCATAGTTAAGTAGCTCGGCTTCGGATGGACCTGGACTCCAATTGCGCAGAACCAGCCGAGGCACCAGGGGAGAATCTGGAAGGACATCACTGGATTGATTTCCAAGCTGTTACCCCTGAGGACGTGGACAAGGCCATGGGAGCTGTAAGTGCCTCCACATGTGTACTGGACCCGTGCCCCTCCTGGCTGGTTGCTAGCAGCAGGGAGGTGACATGGGGCTGGATCCAGGCGGTTGTTACTGCCTCCCTTCGGGAGGGGTTCTTCCCCCCTGCTTTAAAGGCGCTGGTGGTGAGACCCCTTCTGAAGAAGCCATCTTTGGATCCAGCCGTCCTAAACAACTATCGTCCAGTCTCCAACCTCCCCTTTGTGGGGAAGGTTGTTGAGAAAGTGGTAGCCTTTCAACTCCGGCGGTCCTTGGAGGAAACTGATTATCTAGATCCCTTCCAGTCGGGATTTAGGCCTGGCTACAGCACGGAAACCGCTTTGGTCGCATTGATCGATGATCTCTGGAGAGCCAGGGATGGAGGTCATGCCTCCGTCCTAGTGCTCCTTGACCTCTCAGCAGCCTTCGATACCATCGACCATGGTATCCTTCTGCGACGACTGCGGGAGGTGGGGGTGGGAGGCACTGTCCTATGGTGGTTCTCCTCTTACCTCTCGGACAGGTCGCAGTCAGTGTTGGTCGGAGGGCAGAGATCGACCCCTAGGCCCCTGAATTATGGGGTGCCGCAGGGTTCGGTCCTGTCCCCCCTCCTGTTTAATATCTACATGAAGCCGCTGGGTGAGATCATTCAATGGCACGGGATAAAATACCATCAGTATGCGGACGATACGCAGCTGTATCTGTCCGCCCCGTGCCAACTCAATGAAGCGGTTGACGTGATGTGCCAGTGCCTCGAGGCTGTTAGGGACTGGATGGGGCTTAACAAGCTTGTATTCAATCCAGATAAGACCGAGTGGCTGGTGTGTTTCCCTCCTACTAATTGGCCAAGTGTTCCATCTCTCAGGCTGGGGGGTCAAACAGTACGCCCCTCAGACAGGGTTCACAATTTGGGAGTCCTCCTGGACCCACAGCTGACTCTTGAACACCACTTGTCGGCTGTGACCATGGGGGCATTTGCCCAGGTTCGCCTGGTGCACCAGTTGGGTCCCTACCTGAACCGGGAGGCCCTCACAACAGTCACTCGTGCCCTTGTGACCTCTAGACTGGACTACTGCAATGTGCTCTACATGGGGCAGCCCTTGAAGAGTATTCGGAGACTTCAGTTTGTCCAGAATGCAGCCGCGTGAGCTGCACTGGCTGCCTATTGGTCTCCGGATACGCTTCAAGGCGCTAGTCATTACTTATAAAGCCCTTCATGGTATTGGACCTGGGTACTTGAGAGACCGTCTGCTGCCAATTACCTCCACTAGACCGATTAGATCCCACAGAGTAGGTCTCCTCCGAATCCCATCTGCCGGCCAGTGTCGACTGGCGACTACCCGGAGGAGAGCCTTCTCTGTGGCTGCTCCGACCCTCTGGAATGAACTCCCCGTGGAGATTCGAACCCTCACCACCCTCCAGGCCTTCTGCAAAGCCCTCAAAGCCTGGTTGTTCCGACAGGCCTGGGGCTAAAGAGCTGTTGCCCGTGTCTCGAATGGTATGACTGTTGTGAGTTTTAAATTATATATTGTTATGTTGTTGTTTTTTAAATCTTTTGTCTGTATCCCCCTCCCCGGTTCGAGTTGTGAGCCGCCCTGAGTCCCCTTCGGGGGAAAAGGGCAGCATAGAAATTTAATAAACTGAACTGAACTGAACTGAAGGATATTAATTATGTTTTATCATAGTTGAGAATTTTTATTGGAATGATCCTTGGAATCTTTAATTTACTAGTCAATTATTGTAACCCAAATCAATATCAGAACAAAAAAGATTTTCAATCATGAATTCCTGAATAAGATTTACCTGTGGAAGGTGTGGACTGTTCATTGCAGTAACAAATACTTGAGTATGAAATACAAGGGACAGTCATATGTCTTGCTATAATATTATCTGCATATGTCTCAATCACCCAGGACATGGTTGTCCCAAACATGACTTTTTCTGAAAAGCCACTGGACTTTCTTGGTTTTTTGTTTTTTTTGAAAATGTTTTACTTCTCATCCAAGTTACACCATGCATTTGTGAAGTGATTGTTTTGTTTCCCCAATGTACAAGTCTGCATATGTCTTACTGTATTGTACTATATATCACTTTACTCAGTTTGTGTCTGGGTGTTTTGTCCTTGGGGTACACAAGCTTCTGCATTACTGTAATCTTGGGTTTAAATACAGCATTGTACTTGTATATTGTGTTGGCTGAAAATCCTCCTGAGATTTTCAGATATTTCTGCAATGTGTGAAATTACATGTTGCTTTATTAGTTATTCACTTTTTGTCTGTATTGAAGGAACTCCTGCTGAATAATTTTGTGGATTTGAAGGATCAGTTAAGGATAACTACAAATTCCGAGGACTTCTTTGATGTGTTTGTATTCTTTCCGTTTTTGCTCTTTGCTGGTAGGCAAACTTTTGCTAGCAATGAGAACCCTATCCCATGGAGCTGAAAGTTGCAGTCCACTTGTCTTTTGGAAAAAGCACCTTTGGGATTATCTGCATATATTTTTTTCTAATTCTTGCATTTATTTCCCAAACATACTTAGAAAGAAACAGCAGTTATTGGAATAACATAATATCAGGAACATTGATCCCAGAAATTGTGAGGTCAATATTGCTGGAAGGTTTTACAGGTTTGCTCTACTTACTTAGCTATTTGATTTATTGATCAGAAAACCAAGCAGGTATAAAACAGACCCTTCACTGCATAAGCACAAGGTGAAATGCAACCAAGGTTACTTTCATGTCTACAATTACAAATGCTGTTGCCAGACTGATGCCTATAAAGCTCTGTCTATTTCCTGCCTACTCACTTTCTGTAGTTGTCAAATACCAGAAATGATGTCTCTGGTAGTTCTGTGTCATAATTAAAGTGCCAGAGTCAATAGATATAGAATATCTTTTACTTTTAGCATTCAACTTTGAACAGTACCTGCCAATAAACTGTCTGTAACTGACATACAGTACTTTTACAATCTTTTTAGTCACTTTGAATCAATTTGTTCAAAATAATGACAATGTCAGTATATTTGGTTCTATTTCTTATTACGCTTATATATTGAATTTTTTGGTCTCATCTTTATTTCACATATAGATTAGAAGCTGCTGAACTGAATATTGTTTATGATGTTTGTTTTGCTCACTGAGTATGGAATCTTTAGAGTTTACTGATGTGGAAGAAGTTTCTTTATAAGAATTTTTTGCATAGCTGTCATTATTTTAGGAATCATCGGAATGATTTGACTGCATCATTTTTCAAGAGAATCAGAGAATCAAAATGCAGTAAAGACCTAGATGGCTATTTCTCTCTCTTATTTTATTTACAAAGCCCATTTTGTTGCCCATCTTGGTACTGTGACTTTAGGTAACTAAGAAGAAATTGAACAACAGAAAACAAAACAACTCAGTTAGGGTAATTGAAAAAAAATATGATGACTTTAATCAATCCAAATATATGCTATCAGTTAAAACACAAATGTATCAAACAAACAAACAAACATCCATTGTCCTGCTCTAAATGTTTAATGAAAAAACTAGGTTTTAGCACCTCAAAAAGTTGAACAAGGTTACATAGAGCAGTGGGATGACAGAGAAGGCCTGTCTGCTAGGCCTCACATTTTACATTATGTAATAGATTTTAAACATGTTGATTATGTCCCTTCTTGTGGGGCAAACATAACAAATATGAGGAGGGTGGTCCCACAAGTAATCTTGGCCATTGTATAAAAAAGCTATGAAGCTAGGACATTGAATTACACCTAGAAGTTTATTGGAAGGCAGTGCAGTTTACGAAGCAATAGTCTTATATGAGTGTAGCATGAATAGAACAGTAAGTACCACCACATTCTGGACCAATTTGAATGTTTTTCAAGGGCAGTCCTATACATAACAAGTAAGGTATGACTAAGGAATGAGTTACCATAAGTACACTTTCTTGTTCTAGAAATGGGCTTAACTGGTGCACAAGACAACCTACACAATGACTCATAGGTTCAGTTGCAACGTGCCCCTAGAGCAGGAGCCATGAGTCCCCAATGACTTATAAGTGTGGCAACTCCTTGTGACGGACTACAATTCTATTAAAATGTAAGCACCTGCCATTATGGGAAGATTCAAAATGAACCAATACGTAGACATGCCAGCTTTAAGGTAAAGCCTGTTCCTCCCCATCAGAATTGCTATAGTCAGCAAAGACTTTGCCAGGATGATTACACTGTGTCCAAAGTTTTAATTGTGTTCAATTTTTTTTTAAAAAAAGAATTGCTATAGTCTACAGATACTGGGAAAGAATCTTGAAAGCATCAATTGGTTAACTGAGGATAGAGATGTACACTGATGATAATGTAAAGGTTTCCTCTGTCCAGTTGTTTCCAACTATAAGGAACACTGCTCTTTTTTTTTCTAGCCAAGAGATCCAGCATTGTCCAAAGTCGTTTCTGTATCACATGGCCAGCATGACTATATGCTAAGGCACACAGAATGCTGCTACCTTCCTACCAAAGTGGTACCTATTAATCTATTTGCATTTGCATGCTTTCAAACTGTTAGTTGGCAGGACCTGAAGCAAGTAATATGAGCTCAACATGTCATATGGTGCTCAGGTCTCAAACCTGGGCTGTCAGGTTTCCATGCTCAATATCCTTGACAAACTCAGCATCTTTCACCACTGAGCCATTGCACCCCCAATATTAATGATACTTTATCCCATATTAACCCACAACTCCCTGTACATGTTAAATAAAAGCAGGAAGAAGTTAGAGCCCTGAAATACCTCACAGAGTGGGGACTTCAAGTATGCTCTTTCCCCACATCTAATACAAACTAAGACACAGGGACACAGGGAAATGATCCTTTTTGGCACCCCCATGCAGGTGATAAATGTGTTTCACAAACATGTTCGCTAATTTCTTTGCGGATGGCAGCCATGAGCAAGCGATGAAATGCGCTTGCTTGGAAACAAATCAATAACTTTACTAACTCGGTGATCTTCGTGATTGGAGCCCCCCAATTAGGGTTCCACCTACTTGCTCAAACCAAATAGGATGGGTTAGGGGTCAAGTCACCACTCGAAGCCAAGATAAGCTGACGACCGAGCTGAAAGCAGCGCTCTTGACACTAAGAACATTTGGAAATATCCTAATTTAAATAAGAACAAAGAGCATAGAATAATAGAGTTGGAAGAGATCTTGGAGGTCTTCTAGTCCAAACCAGTGCTCAAGCAGGAGATACTATATTATTCTAAATAAATGGCTGTCCAGTCTCTTCTTCAAACCCTCCAGTGATGGAGAACCCACATCTTCTGATACTACAATGATACCATTTCAGACAAATGGTAGAACCATCTCTTTTTAAAAGCCTTCTGTGATATTTTGTGTTATAATTATTTTAGCATTTTATGCACTACAAATAATCCCTTATGTTTCATTTTTTTCAGTTAAACAAGTTCATCAGTGCATCAGAAGAGCAGACCCAAGAGATTTACCTAATAGTTCTGGATTATAGCTATTGTGCAATATATCAAGAATTCTGAACAATATTTTTGTATTATTTTGGGGGGCATTGACTAATGTTGCAATATATTTTTAATGTATAGATTAGTCTGTCACTATCCCTTGCCAATCCATCATTATATTCCCTGTATAATATAGTATGATATGATAGTATGCTTCTTTTTCTCTCACTTATACTAAATGAGTCTAAATATACAATAAAACCTGATTAGCTACTTCAATTACTGGAGGCCTTAATGGAACCTCTAATGAATACTGGCTGTTTTTTATTTGTGCAATAGAAAAGGCTATCCAGATGTCAAACCTTCTGGTTGCTATTTCCTCACTTGCAACTGGTCAATACAGCTGGATTACTTAAAGCAATGGGGAAATAACTGATGCAACTGTCAGAGAGAAATAACTAACTTGTGGTTAAGGAATGCTAGTCAGTTAGTATGCCAAGAAACTTGAAGCATTTTATCCTCAATACAGATTAGCCAAACAGTCCTGACTTTAGTCTCTATATTCAAAAACCTTGTCATCTTACCGGATTTACAACGAATTGCATTGTTGAACATAACACCAGAGACAATGACAGTGTACATGTGGAATTTTGTTTGTGATGATCCCTCAGTAATCAGTTATATTGGTCACCAAGAAATAACTGCTTGTTTTTAAAGAATGGATAATAGCAATTATATTCCTAAAATTCATACAAAGTCATAAAGTACCTCACAAAATTATTTCCTGGAAGCTACAAACAGCACAATACCAAGAAGAAAGTGTCATATGAACAGAGTGGAATTTATTTATAGCAGCAGAACAGGTGGGTTTTTCAGTAATTATGATAATGCTAATAACTAATGGAAAAGAATAATTGGCACAGAGAAGGCAATTGGGGTTGAGATGCTGAAAACAGGCAGGCATATACCAAGAGATAAAAGTCTCTTCTATGTTAATTGAAAATAATGGAAGAGCAGCAGGGAAAGGTGTACATGAGTACACCTTAAACTGGCAATTTTCAATAGACAAAAGTGATTTATACTAGCATAATCAAGTTACACTGAATTTTTTCTACTGAAGAATCCAACTGGCATTCTTCCATGTAACACTTGATTTTTCCTTGTGGAAAATCACAGTTCTAGATGCATAATTAATTTAAAATTGAATGAAATAAGTCAATAGAAGTAATCTAGAGAGGTTAATTTTGAATTAATTCAGTTGGTCTTGGACTGAAAAGATGGATGAGAATGGATTTTACAATAAATGAAGACTAAACAAGGAATGAAAGACAGAGATAACACAAAAGAAGACTATAAATAACAAAAAAGTAAATAAAAGGCATTTTGTATATTTTTTTTTGCTTCTAAGTAATTTTATAAGGCAAAATTAGTTACTTAGTAACTACAAAGCTATCCAAACATTCTATTTGTTTTTGCATTCTTAAAAGCTAGTTTTGAATATTTTTTTTAAAAAAATGTGTTGTGATTTATAATATTTAATTATATTATTTTTATTAATAATGCCAAAAGGGGAAGTGCATTAAAATAAATATTAAGATATAACATTAAATTGTCAGGGTTCTGACCAATGCTCTAATTAAATCATGAGCCTCATGCTGGGCTTCAAAAGAAATCCAGTTATTTATTAGGAGTTTCATCTCCGCATGGACCAAAAGAAGCCAACTCTGATCTCACTTAATTTATGTCCCGGCTCTGACCCTGTTTTCCCCTTCCCCCAACTTAAGATCAAATTGCCAACATACTCTGGATCATGGAGAAAGCTAGGGAGTTCCAGAAAAACCATCTACTTCTGCTTCATTGACTATGCTAAAGCCTTTGATTGTATGGATCACAACAAATTGTGGCAAGTTCTTAAAGAAATGGGAGTATCAAACCATCTTATTTGTCTCTTGAGAAACCTATATGTGGTTCAAAATTGGGAAACGATCAACCCTGATTGCTATTTAGAAGGCCAGATCCTGAAGATAAAACTTAAACACTTTGGCCACCTAATGAGAAGGAAGGATTCACTGGAGAAGAGCCTAATGTTGGGAAAGATTGAGGGCAATGGGATGACAGAGAATGAGGTGGCTGAATGGAGTCACCAAAGCAGTAGGCATGAGCTTAAATGGATTTCAGAGGATGGTAGAGGACAGGAAAGAATGTTGTCCATGGGATCATGATGTGTTGGGCATGACTTCACAACTAAAAACAGGGATGTGTATATGTGTGTGTGTGTGTGTGTGTGTGTGTGTATGTATGTGTGTGTGTGTGTATATATATATATATATATATATATATATATATATATATATATATATATATATATATATATATATATATATATATATATATATATATCAGTATTCAATTGGAGAGAACAATAAATATGACTGTGTGTTTGTCTTTTTAATACATTTTTTTTCTTTTATGATATTTTATCTAACTTTGTTTTGTTTTTACATAATTTCTTTTTCTTTCTTTTTTTGGAGTTTGTATTTTACCTTCATTGTTTGAATAAAATAAAAATATTTTTTAAAAGTTAATTAACAGAGTTCTATTTCCTGTTAAAATAGTATCCAGCTCTTCTCAATTGAGGCACTTGTGTGAGTTACATTCTTATTCAAAGCGGTGCTTCATTTTGTATAATCCAGCTGGTTAGAGACACAGGTATTATTTTGATGTGGTTCTTATGCTCACAATTGGAATAAGGAAAAATATGTATACAGCTAAAATGTCTCTTAACATTACTTTATTTTCAAATTTATTGTGGTTTGTCAACCAATACATGATACTTCTTTATCAAACAGACTATATGTTTGTTACAAAGCTTGATTACATCCTAGGAGTCACACAGGCACTTCAAAATGCAATCTTATTAGAGAAACTATTGAAGAATTGCTATAATTCAAAGAGGTGAAAAAGATCCACCTGCTAAAGAAATTAATTCTTTCTTTGGAGTAACAACTGCATCTTTTTATTTGCCTTAATATCTTAATTACATTGTTATCAAAATATATTAAACAGCACTATTCAGTGATAGTGTAGAAATGTTCCCTTGGTAATACCAAAATATTTTCATATCAAAGAAATTCAATTCTTCAATAAAATGTCACTTTCTATTTCATCATTTAGCTTCAGAGTGTTTTTTTTTTGCCTGTTGCATTTCCCACTTTTCTTGAATATCACTCACATGTTTATATCAAATTGGAGTTTTTCTCAGGATTCTGGACCCTAATAATTGTATATAGCTCATTTTTCTTTAAAGTAAAACATGTGGCAATTAGATTCAGTGCTGACAAGAGTTTTCCACTGGTTATCACGGAAAATCCATGACAGAATCATAGCAAACATTAGATAGTAATCTATGAAAAGGAATAGTTCTGTAAGGAACCAGATCTGTTTGTCAGTTTATCGGTATGGTAACTGATTCCCACTCAACTGACTGAATAATAACATTTTAGAAGAGATTATAATGTATATTATGAATGATTTTATATTTGATACTGAAAATGACAAAGCAATTTGTGAGCTAATCTCAATGAGGCAAAGAAAATATAGGAATAAATGAGTTTAGACGTTTAACTAATATTTAGATAAATCATATTTTACATGTACTGCCTGGATATTTTACAACATCCTTAAATAGTTATTCTAGTTGTGTCAAAATCTTGAGCTAAACTAGTCCTTATAAATGTCTAAGTTCCTTCTCAACAATAGATTTTAATCCATATACTATATCACACTTTTACATTACTTAAAATCATTATTGTTATAAATTATTATTAGGTGATATATACATACATACATACATACATACATACATACATACATACATACATACATACATACATATATATATATATATATATATATATATATATATATATATATATATCCCTTTTATTAAGAATGAAAGCTAAATCAGTTTCAATCAAAATATTTGTGGCATTTTAACTTTAGAATTTTTATTTCAGCTTTTTTTAAAACTCCTAGTGGGTAGATTTGGAACATTAACAAACTTTTAAGAGAAACATAAAAGTGAACATAAATTTGAAGCTCATTATCTCTAAAATTAATGAATTTGGTCATCCTATACTTTAAACTACCTAAATTACCTGTATCTAATTTTTCCTTAGAAGACCTGTAAATGTTTTGACTTAATCATAATTTAGATGACAAGGCAAATTTATTATTTATACATTGGGAGAAATTATGTCAGATATATTTAATATATAAATGTATAGTAATTAAATTTAGTTTTGTTGTATTATTGTCTAATTGTTTATTTTATCTATGGCTAGGTTTTTTGGAAAGCAGTCCCTAGCACAGGGGTTTTAAACTCAAGGTACTTACATCTGGCCTACAGGCCTGGCTTGGAAACATCAAAGGACTGGCCCACGGTGCCTCTACTAGCCATAATGGGGCATGGGGCCATGTGTGCCCCCTGTGACCCATTTTCAGCCTCCATGGCTTCCAGCAGCACTCTGCCAGCCAAAAATGGGTCACGTTGAGGCCCACAATGCCCAACAAAGCCCTTTTGGGGACTCCACGGCCTTCAGCAGCATTCTGCCAGATTTTACATACTGTAGGTCCATTTAATCTACAATCAACAATCTAAATTTCCAGGATAATAAATAGAAATGACAGTCAATTATAGACTGTTGATTGTAGATTAAATGGACCCACAGTATGTAAAATATGGTATTAAACTGTAGTAACATAGGATGTTGCTTGTTTTCCATCCAGATCAGACACTTAGCTTAGGCCACATAATTGTAATCCAGTCCAATGCAGTCTTCTTGCAGCACTCAGCCAGCCAGAGACAGGCTGTGCAGAGGTCTCATGCGACCCTTGCATGCCTGTTTTCAGCCATCAGAATCCTGTAGGAAGTCAGGGAGGCCAAAAATGGGCTGCACTGAATTCAGTTTTTATTTCATTTATAAAATAATTTCATTAAATATTTTTTTAAAAAAATATTAAAAACTAATGGAACCTAATATAAAGTAACAAAAACAAAATAAAACGTAAGAAATCAAAAAGAAAACTAAAAATGCAAGAAAGAAAGAAAAAGAAAATTAGAAAAGAAAAAAAATGAAAAAAGAAAAAGAATTAGCTTCTGATCTTTACAGCTACAATTATTAGTACAATTATTAATTAATCTCTTATTCTATAGAAATTCTACTTTATTTCTATAATTTAGCCTGCCTAATCATCAAAACTGTGATGATACATTTTTTCAGTTCACGCAAAAAGTTTATAAGGGATTTCTAGTCAGTAATAAACACAGATATTGCCTTTTCTCTGATCAAAGAATTCAACTTAGCTCTCTCAATAGGTTACATTGTCTTGATCAACAACCCCTCTATTAGAGGTAACATGAAATCTTTCTATCTTTGTTCATATATTTTGTTTTTATCTGACATTTTACTCTACAACACTAAATAAAATAAATAAAAGGCATTTTTGTATTTCCTGGTGGTCCATGAAATACTAGCCTGTTCAACTCTGCTCAATCATGGCTGTCAATATCATGACTCCTAGACTTTCAACAATTAATTTATTTACTACACATCATTGATACAAGAAATTTATTCCTGTTTTACATAAACGAGTAACCAATTGGCTATATTAACAATTATTGTTTATTTTCTATAAAAGGAAAACTATTTTAATGTAACTTAAATAGCTGCAGAGGCTGAAAATAACCTTATAATGAGAATATATGAGAATATATATTCTTACTTTTCTCATTCTAAGGTTATTTTCAGCCTCTGCAGCTATTTAAGTTACATTAAAATAGTTTTCTTTTTATAGAAAATAAACAATAAATGTATGTATGTATGTATGTATGTATGTATGTATGTATGTATACACACACACATACATACATACATACATATATATGTATATACATATATTTACCTACATATTAAAAAGCTACATTATATAGTAAATAAAATGAGCAACTGATCTACTTGACTTGATATTAGTTTATTGTGTTTGTATATATTATTTTATTTCTACAGCTCTTTTATGCTTATTGCTTATAATACTACATTAATACTACATTAATTTGAATTAAATTGTCATTTATGTCAACTTGCAAAGCATCCCTGTTATTAAACAATAAAAATGAACAACTAATAAATCTGAAGAAATCAAATATATATATATACTAATTTTGCATGTATCTAAAATATGATGGAGAAACGATAAAATGAGTGATGCTACCTGTCATTAAAAAAAATCTTGTAGCCTGTATACTTAAATATGCTATCGGAAGAGATATTAGTAGAAATGAACATATAATAACATTTTCTTTTGCACAAAGCTCTGTAGTGTACAAGCAAAACTGACCACTCCATTACATACTGTATATAAAAAAGCACTTTAAAATGTTCTTAAAATAATTCTTAATACTGTTTCAATTCAATTCAAATATATGCTTTTACTGAATCAGTGCAATAAACAGATACAGTATATAATCTATATTTCAACTTGACAATGTCAGGTTTTGTCTAGATTTTCTTATCAGTTATCTGTGTTTCACTGTATCTCCAAAAAATATAACCAAATCCATTATTGAATTCTCAACACATGATAGATTATATTTCTATGATAAGTTGGTGGCATTATCCACTCTTGTTTGAATTCTTTTTTCCTGAAATGCTATCTCTCAAATAATCTAGTTTTTCATAAGCATTTTGTAATGTATATTGGATATGAATGACAATATAGATTTTACAGGTGACATTATAATAGATCTTAGCTGAATTGTATAAAATAACATTCCTTTATAAATAATATTTAAGAGCATTCTATGTAACTATAGATCACATATATTTTAATCAGTAAGATCTATAAAACCTTATGACATATTCCAATACTAACATTTCAGTCAAAATGATTTAAACTAAAGGATATTTACATTACAGGCTGGCTTCAGAAAAAAAATATGGATACTATTTTTAGGGAAGCTTATATCCAAACAGATTTGCTTAGCTTTATAACCTGACAGATAGATCTTACTGTTGGCCACAAAACTCAGTTAAAATGTTTTGCTAAAATGAGTGCCACCATGATTAGATGCTATAATGCATTGTTTTATTTATTTTTAATACATGAAGACAGACATCTGTTTGAAATTTGGAAAACCATTCCCAGTCTGTGCAGTGTTTAACTAAATGAACTAATGGTCTGATTCAATATCAAGGCGCTTCTAATGTTCCTTTATTCTTGTTAAAAAAAATAGAGGATGCCTATGCTTGTCATTTTGTTTCAGCAGTGTTTGCCATCCAACTGATTGCATTCATTTTGCTACAACATTGATTAAAACAATGATTTTCCTTAGTATGAGACAGATGTAGTAGAGAATGCCCTTTATTTATTTAACTGACTAAATAATACTGAAGCCATGTTTTCCATGTTAATTTTTTTTTAGGAAGATTTGGCAATATTTAAAAATTTCACAAGAGTTACATACATTAGAAAATATGATGGTAAGTTAAATAATGTTGATGCACCTCTTACAATGCTAGACAACACAGTATCAACAGTAGAGACCTTCAAGTTTCAAGGTTCTATCATATCTCAAGACTTAAAATGGACACCTAACATCAAAAAAGTCATCAAAAAAGCATAACAAAGAATGTTCTTTCTGTGCCAACTCAGAAAGTTCATTCTGCCCAAAGAGTTGCTGATTCTGTTCTACAGAGGAATTATTGAGTCTGTCATCTGCACCTCTATAACTGTCTGGTTTGGTTCGGCAACCAAACAAGACAGACACAGACTTCAATGGATAATTAGAGCTGCAGAAAAAACAATTGCTTCCAGAGGTGGGTTGCAAATCCCGGTGCTTATCAGTAACCTATAACTATCACTAAGAGTTGTATCTTATGATTCTTAATGAATGTATTCTATTTTATTTTTATTTATGTACACTGAGAGTATATGCACCAAAGACAAATTGCTTGTGTGTCCAATCACACTTGGCCAATAAAGAATTCTATTCTATTCAATATAGATTGTAGATAGATTGTAGATAAATTTATTTATAGGCCGCCCTTTTCCCTGAGGGGACTCAGGGCGGCTTACAACGTATAGCGAAGGGAGTACACACAATGACATATGAAGACAGTACATAATTAAAAATAGAAGCAACATTCATTCATCATTCGGGAGGGGACGGATTATAATCTTTAACCCCAGGCCTGACGGGATAGCCAGATCTTGAGGGCTGTGCGGAAGGTCTGGAGGGTGGTGAGGGTACGAATCTCCATGGGGAGATCGTTCCAAAGGGTCGGAGCTACTACTGAAAAGGCTCTCCTCCGCGTAGTTGCCAGTCGACACTGACTGGCGGATGGAACTCAGAGGAGGCCTAATCTGTGTGATCTAATAGGTCGTAAGGAGGTAATTGGCAGGAGGCGGTCTCTCAAGTACCCAGATCCACTACCATGGAGGGCTTTATGGTGGTAAGTAGCACCTTGAAGCGCACCCGGAGATCATATTATTATATGATAATATGATATAATATTAGACTAATGTAGAGAATTTAGTTTGATTAGGAAAAACTTGGACTCTTAAATACTGGGGACTTAAAATATTTGCTTTAATTTTAATAGAATTTTAATAAATGTTTATCTAAATATTGAAATAAAGTGCAAACTGGAATAAAAGGTTGCTTTTTAGATCCCCTTTTCCCCAATCCTTCTTCAATGCTTTATCTGTCCTGCACTGAAGCTCTAACAATGGTAAACAGTGTATGGGGAAGGGGGGAGAGGAATATATTGATGATAATCCTAAACATATCCAGTGGTTCCTCTATCCACATCATCCTAAGATTCTTCTGATCTGTATACCCATCCCATAGATAGTAGTAAACATCTGTTAATCTTCTCTATATCTTCTACCATATCAGTCCATTAGCATTAGTTTTAAGTGGCTCATATTTCAACATCAATATTCTCTGTAATGCCCAAATGCCTCACAAATTAATTGCATTTCTATGGAAAGCATTGATTATTCAGACAATTTCTCTCACTATCTCCACTTCCATTTCACTGTCTCCATAAAAATCCATCCTCCATCACCATAAAAATCTTATTACAAACCATCCAGAATAAATTACTATTAATCTTTGAAATATTTGGGATATGTAAAAATACTGTGGAAAATTTTCTATGAGTTAACAATAATAATTTGTTAACAGAGGATTTTGAAACTTTAGCAATAACACTTAAATTTACATATTGCTTTAAACCACCCTCTAATTAATTTACAATGTTGACATATTGCTCCAATAATCTGAGTCCCCAGTTTACCAGCCTTGGAAGGATGGAAGGCTAAGTCAACTTCAGCCAGTCAGGATCAAACTCCTGGCAGTGGACAGAATTAGCCAGCAATACTGCATTCTATCCACTGTATCCCAACTTTAATCTTGTATTTCATTATTATTATTATTATTATTATTATTATTATTATTATTATTATTATTATTATTATTATTATTATTATTATATACTTTATTCATTAAAAATGAAACTCAGCCAATTGAATATTCAAAAATGCATAGCAAATACCAGTGACTGGTGCTAATGGTTGATACGTTTTGCTGCAAGTGTCCTAGGTATCAACGAGGTACCTTCTTAAAATATAAGATGTTCCAAGTAGACCAGTTTTTTGCAGTTCCTCTGGTATTATTGCAGGAAGCTGCAATTTGTTGATGTATCTAGTAAAATTCTTGGACATAGTGCCAAGTGCCCGGATGACAATGGATATCACTGTTACATGCTTCATCCATAGCTGTGTAGTTTCGATGGCCAGGTCGTGATTTTTCATTATTCATTATTCATTATTTTTCTAGTTCTTTTTCTTCGACTCTGGCATTTCCAGGAACAGTGATATCAATAAACTGTACATTTCAGCCCTCTACAACCGTGATATCTGGCATGTTGTGCTCCAGATGATGATCCATTTGTATTAGAAAGTCCCACAAGATCTTCACGTTCTCATTTTCAATAACCTTTTCCACTTTATGTTCCCATGACTTTCTGGATACATGTAAATCATATTTTTTACATAATGACCAGTGTATTAATTTAGCAACTGGGTCATGTCTAGCTTTGTAATCAGTTTATGCAATTTTGCTGCATTCACATATTAAATGTGAACAGTTTCAACTTTGTTATTGCAAAGTCAGCAATTTGGGTTGTCAGTGGAGTTTTGTATCTTCGCTTTCATGGCATTAGTTTGTAGTGCTTGTTCTTGAGCAGCCAATATTAAACCTTCTGTTTCTTTCTTGATAGTTCCCATCTTAAGCTATGTCCCTGTCAAGTTGTCATCACATTTTCCTTCAATGTTTTTCAAGTGCTGTCCATGCAAAGCTTTGGTTTTCCATCTATTTAATCTGTCATCCAGCTGTTTTTCCTTATATTTTGCCATTGTTGTTGTTGTTGTTGTTATTGTTGTTGTTGTTATTATTATTATTATACAATTGTATCACAGCGGCCAGTTGTTTCGCCGGATTTGGCATTGGTTACTAGTCGGGCCCCACCCAGGAGCCTAGGACATTGTAATGTATTTTCGTAATATGCGTGCAGATCCAAACAGTGCGGCTTTTTGCATTTGACTGATGGTGATTTTGTCAATTTTTAACTGTTTTAAATGTAATTCCAGTGCTTTTGGAATAGCACCCAGTGTGCCAATTACCACTGGAATTACCACTGCTGGTTTGTGCCATAGTCGTTGAATTTCGATTTTTAAGTCCTGGTATTTTGCGATTTTTTCATGTTCCTTCTCAGCGACCCTGCTATCACCTGGTATTGTGATGTCTATGATTATGACCTTATTTTTCTCAACCAGTGTGATGTCTGGTGTATTATGCGCCAGTATTTTGTCTGTTTGTATGCGAAAATCCCACAAGATCTTGACCATCTGATTTTTGGTGACTTTTTCAGGCTGATGTTCCCACCAGTTTGTTGCTGTTTTAATATTATAATTTTTGCACAAATTCCAATGGATCATTTGTGCTACTGAATTGTGCCGCAATTTATAATCAGTCTGCGTGAATTTTTTACAGCAGCTGAGTATGTGATCAACAGTTTCATCAGCTTCTTTGCAAAGTCTGCATTTGGCATCATTAGAGGATTTTTCGATTTTGTCCTTAATGGCATTTGTGCGGATAGCTTGTTCTTACGCAGCCAGGATTAGTGACTCTGTTTCTTTCTTTAATGCAGTGTTTTTCAACCTTTTTTGTGCAAAAGCACACTTTTTTCATGAAAAAAATCACGAGGCACACCACCATTAGAAAATGTTAAAAAAATTTAACTCTGTGCCTATATTGACTATATATAAAATGTTTTTCCCACGGCACACCTTACACTATGTCACGGCACACTAGTGTGCCGCGGCACAGTGGTTGAAAAACACTGCTTTAATGTACCTGTTGTATTATTTTTTATTATTATTTTCCTTTTATCTATTTTGTCATTAATATAGTATATAGATAACAGGTTAGTAATTTGCAAATGGATTTGTTAGTTTAAAATCTTTAAGGCCTGTTTTGCAAAGAGGGGGAAATTAATTTTGTAGTAATATATTAATCAGTATTCAACTATGAGAGATAATATGTTTATAAGTGTTAGCATTTTTTTTTCTTTTTCAATGACTTTTTCAATGTCTTGCTTGTTTTATGTTTTTGTTTGTTTGTCTTTGGAGTTTTGTGTTTTATTTTTTTTGAATAAAATAAAATTTGAATTAAAAATATTGTTACAAACCTGGGTTTATATAAGACATTTATATGTATTATATTTGTTGCAGCCTCATAAGTCCTCACACTTATGAATGACAGCTCGGCAGCAGCCAGGCGCGTCTTAGCCAATCAGACGCGCCTGCCGGTTGCCGGGCTGTCATACGCGAGGCAATTGGTTAAGCAGTTTGCCAGCCGGGTATAAAAGGCTGTCAAACATCGGATACTTGCCGGTCTACTTACTGTTACTGTTGCTACACGTTCTTGCTTGAATAAATGGTTACTGTTACCTCAGACGCCTCCGTTTCTTCATACTGCCGATCTAACACTGGCGACGAGGACTAGGGAACCGGCTCTGAGCACAACCTGTAACCGAGAGCAAGCAACGTCTTAATAGGCATTTAGACCAGACGTTTCACCATGCCTAATTCTCCTCAGCTGCATCCATAAATCGCCTCAGACAATCCCTGATGGCTGGCATGCCAGCTTTTGCTCCTTTCGGAGTCAGCAGAGAATCTTGGGAAGCCTTTTTAGAAAGGTTTGAGTGCTTCCTGATTGCAAATAATAGACAGGGCTATTCTCAAGCCAGAAAATGCGGTTTTTTCCTCACCACTTGCGGCTCTGAGATGTTCGCCACTGCCAGGTCATTTGCTGCCCCTAGGGCCATTTACGACTTGACCTGGCAAGAACTAACAAGCCTATTATGCTCCGACACCATCACAAATTGCTCGTCGCTTCGCATACCGCAGGCGGGTGCAGAAGCCTTCAGAAACTGTCAACCAATTGCTACAGGCTCTGCGAGTCGCCGTGGCTCAGTGTGATTTTCCAGACCTCGAAGACAACCTCGCAGAGCAATTTGTGTTGGTCTTAAAGACATCTTTCTGAGGCGCCGGCTATTAGGCAAACCAAAAGTTACCCTAGTCTACGCTATTGATGAAGCTCGAGCCGCTAAGCTAACAGATCTTTCTTCATCTGAAATTGACCGTTACCTAGCTCAAATGGCCGTTACTGTCGGTTTACCTGCCTCACAGAGCTCTCCTGCCTTGCCTGCACTACCAGCTCCTGAGCCACCACCGCCTCAACAATCAACATATATCACTAATTTAATTGACGAGCTAGCTCCACTTCCCGAGTACATCAGACACGCTCAAGTGGACCGCTTGAGGGCTTCCCCTCGTCGTCAGCAACCTCAGCAAGTCCAAGCGCTTATCCGATCTCCTGCCACTTCATCTGCTTGCCTAGGCTGTGGTGGCGCGCATCCCCGGTCTACTTGCCCTTTCAAAGCAGCGGTCTGCCGCCGTTGCGGGAAAAAGGGCCATCTAGCTCAAGTCTGCCGAGCCTCCCTGCCACTTCTGTCTCCTAATGAACCTGCTGCTACCTTCGGACCACCTCCACCTCCTAAGAACCCGCAAGCCCGCAGACCAGTACAGCGCCAGGACGAGTGCTACAATCTCTCAGAGGCCATTCCTATGCTTCCCGAAGTAGCTGTCAACCTGGCTTCCGAGGGTACGACGAAGATCAACATAACTATATCTATTGAGGGGCGTCCTTGCCTAATGGAGGTCGATTCTGGTTCCTCCCGATCCCTCCTTTCTTGGGCCATTTTTTCTAAGCTTTGTCCTAACATCAAACAGCCCCAACTGTCACCACCGGACGCCATTTTAAGAGACTATCAGGGTTCTCAAATCCCCACCCTGGGCTCTTATGCACTACGGGTTTCTTATGGGACTCACTCTGCTGTCCTGTCAGCTCTAATTGTCCTTAAGTCCCTGCCATCCATCCTAGGGTTAGATTGGTTCTCTCCCCTAGGGCTATCCCTTAATGGATTTCATAGTATAGCGGACACGCCCCCTTCTGATGTAGCAGCAGTCCTATCGGACTATGCTGACATCTTTGATGGACAACTAGGCCAGTACAAGGGCAGTCCCATTTCCCTTAACTTGGATCCCCAGGTTGCTCCAATCAGGCTGAAGGCCCGCAAGGTGCCTTTTGCCTTGAGGCCAAAGATGGACGCCGAACTTGATAAGCTTGTGGCGCAGGGTGTACTGGAGCCAGTCGACCATTCACGTTGGGAAACCCCCATAGTAATTCCAGTGAAGGTCGACGGTTCCATTAGGATCTGCGCCGACTACAAGTCGACGATCAACCTTGGCCTCCAGGCAAACCCCTATCCAGTCCCTGTAGTGCAGCACCTGCTCCACTTCCTGGGGCAGGGCTGCATTTTCTCCAAACTGGATATGGCGCAGGCCTACCAGCAGCTTCCTGTGGATGATGATGCAGCGGCTGCCCAAACCATCGTCACCCACCGGGGGGGCTTTCCGTTGTCGCCGCCTCCAATTCGGCATATCCGTTGCCCCGGGGATCTTCCAGAGCCTCATGGAGCGCTTGCTCCATGGGCTCCCTGGCATGGTTCCCTACTTTGATGATGTCCTGATCGCTGCAAGCAGCTGCTCAGACCTCATCAAAGTTCTTCGGAAGGTCCTCGACCGTTTCAGGGGCGCGGGATTAAAATTGAAGTGCAGCAAATGTTTCTTTGCTGTGCCACAAGTGGAGTTCCTGGGCTTCTTAATAGATGCCCAGGGAATTCACCCCACCCCTTCAAAAGTAGCTGCCATCAGGAACGCTGCCACTCCAACCTCAAAGGCGCAACTGCAAGCGTTCCTTGGTCTTTTAAATTTCTATGCGCCATTTATTCCCCACAAGGCATCACTAGCCGAGCTGCTACGTCGGTTGCTCAACCGATCCACGGCCTGGCAATGGGGCAGCCGCGAAGCGCATGCGTTCGTGGCTGTCAAATCCCTGCTGACGTCAGAGGCAGTCTTAGTCCAATATAGTGACAAGATGCCCCTGACTTTGGCTTGTGATGCCTCCCCCATGGGTTTGGGGTCAGTTCTGAGCCATGTCCTTCCCAACGGCTCAGAAGCTCCCCATAGCTTTTTATTCCCGGACACTTTCCTCCGCCGAGAGGAACTACAGCCAGATTGACAAGGAGGCTCTGGCTGTAGTGTCCGGGTTAAAAAGTTCCACGATTATCTATATGGGCGGCATTTCACACTATACACCGACCACAAGCCACTCCTTGGGCTTCTGGCCAGTGATAGGCCGACCCCTCCTATTCTTTCCCCTAGGATGACCCGATGGACGGAGTTCTTGGCGGCGTACTCCTACGCCCTTTGCTACTGTCCAGGCAAGCACATAGGGCATGCTGATGCCCTTAGTCGCTGCCCCCTTCCTGGCGAGGACATCCAGTCGGTTCCTTGCCATTCTGTCTTATCTATTGCTCAATTGGAATTACCCCTATTGTCCACCGATGTGGCCTCCCACTCTCGGTCTGACCCAGTCCTATCCCAGATAATGACTTGGGTCCTGAGAGGCTGGCCTACTGCAGCCACACCTCCAGACTGCAGACCCTTTAAGGCCCACCAACTAGAATTATCCCTACATTCTGGTTGCCTACTTTGGGGCGACTGTGTGGTCATCCCATCGGTCCTACGGCACCAAGTATTACAGCGGCTACACGCCGATCATCCGGGAATAGCGCGCATGAAGGCACTAGCCCGAAGTTACGTTTGGTGGCCAGGCTTAGATGCAGAAATCGAGGCCTGGGTTTCCAAATGCGTAACCTGTCAACAGTCCCGGCCATCTCCCCCCTCCTCACCCTCCCGAGAGTGGGAGATGCCCCGTGGACCCTGGTCCCGTATTCACATTGATTTTGCAGGCCCTTTCCACGGCCAGGTTTTCTTGGTGGTTGTAGATGCGTACTCTAGATGGGTGGAACTGTTGCTTATGCATTCCACCACAGCCGAGAGTACTGTGCGGGCTTTGCGACGCTTGTTCGCAACCCATGGGTTGCCGGACACAGTAGTGTCCAACAATGGCCCACAATTTTCATCTACAACCTTCCAAACATTCCTGGCCGCGCAAGGGGTCCGTCATGCGCCGGTTGCCCCTTACCATCCGGCCAGCAATGCCTGGGTGGAGAGGGCGGTTCTATCAGCCAAGGAGGCTTTGGGACAATTGAACCGAGGCGACTGGCAGGCAAGGGTGGATGCGTACTTAATGGCACAGCACTCCACTCCTTGCCCACTGACTCGGAAAAGCCCCGCGGAGCTGCTGATGGGCAGGCGCCTGCGGACCACCCTGGATAGACTGCATCCCCTCTATTCAGGGGTTCAGCCTGGCAACCTGGGGCATCTCTCCCACTCTTTCCTTCCTGGGGACTTGGTCTGGGCTCGGAACTATGGGGGGGATAATCGATGGGTGCCTGCCACCATCATCGAAGTAACAGGACCCGTCTCCTACAGGGCAAGAATTCCTGACGGCACCATCTGGAGGCAGCACCTGGATCAATTGAGGGGCCGCCACAACTCCGAATCGCCAACTCAAGCCGACACGCAAGGGCCAGCCATAGTCGCCTTACAGCCAGCCCCGGTTCCGCAACTTCGTTCTAATATTACAAACCATCTGGCCTTTCCAAATGCAGGCCAGCCTGACCAAACCTTAGGGCATACACCCTCTAATGTCACTTCACAACAATTTCAAGCCGAGCCCGCAATGCAACAGCCATATTTATTAGGCCACTCTGGGCCTAACCCTCCCCTCTCTCAGGCCGCCTACCGGCCTAATTCCAATCCACCGCCATCCTCGGCTGCGCCCCCATCGGCCAGCCTACCTTCTCCATTCCATTCTCCAGTTCCAGAAGGAGGGTCTTCTGACGTCACCTGGAGCTCTACTCCCCGAAGGGAGGAGTTCTTACAGGGACATCTAGTGCCAGCTCCGCCTGCAGTCCAACTGCAGCAGTCGGGGTGTGTCCGCCATTTGCCAGCGTATCTCAACGATTACGCGTGTGCAGTTCTAACGCATGCGCACAGCTGGGGAGGAAGAAGTGTTGCAGCCTCGTAAGTCCTCACACTTACGAATGACAGCTCGGCAGCAGCCAGGCGTGTCTTAGCCAATCAGACGCGCCTGCCGGTTGCCGGGCTGTCATACGCGAGGCTATTGGTTAAGCAGTTTATAAAAGGCTGGGTATAAAAGGCTGTCAAACATCGGATACTTGCCGGTCTACTTACTGTTACTGTTGCTACATGTTCTTGCTTGAATAAATGGTTACTGTTACCTCAGACGCCTCCGTTTCTTCATACTGCCGATCTAACAATATTCTAATGTAAAATAGGAACAGGCATCCATTCTAACATATAGCTTGGAATATTTTGCTTGCTCTAAATCAGGGGTGCTTAAATCTGGCTCATGTGGCCAGCCTAGAAATAGCAAAGGATCAGCCTACTGTGCCTCTTTTAGTGAAAATGGGGCTTGCCCCCCCCCTTTTGGCCTGGATATCCTCCTGCAGCACTCCACCAGCCAAAATGGGGTGTGGAGGGGGAATGCCCATAACCCCTCCATAGCCCACTTTGGCTGGCAGGGTGCTGCAGGAGGAAACCATCCTGTCTCCCCGCCTGCCCATGGAGGAGAACTAGAATGCTGATCTGGCCCTCACAGAAATCCAGTTTGACACTCCTGCTCTAAATGATAAACTTCATTTAGAAATGGATACAGGAAGTGAAAATCTGACAGTTCTTTTACTTTTCATCTCATGTCTTATCTCTAAGCAATATAAACTAACTTTCTAGAATGTGTAGCTTAAAGGCATAGAATAATAATATAACAGCTTCAGGAAACAATTGTTTAGACAAGTCCCTTTATGGTAACCAGACAAGTATTAATGTGATTTATCATCTTGCAGAATGAAGCTTTCTCTCATTCTTTTCAACATCACCCTGAAAAATACTGGGGGGAATCTCTTTTACAGGAAAAATGTACCTCTACTTTCTATTTACTGATTCCAGGGAGATGGTTGAATCATTACAAAATGACAACTAAGAATATAAGTACATCTTTCCCAATAAAATGAAATAGAACTTATAAAATTTAACTATATCTTTCCTATAGTTGCCAAGCTCCTGTTATACTTATCTGTAATCCACTGTGCTCAAATAATAGTTATAATCAGGTTAAAGTACAATAAAACCTATCCAGTCTCAAAAACTGACCTTCCTAAGCTGATAAATTTAAACCAACAAAAATAATGTGCACAAATTCTGATTGAAATTCAAACCTCAAACATTTTCAAAAAGGGACAAAAGCAACTGGAGTATTTCATTCTAAGGTACTATTATGTCAGTGTTCTGAATTATTATTTCACAAATGCAGTTCTGGGGTTTTATTTAACCAATGGAAACACAGATTAATCATTACACAATAAATTAATGACCACTTTATCAGTGCAGGTAGTCATCATTTTAGGACCACAATTGGGACCAACAACACAGTTGTTAAGTGAAACATTCCCAAAATGAGATCAGTGATATGCTTATGATCTTCAGCTTTTCTTTGGTTTACATACCTGTGAAGATAATAAGTGTAATGCTTGGTCCCCAAGTTGCATTTCATCCCCATCATAACTGTGAAAAATTACCATACAAGTTTTAGATACAGAATCAGATGTCTATGTGCATATTCTGTGAAGTCAAAGTGAAGTTAATTCACCTTGACCAGCCACTTAGTTTTAAGGCAGGGGGCTTCTACTCATGTACTGTTTATGCTGAGAAAACCAATGGATGGCAGGAAAAAAATAGCCAAAGAGAAGCTGGGAAGTTCCTCTTCTTCCTTGTAAAGCACTTCACAAAATTGCTTTAATGTTTTACTTACTGATGTTGATGAAGTGAATCTATCAATTCACTTGCAAATCAAACCATCACATCAAAGCCATTTAAATATTTCTATGAGTGCATTTATGTATTCATGTCATATATAATTTTGTTGTTTTATTTTGTTTTATTTTTTATTTTAATCATTTTTTTTACTGTAAGCAGTCCTATAAGTATTGTGGAACCATCTGGTATGTTCACATATCAGTTTTATTCTGTCTTCTTTCTCACACATCTTGAAAGAAAAGTATAGCTTAAACAGGGCATCCATATGAAAATAACTGTAATAGACAACTGAAGAAAACACATACAGAAATATTTATATAACATGATAATAAATTATCCATGAGGATCTGTAAAACTTGACTAAGGCTATAATACTAATTCCAATTTTTCTGTAATAACTATTGTATTCAATGAGACTTTCTTGGAGTAGCTGTCTATAAGTTTGCTAAGTGAGCCTTATTGTTCCAAATCAGCTCAAGCCATGCTAGTCTTATTTCACTTTCTGAGAATATGAAATAAGTGGTTTTCCATAAATAATGCATTCAATCTTATGTAGGCATGCATATAAAGTAAAAAAGAAATGCCAATACAATACAAATTATTTAGGATAGGGATTTTTTTTTCTTCAGGATGTTATTGCCATTTTCACTACTATAGAAATAAAAGATGTTTAATAACCTACTATATCAGACGCTTGTCACATCCTGTAATGATGGTGAATATATTTCCAAATGAAAAAAGCAAGGTGGACATTTTTCATTTATGAAAAGTCATTCGAGGTAATTCTTAAAATTGCTTATTTCTTGGTATTGGAATGTAATGTTTATCTGTTATGTAACATATCTGACTCAAATGTTAGATATAAATTTTCTTCAGGCTGTTTAATGAACTTCAGTGTCAATAGAGGATAGAGTTAGAAAACAGGAAATAGAGCATTCCCTTGTTTCACTTTGGATAGTTGCCTATGGTACCACAGAAGGCAACAATACAAACTACAATAATTGTAGAGATTTATTGAATCAAAGGTTGGATTAACTTGTCTCCTTATTGCATTGCTTCAATTCTAGCACAACTAATTAAAGGGACATATGGTTGATCAATATGATTTCTTGACTAATGTAAATAGACATTACACTAAGCTAACTATTTAAATTGAAATCTAAATACTTAAGTTACATCTAAATCTAAATCAGTTAACAAAGCTGTTTATAGGTTTTTTCCAATGTGAAAAGATAGTGAGATAAGTAGCAGTAAGCCATGTTGTGACCTATAGAATAGAAATTATATATTACATATACTAGATCTTTTCTTAAATTCAATGATCAAGTGGGAAATTAAAGAGAATAAAACATGAAATCATGTGCAAGAATGCATCCTCTTCCCATTTTCAAACCTTTAGGCATGTATGTTTCTATGATACTGGTAGATCTTAATGAGGAAGTAAATATATAATATTTGTAGGAGGACTATGCAAACCAAAAAGATGCTTCACTTAAATGAAAAGTAATGCTAAGTTGCTTTAAAAAACAGTTTACCACATGGCCTCTATATTGCTAGTCCACTTAGGTGATTATGCATTATGTTAAGTACTTGAATATGTTAAGTACCTTGAATGCATGCAGTTTCCACCAAGGTCTTCTGCTACTAGCAGGAACTCATTTAAATCTGATTGGTCGAAAGCCCTGCCAGAGCCCTATAAAAGGGCTGCTGCAGGACAGAACTTCACTGGATTGTAGATAGCAGTCACTGAATAAAGAGCTGGTGTTACTGAGCCTGCCTCATCCATTCACCCGATCTAACACCTTAAAATTCAGAAAAAGCTCAACCATGAATTTTGATCATCTAGAAACTGGACCCCATAATTAACAACTTGTTTTCATCATATACTAACACAGAAGTTAAATAAATTGCTTTACTATTTATAAGATGAAAAATCATACATGTAGTGCTGTGGTGGAATGCTGCCAGTTTAACAATCGGTTCAGTGAGCACATGCTTTGCATGCATGCTGCTTTGTGCACGCACATGCAGCGCTGAAAATGGAGCATTTAGAAGCTCAGCTGTTTACCTTCCAAGTCAGCTATGGTAAGTAAAACAGCTGGGGGGGGATCATCTGTGCCGCCCAATTGAGATGAGCTAGAAAGCAGGAAATAAATGACAGGATTGAGCAGAGATGGGTGGGTGGGCCCAGCTGATCATTGGAGTGAACTGGTTTGCTCCCAGCTGATTGTTGGAGCTACCAGTTCACCCAAACTGGTCTGATCTGGTAGAATCCCACCCCTGATGTATTATAGAAGATTTGCTTACTGCCACCACAGATTTATGTCTGTATCAGAGGTACCAAAGTTTTGTTTGGCACTTCATTTGAGCTATGTAAACTATTTTCAACTGCTGTAATAGTTGAATGGGGGTCTTAGACTGCCATAAAGCAACTTAATGAAGAAAATCACATCATCTTGTTGCTTTGTGGAACACAATGTGAAGCATGTTGTCTCCAATACACATGGCACAGACATTAATTGTAAAGCATGCTATACCACAGGATACTAAAATGTCTTACATCCATTAAGGAGATATGAATGGATGCACAAAGTTCATTGTGATCATTGATTCTATCTAGATATATTCAATAGGGAAAATTGTTTCAATCTAATTCAATAGTTCAATCTAAGTTTTAGATGAACAACATCTATACATTTATACATGCCTCAAAGGTCTCACAATTTGTCAAATCAATTTAATTAAATATGATAATTCGTTACAACTTTCCAATTTGCCTATCATTAAACTACATTTTCAAGCAGCCTTATATATCTAGTGCATACCAAACCTCACATGGACTATATTAAATTGAGAGAATGAAACTGAAATTTGGTGATGACAGATAATCATAGAGAGAAAAACAGTCTGAAAGGATTATTTTAATACATTGTTAACCATATTGAACAAACTCATTGCAGCTTAAACCTGCTTGACTAGGGAGGCATTATACTCTCAATATCTTTTTTAATCATTAATAGAATGCAAAGCACTCCTATCATATGAATCAATTTAAATTTCTGTGAAGTAGTGCTCAGGAACAGAAGAAAATTGCTCTTCAGAATATTTTCAGAAGATATGTGCTAATTTTCATATTCCTCACCTTTGTTACCAAATGAATACTTGTGCATTTCTACATGACTATAGATTATATATAGGTACAAAATAAAGAACATTTTTAGTCTAGATTGCTTTCTCTATCCAATGAAGTGCAGTCAGAGAGTTTTAAAAGGACAGAAGAAGCAGTAGATCAGCATACATCAAACACGCAAATTTATAGAACTTTCTCTTCTCTGTTACTCAGACACTCTTGTTAAGAAGTGGAGCCTCTGACAGTACTATTCTGTTAAGAACAGATACTGAAAATTAATAAAAAGAAATATGCAGCTATAATGAATAATCAAGCTTTGAGTGTATGCATCAGGGGTGGGTTCCTGCCAGTTCTAACCTCTTCTATAAAAGAGGTTCCACAAATCTACTGTGCCATTTAGAATCGGTTCCAGCTCCCTTCCCCCGCCCATCCACACCACAGTTGTCCCGCCCACCGCTCACTGATTGGCTGGCTCACCAATCGCCCGGCTCACCAATCGCCCGGCTCACCAATCGCCCGCCTGCCTCTAAGAGTCCTATCTAAACCTTAAAATCTTAAACCTGTCAAGTTTGAACATCCCTGGGTTTTTTTTTCTAAAGGGTTAGGGATGCAAGGGTCTTGTAACTTGACAGCTTTAAGACTTGCACACTTCAATTCCAGAGTTCCTGAGCCAACATGACTGGAGGAGGAATTCTGGGAGTTGAAGTCACAAGTTTGAACACCCCTGGGTTTTTTTTTTCTAAAGGTTTAGGGGTGCAAGGGTCTTGTAACTTGACAGTTTTAAGACTTGTGTGTTTCAAATGCCAGAGTTTCTGAGCCAACATTTTGGTTGCTAAGCAAGAGTGTTGTTAAGTGAGTTTCACCACATTTTACAAGTAGCCATGCCCACCCAGTCACATGACTGCCAAGCCACTCCCACAAAGCAGGCCACACTTACAGAAGAGGTTCTAAAAAAATTTGAAACCCACCACTGGTGTGCATGGCTATCTTTGATTCAGTGTTGACTCCTAGCTACTGCCTAGACTAGTCCTTGCAGTTTACTTGGTAAGATTTTAAAAGTGTTTTGCAATTGACTGCTTCCAGGTGCTAAGAGGATGTGATTGACTCAAGAACAGTCGACTGGATTTATGACTAAGGTGGAACTAGAATTTACAATCTCCTGATTTTGTAGCCTTCACTAAACAGCACAACAAACTGTCTCTAAACAATCGGTATATTCATTAAACAATATTTACAATTAATAGCATATAAAACAATGGAATAATTATTTGGCATTATATAATTACAATTAAAATCTTAAAGAATAAGACAGAAATTCAGTAAATAACAGCCTCTAAGGAATTAAATACACTCAGATAAAGGGTGGATTTGTCTGATAGTAAAAGCTGGGGATTGAAAAATAATTTACTTTAATAGACTATATACACAGGGCTGACATAGAGATGCAGAAAACAATAATAAAATGAGAAACTAAATACACTACTTGTTTTTTGATAATTTTATTGTTACATTTTAAAGATAAAAGATAAACTTTTGGAAAAAATGTCCATCTGGGTTCAGTTCCAAGTGAGGAGAGAGACACTGGAAACATGGAGACGGTTTGAAAAGATAGTTTAATGATGGACAGGATCACATGATTTGAGGTCCTGGGTAAAAAGTGAAGAGTCAGTAGTGCCTCGGTTTTATGCTCTTTCTGGGTTTTTGAATTTGAGCTTGTTTTCTGTTTGTTTGTTAGACTCCCATGGGCCATGCAAGGGGAACTTTGTAGGTTGTTTGAGTTTCACTTGATTCCAGGCTTGCTGGATGATGATGCAATGAAAGAGCTTTGGGCAATTCTTACTATGGCTCTGTCTGAAGGAAGTAGATCTTGTTATGTAAACTAGACTGTCCCAGACCTTAATGGCCCATTGACAAAGGTGTGTGTGTGTCTGTGTGTCTGTGTGGTGGGGGGTGAGTTTCTCCCTTTTAGGGGAAATATTCTGCCCTTTTAATATTTCCTAAAATATCTCATTTCCTTGGAGACTGGTGGGTGCTAACTTCCTACATAAGTTAAAAAAAGAAAATAATATAAAGTTCAGAAGAGAAAAAATAGAAAGGAAAAAAAGAATATAGTAAAGAAAAAGAAAAGAAATATTTAAAAAAATGACTTTGCCTTTCATATAACAAGTATAGGCAATTTTAGTAACTTATCACCTTTGTTTAATGTACAATAATCTCTTCTTTCTATAGCCATCTCTTATCTATAAACCTTAAAGCCTAGTTGTTCAGCCCTGATCAGCAAATATATACTATAAGACTTTGTCAGAGCAAGACCGTGAAATGTTCAGAATAAGGTTGAAAAAAGTTTGCAGTTTCTCTCAAGACAAATAAAGAAAATAGTTTAAAGACACAGCATCAAACATTTTTGCTACAGCAAAACAGATGAGTGGTATAAAGTTACTTCTTACAGAAAAACACCAAAGGTAGTACTTTGGAACAGCCAGGTTACTTTAAGAACAGAGAATAAACAAAGAGAAACTTTTTTTTTTTGCAGTAGAAAGGGGGGGGGGATGTCTTCTGGTTGAAAAAGAAAAAGAGGCATATATATATATATATATAAATATATAAATATATATATATATATATATATATATATATATATATATATATATATATATATATATATATATATATATATATATATATATATATATATATATATATATATATATATATATATATATATATATATATATATATATATATATATATATATAAAGTCACAACCCCTGGTATGCCCAAATATGGGAGGAAGTTCACTGCCTTCACTCAGCTGTTAAGGAGAAGAACTCTGTGGCTTAATGGTTAACACATCTGCCTAAGATGCAATATAGCACAGGTTCTAATCCCAGTAAGGGTATGGCTAGCTGATGAGAACTAAATTATATATATATATATATGTATGTATGTATGTATGTATGTATGTATGTATGTATGTATTACATACATATATTTCTGTGTGTACCAAGCTTCTTTAGCTTGTATTCGTGGCTTGGATCAATTGGAAATTGGGACGCGGTGTTTCAGTGGCTAAGATGCTGAGCTTGTTCTGTAAAGAGTGCTTTAAACTTCAGCTGTTCAAATTCCTAGCACCACCTAATGCAGTGAGCTCCTGTTACTTGTCCCAGCTTCTGCCAACCTAGCAGTTCAAAAGCATGTAAAAAAATGCAAGTAAAAAAAATAGGGACCATCTTTGGTGGGAAGGTAACAGCGTTCCATGCACCTTTGACATTTAAACTCTACTTCCATGAGTTTCACTGAAAGGATCTTGATCCTTGTGCTTTTAGAAACAGAGAAAAGGGATTCCTGTAATTTTTCTGCATGTTTTTATATATTCCAGTAGGGGTTGGTTCTAGCCAGTGTTACTGCTGGTTTGTTCATGTGCATGCTTTGCATGCTGAATGCATGTTGCATGCACATGTGCAGTTCAATGAAAATTGTTCTGCACATGTGCAGAATTCCAAAAAAGGATGGTGACAGTGACAGTGGTGATCGGGGAAGCGGTTCAGGGGACATGGCCAGCCTGGCTCGCTGCTGGTTCATCCGAACTGGGCCAAGCCAGTAGGAACCCCCCTCTGATTTCAGTCCCATTCTTTTATAATGCTAGTTGTCATCTTTCCTACATTCTCTAGCTGTCTTACATTCTTTTTCAAGTGAAGTAACCAGAGCTATACGTGGCATTCCAGATTCAAACACACCATAGATTTGTGTATTAAGATCATTACAATGACGGGAAGAAGGCGGGGCTTAGCAGTGAGAAGATGGAGTTTCAGGCTATTCCTGAAATTCCCCTATTCCGAAGGAATTTTGGACGGTTCATCGGACCCTAGCTGTCCCGGAGAAGACAGTGAAAGGTGAGGGGAGATCCAGTGACCTCAGAGACGTTCGCAAAGTCTCTGGGGGGGGGCTTGGAATTAACCCCTCCTGCCAACTCCTTTCTGGATTAGCTGTATGCTAACTGAAACTGCAGGTTGCCCCTAAGAATGGTGTAAGTGGATTCAACTGGTAAGCTGATTTTATTACTCAAAGAGAGACGGTCCACACTAAAATTTAAGCTAATTGAAACCAAAGAACAGAAGAATCTAGCGGCGAATTGGTTTTTTTTTAATGGATTTATGGCCGGTGGTTACCTTATTTCTTAAACGCTTTAAGGAATTCTTCAACATTCCCCCCTGACTCTTTCTAAGTGGGTTGTAAAACTAACCTACTACTAATTGGCCCTTCACGATCTGACACTTTTATTGCTTGGCTGTGTTGGTCTAAGATCAGATAAGATCGCACAGCTCCCAGCGTGTTTTTACTTGCAAATACCTTAGAGTCTCTAACTGCGACACAACATGGCGTCGAATTATATTCCCAAGGGCTCGCTTCAAATTCTTTTTTCTGCATTTCGAAAGCTGTTTGATTCGTATCAAAGATTTGAAAAAAAAAATGGATTATTTGACATTAAAATATGAAGGAAAAGGTGAGAATGTTGAATGTTTGAATGTTCCTGAAATACAAATGAAAAATGTGAGAAATGACGTCTGGTCTATCTCGGAGGAAGAAAGGAATGCTATGCTGGAAAGGAGGGGAGCTATAAAGAAGATTCATTTTAAGAGACAGAGCACAGGAGAAATGAAAATTCCACCCTTGAGAATTAAAGTCAATTTGAAAAGTTTAACAAGCCTGGGACAACATTATTATCTCATCAGAGACATCCTGAGCAAAAAGGTGTGAAGATATCCCTGTTTGGACTTGCTTATAAAAACATTTGGTAAATCTATTCAACGAATGGCAATAGGACTGAGAAGGTTTTGTTATTGGAGAGACATAGGCTGACAGATGGAAGAATACAACTTAAAATTAGCTAAATCTAATTACTCTTATTTGTAATAGATATAGCTGAATAATAATTGATATTGATAGTAATGTATATAATGTGGAGTTGATATGATAAATAATAATTGGATATGAGAAAGGAAGATTGGAAATACTTTTGGGCTATATATAAAGGTTATTAATCACAATAATTATCACTACTAAAAAATAAAATAAAATATATACAGTTAAATGTTAATTAATATGGGGAAAATGTTATGATATATGATACAACTACATAAAGAAGGGAGAATGATAATAAATTATATTGCATGGAAGATGGAATTTTTGGTATTAAATATTATGGATGTTCAGCTAAAATAGGATATGAGGATTTGATGCGAATAGAGGATTTTACAAACAAGTAAATGAAATGTCAGCATGTGGTTATGGATTAACTCTTTGGCATAGTTAAGGTTGAAGGATGTTTAAATAACTGTAGTTAACTAGAAGTGGAGGTATAATGATGTCAATATGGTAAACATTTGAGTTAAGATATTTGAATTAATATGAATTAATGGAAGAGATGCACCAAAATATGTTGTAACCAGCTGATATACTTTTTTTTTATAATATATACCTGTGGTTTTTTTTTTCTTTTTTCTTCCCTGCCTTGTCTTTTGTTCTTTTTGTCTTTTTTTTTACTTTCTCTTTTCCCACTGGTGTGGGCATTTATTGTTTAAGAATATTATTATTATCAATATTTTTAAATAATAATTACAGTCAAATGAAAATGGATATATGACGATGGTGATATGTATGAATATCTGAGTTAAAATACTTGAGTTAACATGAGTTATGTTTGTTGACTGTGGAGGATATGTACCAAAGTTTATTTGTGACCGACTGATACACTTTCTATAACATGTAAAGAAAGATGTTGTACTTGTTTTAAATTGAAATTAAATTTTTTTTTAATAAAAGATCATTACAATGACATCTTTTATTTTTTATTTTTTATTCACTCATTGTTTAAATTATAATCTTTATTCAAAAGTTGGATTTATAAATAATAAGCTTCTTTCCACTTTTGCTTAAAATGGGTATCGAGCATTAGGAGAACCATTTAGTAGCAAGACTATTTATGCAACCAGACTGCAACTTATTAATTCCATAGTTGAGTCAATTATCTTAATATAGTCTAGAGAACACATCACATTTTGAGAATTAAATCTGTAAGAGTCTATTCTGTTGTTGCAATTGAAGATGATTAGTTGTGAGTAGCCAAGCAATGTTTACCTTGTTTGGCAGTTGAAAATGCCACACTGAATTATTAAGTCAGGCCTGAATGATGTTCAGTCAAAAATCTATGTGTATAAACAATGCCAGTAGTACCTCTAATTATGATGTGGCAATATAATTACTTTTTTCTGAAGAATTCTTGAAGAGTTTCTTGGATACTGTTAATAATTCTTGCTCTACTGATAATAGATACTTTTCTGATCCTTTCGTTGTTTACTTTTTATTAAAGTTTACAAATACAAAGATAAAAATTAAGAAAAATATAAAAAGAAAAAATTGCAGTGATAGAAACAAAAAGAAAATGAAAACAAATAAAAATGACCTCCCTTCTACCAGATTATAAACTAATTTAGTTATTTAACATTTTCTCTAGCATTTCAATAAATACATTTCTTCTTCACATGTCATTGCTTATCAATACTCAAATCTTCAAACTTCAAAACTTCATCATTCAGTTCTAATAAGAAAAATCTATTAAGAGCTATAAGAGATGTTAACATATATATTTTAATCTTAGTCAAATAAATCTTTCAAGTATTCCAATTTATTTGATTTCTGTTAAGTATTAATGGATTTTTATTTTCAGCAGAACTAAATTATAAGTCTTTAAAAAATCTGTTTATAAAGGGGGGGGTTCTTTTGCTTCATTTCTCATAAAAACAGATAAATTCACTTTGTATTCCTTCTATTAACTTTCAAGAAGCTTAATCTTTAATCCCAACAAATAATGTCCTACAAGTTGATTTCTGTTAATTTCTTCTTTGTCCTTTGATGAACAACTTCAATAGTTATATCATTTTTGTAAATCCAAGATATGAAATAATTCCAAATTGTTATTTTGATGCATCATTTGTATGTCCCCTTTAACTATTCAGAAGTCAGATAGTTTCAAATGCAAATCTATTATGGCATCTTTTTCCATATCAGTCTTGTAATCTGGGATTTTTAAAATTATATTTTATCCACTAAAATATGTTCTTCTTCTCTGTTACATACATGTTTATAATATCAAGCACTACATTATACATTTCATTACAGTACAGTGCTTCAAACAGTGTTAATCTATTATGTAGTCAAATTGTATTGCTCCATTGTATTAATGGGTCTCTTCTTTAATTGTAATCCTTATTTCTTTCTGGTTCTCCCCATCAATCTTCAAAATCCTCTCTTATCATATGATCATTTTCTAATCAGGAAAATATTCCCACAGTATTTATGCAGCTCATTTAAAAATATTCCTACATTCTTTCATATAATTTTAAATACCTCATAGGGAAATATTCAAATCCATCTTGCCCTTTAACTTTCCCAAATCAACATTCTGGTCCCCCTTTTGCTGTTTTACAAAAAAGTTTTCTTTTTAATTCTTAAGTTTATACAAAATCCAGGATAAATGGAAAGTCTCCGGGTATGATGGAACGTGCCACTTAGAAGTATCTTAACTTCCAGAAAAGCAACACTGAGCTATTTTCTAAAGTTGTTAAAAGAAGTAATGGTCAAAGCTAGTGCTCATTCAAAGTCACAGAATTACAGCATAGTTGGATGATTCCCCCCTCCCAGATCCCCAAACTTTCAAACCCATTGGAGATTGCTATTTTATTATATCTTTGTTGGAAGATTCTGTATAGAGCAAAAGAGTATTGATAATTCTCTTCTTGATCTGGAGTTCTAAGGAACTGATCTGTTTTGTGTATTGACTTCATTCTCACAGAGCTGTCTTTATTCCATCACTGCTTCCCCATAAATTATCCTTTCATTATTACTTGAGGGCAAGTCATGCAAGTTTCTATTTGCCTGATTTTTTTTCCCATTTACAAATGTGGTAAGCCTGATATAGATAAGCACTATTGATGTTATCTATTTGAGTAATGAAACATCTACAACCAAGTTGTAAGGGTCTGCATGGGAGACAACAAACTTCAGCTGAACCCAGGTAAAACAGAGTGGCTATAGGTGCAAGGGACCTCTGAATCCAATTGCTTATCTTCATTAACCCTGAACAGGATTGCACTAACCCAGACAAATACAGTGCATACAATTTGGTGACCTTTCTACTCGAACAGCACATGACAGTCTTAGCTAGAAGCTTTGTGGAACTCTGTGTTGTACACTCCTAGTTTGGTTTTGCATCCTTAGCTGGATCCTGAGGCCCTATGCATTCATTCATTCATGCCCTAATCATTTCTCGATGGATTACTGCAATGTGTTCTACATGGGGCTACTCGTGAACAGTAATCAGAAACTGCACCTGGTACAGAATGCAGCAATATGCACAATCCTGGAAGTTCATAGGGATGTACACGTAATACCCTTATTGTGTGAGTTGCATTGGTAAAATTATGCTCTTGGATCTATTTCAGGGTTCTCTCTCTCTCTCTCTCTCTCTCTCTCTCTCTCTCTCTCTCTCTCTCTCTCTCTCTCTCTCTCTCTCTCTCCCTCCCTCCCTCCCTCCCTCCCTCCCTCCCTCCCTCCCTCCCCCCTCTCTGTCCCCCACTCAGCAGAAGAGGTCTGATATGGATCATCTCTGCTAATGAAATGAAATAGACTGGATCAAGGAGAAGAACTATTCTGCTGTGGCTCCATTTCTATGGAACTTTCTATCACTGGGCATGAGAACTATCCTTTTGGCCTTCAGGAAGTATATAAAAATCTGGCTTTAGTCCCCAAGAGTGGGGTCTCACTGCCAGAGGTGGCTAATTGAATAAGAAGACCTCATCCCCATCTCTCTTAGTTTGGTTTTAGTATATTTATCATAATAGTTTAATTCTGAATTGTTTTAATCTTTTAACTATTTTTACTTATTTTATAACTTGTAATCCACGCAGAGTCATCTTGTAGAGAAGATGGGCAGCATAAAAATTTAATAAATGAATAAAAAGCTCAGAGAGCACCAAAGCCACCAAATATAGATATATTTGCTGGCAGCATCTATTTTCAACTTTATTTTCAAAGAAATAATTTCTATATAGTTTCCAAGCTGCTTATTTGTTTTTATTACTTATGTAACTTGCATAGATAACAAATACATGCATGAGCCATGCATTTATATACTGTACATATCTGTGGATAAACTATTTTGGTACCATTTTCAAATAAGTAATTTCCTTATACATTCCTATATTCACACTATTCCCTTTAGAAATAATAAACCAAAGAAATGAAAGACTTGAGATGAGAAAAATAAAATATATCTAAATGTAGCTTAAACAATATTCATTATATTTCTCCCTCTTTTTATACTTTCAAACCTTTCTTAGTTTCACCAACTCCATACATTTCAGTTCCTCACATTTTTGTTCATGATAAAAACAAAAGTACTTTGTTTAAAGAAAATGCAGAAATTGTACAATAGTTTATTCTCTTTTGGCACAGGTGGTGGCAGACAAAGATTTTCTTTTTTAAGAACTTCAAATTATACACAGCTTATAAAATCTGGACCATTCTTCAAATAATTCATGTCAGATTCTTTTTTTTTTTTTTTTTACCTCTAAAGCTTATATTATTTCAGTTATACCAGAAGTCAAAAAGAAATAATCACGGTGACTGGGTGTCAGTTGTCCTCTAAAATAACATCTTCATTTCCCCCAAACATGTTATTACATATGGTTAAATACCTTGTCATTTTCTCATGAAATCTCATGTAATTTTACCATTCTCACAAGATCTTCAGGAATTTGAAAAGACTGCCAACTACTGAAATATATTGTCACATTTGCTGAATACTAAAATTCAAAAAAAAATGTGTAACTGACTGAACTTACAAAAAGTAAATGATATTGAAGGAAGAAAAATGTGTACTCAAGGAGAAATGCTAAATAACTCAATCTTGAATTGTAATAGATTTATCCTGTCTCTTACCTAAGAATGTATACTATATAATTTATGTGCTGCATGTAGACTACTTCTGAGGTTGTAGCTGAATACTAAAACAACAGAATATCAGCTTTATTTTGGTTACTTAGGTTTTTCAGAATATGCACACTATACAATTTAAAACCTGGAAAACATACACACTATACAATTTAAAGCCTGGAGAACTAAAACATACCAATGAATAAATAGGAAATACATGTAAGTGTTTCCTACTTTATGAAATAATAACATATATATCGTGGAATTTTGTAAGCATGAATTAAATAAAAAATACAGAGTATAAATTAGGGAAAGTAAATCATATGTCAGTTCAATCATTAGATTAGGATAAGTAATAACATGTACTTATAACAGGTTTGTTTATAGTCATCCATGAAAAAGAAATTAACTGAAAAGAAACATATATGATTAATATCTGATTTGGAACTGTTTTTGTATTTGTATAGCTCTTTCTTTCATCTTTTTTATTCATTTTGAAATATAACATCTTTCTTTGGTGGAAAATGGGTTATTTTCACACTCACCATGACCAGAGCCAGAACATATTGTAAGTAATGCATTAGAAGAATTTATGCAAATGTTCTCCTAATTACAACTGCCATTTACTCTTCAAACAAATGGGCAAGAGGATGCTTAAAGTACAAACCAGTCTCCTTTTTTTAGTAGTACTAACCAAAAATGTCCCACACATCACAGTCCATTTTTATGGGATTAAACCTTTGTTTGCTTGTTTATACATTCATATATTCAATTTTATGGCCACTCATTTGACATACAACTCTAGGTAGCAAACAAAAATCTATAACAACAGTATAATTATCAACAAAAAATGGAAATTCAGAACACCTGTGGCAGCATACAACACCCCATAATTAATAGCCCTAGGGCCCAACCGCTACCCCATCTTCCACTATCTATCTTAAGAAGGAAGAGAAATACTGCAAACAATACTTCCTACGTCAAACCCTTAGACAAAGTCCATTATTGATGGTATAAAAAATTCTGAGACATTCAGCAAGATCATTATTCTGTTATTCTGGTCTCAATAATCATTATTCCAGGAGTAAATAATGTGGTCTTATTAGCATATTGAGATCTAATGGGAAAGGCAAACTGTTTGCAACCATGGATCTAACATCTTCTAAACAACCAAGGTTATTGACTGAATGGCTTTTGTTCAATATTGCTGAATTAATCTTGATGCTTCATCTCATTGAGAAAGAATATACAATGAACATATCCTTCCAAAACACATGGAATCACACCACCTTTCAAAGATGCATTAATCAGTGTCCCCAGTCAAGCCTCTTGTTGTCTTCCTGGGGTCTTTCTAGAAACTTTCAATGATGGCAGGGAACTAACTGTGAGAGCAGGTAACTTTATAAAATGCAACTTCATTAACTTCATTATGTGTTTAGGGGGCATTCAAATGAGAACTGCAATAAAATTGGATTCACCACCAACATTGATTCTATGAGCATCTACACTATCTATACATATGCATTTTTACCTAGTTATTAGCGGTAGTGGTAGAGCTTTCATGGTGAATAATGAAAAGCCAGATCTACATTTTTCTTCTAGAGTTGTTTCCATTTCCAAACAGATATTTTCAAATTTCTTGGAATTGTCCAAAAATTGGGAAATAAACATTGGAAAGCATAAAATTATATTATATACATAATTATAAAACCAGTTGTATATTCTTGGGTCTATGCTATCATATTCTGTACTTATCATATGTAAATGCTAAATACTAAATGTATAAAATAATACAGAAGACATGTATTATTAATGTCAATGTATTAACATTATGAGAAAGAAAATAATATGAAAGCAAATGAGGAAAAGTGTTCTGTCATTTTTTGATACAGAATAGGAGCTCTTCTTACAATTGGAAAAGATTACTTTTTAAAATAGGAAAATAAACAGCAACTTCATTGAATCCATTGTCTTTAGCAAGTCTAGCACAGCTCTCTTATCTGTAGGTATTTGCAACCAATGCTGTTGGGAGCTTAGCTGCTTCTCAGGAACTATACCAATTGATCTTGTCATCTAACTTAGGAACACAATACAAGGTTATCACACAGAGACAAAACCCTGAAACATACAGTATGTCACATGAATGAAAAAAAACATTTATGAGTTTTATAATTAATCCAAATTAATCCCATATATGATAGGACACAACAAGTCTAGTCAATTGTGCATGTGCATACCTTAGTTAAACAGTTAAATATTTGTTTCAATTTAAGATAATAAACAAATCTATTACACATATTGTCTATTCAACTTTGTTTTGACTTCATCCATATATGTATACTACAGAAAATCTAGAATGAAAATGCCGTAGCTTACTATTTTTTATATGATGGAAAATGTCTAGGAGAATCTTGAAGATATTCATTCTATGTAACATCTTTATTAATAATCTGCAAGAGGGAGTGAAAAGCATGTTAATGAAATTTGTGGATGATAAATTAGAAAGCAAGGAGAATACCGAAGAGGGCAAAGAAATGTTATAAATGAGATCCAGTGAAATTGGAATAGTAGGCAGAAAATATCAAATTGAAATTCATCTTGGGAAAATGCAAACAAGTATATATGAGAAAACTCATCTTCAGCAGATGATCAACCACTATCAGGCTCAGTAAAATAACAAAGACATGCAAGAAAATAGTTATTCATAATGTCATATGCCAACAATATTTTATGAAACAAATATACTAAACCCATTTCCAATTTAAATTTGACAGAGGGCAGATTGTCCATGTACACTTCCCACCAATCAGAGGGGCAAACACTGTTGTATATAGTATGCTGTTCTCATACCAAAAGCTGTTTCATGCTGAGATAATTTACATGATAAGTTATTTATGTCAAACTACCACAAACTTTGAAAGAGACTTGAAATCAGTTCATAGAAGAAGATGAAATAGCCTTTACATGAGAACATTCCTACAAGTGACTAGTTCCTAGTTTGGAAAACTAAGTCTAAACAAGGCAGTGGCAAATTATGGAGTCTTTACTCTGATGTTGATAAAATAAAAGTGAATATGGTTGGGGAGGAAGAAACTGTTGGAACAAGTCCTCTGTTTAAAAGAAGTGCCCTTTTACCCTCCCCCCCAAAATACAAAACAACAATAATCCACAATATCGCTTACTGCTTAATTTTTGCTTATTTTTATTTAACAAGTCCATGTATTATTATATGCTGTAAGGACTCAAGGTGGTATTCATAGGATCACCTTTCATTTTATCCTCTTATCATGTCTTATGAAGCAAAGAGGTTCACAATCAATTGGGATTTGAAGTTGGATCTTCTTAGACCAAGCATACATTCTAATGAGAAGTTCCATATGCTGATCTTAAGATACCTCCAGAGATTGGGAACTTAAAAATAAGCCAAGCACAGATATGCTGATATGTGACTACAGGTTTTGACTGAGACCAAATAGTCCCAGAGTTATGCTCCCAGTCAAATATAAAGGCTATCTAGTACTTAAAGAGTGGGTAAAGGCTGTCTCTTGTTTTGAACACTGGATAAGTGTAGTAGATAAACTACACAAAAACCCCCCTTCTCTTTGGAATTATCAGTTACAATTGGATTCTTTTATCATTTTATGAATTTATCATTTTTATTACTGGCCATGAAAAGGCAGAAGGTTGTATTGAAACAAATCAAGCCACTTTGGTAAATTCTGTAGCTTTGTACAATCTTCTGAAGTTATCAGAATTAAAATAGGACTGTCATAATCTTTCATAGGCTATAAAATTCCAATGAAGCCAGCCAGGTAAGAGCAATAACAACAACAACAAACACAATATCCTTGACTCTAAACAGTTTTATGGAATTGAGTAATTGGCAGAAATCAGTGACTGCAGATATCAAATTCAATTGATTAGGATGGAAGTGAGAGAGGAACTGTTATCACTGCTTTTTATTTACATGTTGATTAATAAACGTGCACATCTCATTTTATAAATTTATTTCAGTTCATATCCCTAAACAAACCAGTTTATGATTTTATCTGAGTTGAAACAGATCACTGATAAACTCTTTTAGTCAGTGCTTATTTTTATCCAATGGGAGATTTTCCTTTACAGAAATAATACTATATACATGAATCACAGTATTTAATATTTTGACAGGTATCCACTTCATCCTCCCATTCTACTTTTTCCCCACAAGGTGATGGAAAACCCCTGGAAGTGGATAGTACATAGTCTAATAAGATTTCAGTAAGTAGGAAAAACTACTAAATATATAATGATGAAACTTGCTAAATACTTTTCAATTAGCATAAAGTACTATTGCAAATATGTCCAGCTTGGGGAGCAAATGGGCATATTGGACCTTTTGACAACAAATTTAAGTAGAGAATATAGTTACTGAAATGGTTGTATGTGGAATCCAAGGGCATTATGAAAATAAAGATAAGTATAGATAAGTATTATTTTTCAGCATGTAGCTTTCTTAATTTTCCTTTAATTGTAATTAAAATAATATCTAAACATTTGAAAAGCGAAACGGAGCATAGGGAGTGATAAACAGAAAGGAGATGTCTAAGGTTATATTATTTCTCTTTGGAATGCTGGAATGATAGAATTATTGGGGATGCTTGAATTACTGTGTCTCACCAAAAATGTATAGTACAAATTAATTTGCCAAGTAGATGGATTAAGTTATCCTGTAATGAAATAGTAAACATGGGCTCTATCCTGACTCTCTTCACTGAAAAAATTAATAGAATTGCTGCAAAGCAGATCCAGTCATTACTTCAGGTGCCTTCATTAGCCCCTTGTTAAAGCCCTTCAGTGTTCTGAGATTGCGCTTACTGAAGTTATTAAATGCATCTATTTCTTAGCTTCTGGTTATTCTTCAATTTCTTTGAAGATGGCAGCAATTATTTTTTTTAAAGCTGGATTTGAGAGGAAGTGTGGCTGCTCGGTGTACAGCTTATACTTTTATATGGGATATAACTTATTTTGATTCACAGTTGGAAATGAAATTATTTCATGAAAATGTTTTTACGACCTGTGGAATGAGACTTCAGAATTTTATGCACATTGAGTATAGCTATTCGTTTAAAAATCTAGTTCCTTTTTATATTTGTCTTAAATATTAATTTTATAATATATTGTGAAGTTTTGAGTAACATTTAAAACTAATGAAAGAATAAGATATCCCCAAATATATATTTGTCTGCGTATATAACAAAAATTAGAAAAAAACTTGGGCAGCAAATAATTTTAAAATAATTAAACAAAGTATTAAGCAAAATAATTATTTCAACAAATCTTTATATACATGTTCATGGACATGCTAGAAAAGAACCATCTTAGTCTAGTATTTGGTTTCTGACAATAGCCAACCAGATCAGAGGTGGTATTCAGCAGGTTCTAACCAGTTCTGGAAAACCAGTAGTGGAAATTTTGAGTAATTTGGAGAACTGGTAAATACCAACTCTGATTGGCCCACACCCATCTATTCTCTGCCTCCCGAGTCCCAACTGCTCTGAAGGAAATGGGGATTTTTCAGTAACCTTCCCCTGGAGTGGAATGGGAATGGAGATTTTACAGTATCCTTCCCTTGCCACACCCACCAAGCCATGTCCACCGAGCCACACCCTGCCCACCGAGCCACACCCTGCCCACCGAGCCACACCATGCCCACCGAGCCATACACACACAGAACCAGTAGTAAAACTTTTTGAATCCCAACACTGAACCAGATACTTCTGAGGTGCTTACATGCAAGAGCCTAAGACATACAATTATAATTGGGTGATAAAAATTGATAAAAATTGTTCTCCATGTTTTTAAACTGACCTACTTTTGAGTTAAACTGCATTAGTGTGCTATCACCACACTAATAAATTCCAGAAAGAAAAAAAATCTTTAATTGAAAATAATAATTAAAAAGGTTTTCATCTTTAAAGACAGCATCTATGTTTCATAACATAGATACAACACCAAACATTATGATCAAGGGAGTGATGACATAAAGGGCATTTGGTATGAGTATGAGTTTCATTAATTGCAAAGAGAATAGTGTAGGATTTTCTTTGTCAGTTTATGTTTTTCTGAAATTTGCTTTATACTTTCTCAGAAAGTATATCCTGTGAAAGGTGTAAGGTTGAACTTCTATTTTTTCCCCCTGTAAAACTGGGAGAATATTAAAGGAAAGTGGGGAGACAAAAACTAAAGTTATTATGTATTTCTAAAAGTTTACATTATAGTTTTAAAAAATATGGAGAATGTTGCAGATTTTCATTCAAATTTGGTAGTATTGGGGCGTCCACTATCATGAGACCAGGGGTGCTTGTGGGCTTTAAGTGGCAGACATTCTGTTTTATATGCATGCAATATATGCGATGAGCTAAGGATCGTTCAGAATACTGGTAGTAATCATGATCTGGTTTGATGAAAACATTCCTAATGTTCTGTATCTATGTTGCCATGCAACATCTGAGGCTTCAAAGACAAAATTACAATTGGAATATAGGATGTAAAAAGTATGAACATAGTTCAACACCATGAAAGAGAAATTAATTAAATATTGATTTCTTAATAATCATCAATTTGAAATTAGACACTTTCAGTCAGAAACATAATAGTATTTACTACTTAGTACATGAAAAACAAAGAAGGAAACATTGCTTTGACAATAAGGGCATTAGTGGAATACAACACAGTTAATGACCAAAAGATATTAATTAAACTCTATGGACAACCCTTTAACTTGAATTTTTCATGTTTATACTTCAACCTTTGCTATATAAAAAACAATGGCTTTATAGTTTATTTTAGTATAAATTTGAGACAACATACAACATACAACATACAAGCAAGTTATGCTGCTTACTGTTGGAAAGTGTTGGAAAGCTAAAGGTATAAGTATTAGTTTGTATAGCACTGGAAACAGAAATAAAATAGGAGAATGATTTATGCAAAATGCAAAGACAACTTTCATTGATGACATAGTCATCATTATTAACCCAAACAAAAATGATGCCTACATATATAAACATCATAAGATAAATTTCCCAGTAATTAATTTGAAGATATTGCTGATAGAAGGAGGTAGAAATATATACTAATAAAATAGTGTGAGGTTATATATAGTAGTGAAAATATAATTTACAGCACCTAGTAAGTAGATAACATTCTGTCTGTCTGTCTGTCTGTCTGTCTGTCTGTCTCTCTCTCTCTCTCTCTCTCTCTCCCCACACACACACCTTACTGGCTGTAGTTTTGCTTTACCCAGTAATACTTTATTATTGCCCTCTTCTGAAGTTATGAATAGCAGAGAGAATCTGTCTCCAACTTTCTTATTTCAGAAGGCTAGCAACAGCTGATGGACATGTTTTTTTGAACATGATCCACTAATATGTAGTGTATTGTTTTGGATTTTATTAACTTATTTATGTTTTAAATTTATATTGATTTTTTTATGATTGTAAGCCAATCAAAATCATGAGTAACCTTGAGATAAGATGGGCAGTCTATAAAATAAATAAATAAATAAATAAATATCCTAAGAACAGTTATGAAGCTTTTTAGAACAATAACAGGAGAAGAAAATGAGGAAGGAAAGGAGAGAAAGAGGAGACTGCATTATATGTTAAATGGTTTTGGAATTTAACTCATTATTTTCAATTAACATTATAGCAACATATCCTACTTGGCTGTCATTTCTATGGTAACACGTTTATTATTTTTTCATTCATAAAATATAAATACTGTGTAAAATATTCCTTGGAAAGTCAAAATTTTCTAGGTGCTTATTCATATATATTCTTTTGCTTCAGTGAATTTGACTTGTGTCCTGCTAGAGATCTTTCTACAAAAATGTGATGTTGTCTTAACCCCCCAAAACACTGATTTGACAGAATATATAGATGATATAATAATATAAGGGGATGGATGGAGGGAGGGAGGGGAGGGAGGGGAGGGGAGGATAGGCAGTGAGTGAGAGAACGATAAGCTATGACATACATTATTATATGAAGATTTACTATACCAGACTGTCTCAGAGGTGTTTTTTCAAAAGGCACGTTTTTTCAAAGGCAAGTTTTTTTTTTCCTTGAGAAAGAAGACATTTTGCTTCTCATTCAAGAAGCTTTATCAGTTCTGGCAGGATGGTGGAGGCAATGGAAGGATTAGTTCTGACAGGATGATTTGCTACCAGAAATGATTAAGGAAGAAGGCATATTTTATTTAAAAATTGGGTATGGTGAGCAAATCAATTTGAGGACCTCCTTGACAACCAAAGTCCTGTGTTAATACAGAATACCTATACAATATTTAAGAGCATGGCTATTAAATAATATTGGACTACATACATGGTCAATATGAAGTATATTTTCATTTTATTTTGTTCATTCAGTTCAAGAAATCTGATATGAAAAAGATATAATGTGGCTTCCATTTACTAAATAACTTAGTACTTAAAATGTAATGAGCTTGTGGTAAAACTACGTCAAAAAAATAAGCCTATATCTTATTTTTGTAATATTGGCTACAATAATATATCCTTGTATACTGTATGTATTAGAGTGAGAAGTATCTCAAAACCATGCTGTTAAACTGAAAATTTCAGGTAGTCAACCCCCTTCCCTATTTCCTTGTAGTTTTTCTTGAGGTCTGTAATTATGAACACAGCATTGTTGCAATTGACAAGAATAATGGCTCTGGGTTAAAAATAATTTTAATTCATGAAGTATTGGAAATCTTTTTCATTTCTTCTTTTTCATTCATAAATGTTCGTTTGTTTTGAATTTATATAATCAAAGCAATTAGTAAATTCAAACCCTGTCTTTTGGGGGGGGGGTGTGTGTGAATATTTTCAGTTTCTTGGACATTGTGACCTCAGATTTGAGATACACGTACTTACTCATAAAAATAGATATTGTTTTGTTTTGCAAAACAAATTGAAATTGATGTTATGCATCAAGCATACATTATTACACACAATTGGCTTAAATTGTGAATAATTTTTGCCATTCAAAAGCATGGGCAGCTTTCTAAGCAATATAAAGAAAAACTGCATAATTATTGTAGATCACATGAGCAGTTAGCTTAATTATGTAACAGCCTGCACTTCCAATTACCTTTTTCTTTATTAGCAATGGATCTCCAAAAAATAGCCATAAACCTGTTGCCTGCTTAGATTTATTCAAATTACCATATACACATTTTTTTACAACAAGAGGTAAATATATATATATAATATATAATGAATATATATATTCATTCCCTGGCAAATGAATACCTATTTTTTGTGCCATATATTGATAACATGAAATTATATAATTAGCACTATTAGCATATTACGTAAATCTTGTTGCTACATAACTGATTTTTTGAATGTGAATATTCTTTGCATAGGTTGGTAATTTGAATCTTTGTCAAGCATCTTTTACTTGACTTCTACAAACCTGGACAGTAAAAAATCAGTTAGGCATTATAGTCTAAAACACCTGGAGAACCCCAGGCAACTCTGCTTTTGTTTACAGACAGTAACTACTGAAATATTGTCCATATAATTTTGGAGCATTGCTACCTCTTTACATGGTGTAGTTACTGTATGATAGTAGGAAATGAACTGTGGTCAGAATGTATAGAAAAACAAGATATTTGCCACAAAAATGATTACATGTTGAACTAAGTATCATAGAGTTTGAGTTTGAATTTTATTTCATTTGTATGCCGCCCTTTTCCCTAAGGGGACTCAGGGCGGCTCACAACTCAAGGGAAAGGGGGGGATACAGACAGTTTAACAACAACACGAACAATACATGGTTAAAAAGCACAACAATCATACCATTCGAGATAGGGGCAGTGAATCTTTAGCCCCAGGCCTGTCGGAACAGCCAGGTCTTAAGGGCTATGCGAAAGGCCTGGAGGGTGGTGAGGGTACGAATCTCCATGGGGAGTTCGTTCCAGAGGGTCGGAGCAGCCACAGAGAAGGCTCTCCTCCGGGTAGTCGCCAGTCGACACTGGGCGGCAGATGGAATTCGGAGGAGGCCTAGTCTGTGGGATCTAATTGGTCTAGTGGAGGTAATTGGCAGTAGGCGGTCTCTCAAGTACCCAGGTCCAATACCATGAAGGGCTTTATAAGTGACGACTAGCGCCTTGAAGCGTATCTGGAGACCAATAGGCAGCCAGTGCAGCTCGCGGAGGATAGGTGTTACGTGGGTGAACCGAGGTGCACCCACAATCACTCGTGCGGCTGCATTCTGGACAAGCTGAAGTCGCCGAATACTCTTCAAGGGCTGCCCCATGTAGAGCACATTGCAGTAGTCCAGTCTGGAGGTCACAAGGGCACGAGTGACTGTTGTGAGAGCCTCCCGGTTCAGGTAGGGACGCAACTGGCGCACCAGGCGAACCTGGGCAAATGCCCCCCTGGTCACAGCTGACAAGTGGTGTTCAAAAGTCAGCTGTGGGTCCAGGAGGACTCCCAAGTTGCGGACCCTGTCTGAGGGGCGTACTGTTTGACCCCCCCAGCCTGAGAGATGGAACACTTGGCCAATTAGTAGGAGGGAAGCACAGCAGCCACTCGGTCTTATCTGGATTGAGTACAAGCTTGTTAACCCCCATCCAGTCCCTAACAGCCTCGAGGCCCTGGCACATCACGTCAATCGCTTCATTGAGTTGGCACGGGGCAGACAGATACAGCTGCGTATCGTCCGCATACTGGTGGTATTTTATCCCATGCCGTCGAATGATCTCACCCAGCGGTTTCATGTAGATATTAAATAGGAGGGGGGACATGACCTAACCTTGCGGTACCCCACACGTTAGGGGCCTAGGGGTCGATCTCTGCCCTCCGACCAACACCGACTGCGACCTGTCCGAGAGGTAAGAGGAGAACCACCATAGAACAGTGCCTCCCACCCCCACCTCCCGCAGTCGTTGCAGAAGGATACCATGGTCGATGGTATCGAAAGCCACAGAGAGGTCAAGGAGCACTAGGACAGAGGCATGACCTCCAGCCCTGGCTCTCCAGAGATCATTGATCAATGCGACCAAAGCGGTTTCCGTGCTGTAGCCAGGCCTAAATCCCGACTGGAAGGGATCTAGATAATCGGTTTCCTCCAAGGACCGCTGGAGCTGAAAGGCTACCACCTTCTCAACAACCTTCCCCACAAAGGGGAGGTTGGAGACTGGACGATAGTTGTTTGGAACAGCTGGATCCAAAGATGGCTTCTTCAAGAGGGGTCTCACCACCGCCGCCTTTAGTGCGGGGGGAAATATCTCCTCCTGAAGGGAGGCGGCAACAACCGCCTGGATCCAGCCCCGTGTCACCTCCCTGCTGTTAGCAACCAGCCAGGAGGGGCACGGGTCCAGTACACATGTGGAGGCACTTACAGCTCCAATGGCCTTGTCCACGTCCTCAGGGGTAACAGCTTGAAAATCAATCCAGAGATGTCCTACCAGATTATCCCCTGGTGCCTCAGCTGGTTCTGCGGAATTGGAGTCCAGGTCCGCCCGAAGCCGAGCAACTTTATCTGCGAGGAATTGGACGTAGTCCTCAGCTCTGCCTTGCAAAGGATCGCTCGTATCCCTCCTATTTAGGAGGGAACGGGTTATCCTGAACAAGGCGGCTGGGCGCGACTCAGCGGAAGCAATCAGAGAGGCAATGTATGTTCTTTTTGTCGTCCTAATTGCCCGGATGTAAGCTCTGATGCTGGATGTTAGAAGTGCTTGGTCTGACTCGGACTTACTGGATCTCCATCATTGCTCTAGGCATCTCTTTCGGCGCTTCATCTCCCGGAGTTCCTCAGTAAACCAAGGGGCCCTCCTGGATCCACTGCCTTGGATCGGCCGTAAAGGCACAATCCGGTTAAGAGCCTCTGTCGCTGCTGAGTTCCAGGCAGCAACCAGAGTCTCCGCCGGACTGCGGACGAGGGTATCAGGAATAACTCCAAGCTCCGTCTGAAAGCCCAAAGGGTCCATAAGTCGCCTGGGGTGGAACCACCTAATCAGTTCCTCCTCCCTACAGTGGGGGTTTGGTCTCCGAAAGTCAAGCCTCAGTAGGTAGTGGTCCAACCATGACAGGGGTAAGATCTCGCTACCCCTCAGAGCAAGATCACAACTCCACTGCTCCGAGAGAAATACGAGGTCGAGCATGTGACCCACCGAGTGAGTTGGGCCCCGAATTACTTGGGTCAAGCCCATGGCTGTCATGGAAGCCATGAACTCCTGCACTCCATCAAAGTGTTCGCCGAGCGAAGGCAAATTGAAATCCCCCAGAACCATAAGCCTGGGAAACTCAATTGCCAGCTCTGCTACTGACTCGAGGAGCGAGGGGAGGGCTGCCGCAACGCTGTTGGGAGGCAGGTACGTTAACAGCAGGCCCACTTGACCCTTGAGGTCCAACTTCACCAGCAGGGACTCACACCCGACAAGCTCCGGAGCAGGGATCCTACGAGGTACTAGAGACTCTCAAATAACAATGGCCACACCCCCACCCCTTTCCTGGGGTCGCGGCTGATGAAGCACCTGAAAACCCTCTGGGCACATCTCTACGAGGGGGACTCCTCCCTCCGGGCCCAGCCAGGTTTCAGTAATACATGCCATGTCTGCCCTCCCGTCTAAAATTAAGTCCCGAACGAGGGGAGCCTTATGAATACAGACCTGGCATTTAGCGACAGCAGCCTGAGACCAGGGTCCTGATTACTCGCGCCATCTGGCCTTGGAGTGGGACTCATAGGGCCGGAAGGAGGGATCTCTGTGACGTAGCGAAGCCTCCTTCCCCGGTAATGGCCCGCCCTAAAGTCCCTGCCATATCTGCCCCTCCCTGTTAAGACTGTAATGCTCCGGCCCACTCCCGTGTCCATGGTCCCTCTACCCACCCCAATAGCCCCTGCGTTTCCCGACAGGTCCATCGAATCAATCATTCTCCCACACAAACACAGCCACTCATCCATACATTCCCCACAAGGTCAGTTAAAACACAAAAAATACAACAATAATGAATTTAAAAAGTGGGTACAGTCATCAATCAGGCATACCATTCACACCACATTCCTAAGTGCGCACTCCTCCAGTAAGGCTGAAAAGGTCCCAAGAGTCTAAGGTGGTTGTGGGGGGCAAAAAGGTCTTCCTATGCACAATGGGCATCCCCGTTTGTCCAAAAAGCCAAGGCACTGTAGTAGATGAAATTAAGTAAATGCCATTCGAGATGGTAATGATATGCCCAGGGCAGTTGCAGTTAGTAATAGTCAACGCAGCTGGGGCTGAGATAGCACGTCCAGAAGCCCTCGGACTATAATTAGGCCAAACGTGGTGTTTAAAAACACAGCTGTGGAATGTCCAGATGACCAGCAAGGGAAGCAGACAAAAGTTCCACAATGTTGATGACAAACTATAGAGGGAACTCTCCCAGTCCACCAGGGGAAGAAGTCTAAATAAACAAAGTTCAGGAGAGAACGAGGGCAATGGATCGTACAAAGGTTGAGCCACAGGGGGTGGGGGGTGGGGGTGGGGCGTCCAGAAGGGCTATGGCGGTGGCAATTGTAGCCAACCGCCCAGTTCGTCCAGTCTCTCCGGGCGCCCAGATTGTTTTTCCCCCCTCTGGAGCAAAGGCAGTCCAAATTAATCCCCAAAGGTTCTGCAAACCGGGCGGGTGTTATCAAACGATGTTGCAGGCAGCCGATGATAAAACGAAATGCCGCCATCGGGTGGGGGTGGGAGGTGGCCTGGGGAAACTGAAGCGGCGGCAGCAAAACCAGCCGTCCAGTCCCGACCACTCTGCCGTTGGAATCCAACCACCCCTTCCTCAGGCAAGGCGAAGACTGCCTCATGTAACACACCATCCAGCGTCCAGTATAGTCCAAACACAAGCCCCAAAACCAGGGTCTCACCGGCAGCGTTGCGCAGCTAGGAAAGACATCCGCCGCTGCGCAGCTGAGATAGAACGTCCGCCGCTCACCCACTCTCTTCAAAAACGCCGAGGCCATGATGGAGTCACAAAACCGTCCGGGGGGGCATCCAGCAGCAGCCCCCCGTATAGGCAAATACCTCTTCGGCTTGCCCAGTCGCTGATCTCCTGCCAGGACTCCTTTTCGCCGATCGCCGGGGTCTCAAACCGCAGGTTAATTCGATTCTTTTTCTCTTTGTAAGCCCAGTGTTTAGCTTGGGCAGCCATTTCCCAACCCACGGAAAAATCTTTGTTTTTGCATTCTGTTATCTTCTTGCCCGAGACTTTATTTATGTTTAATTTTGGGCTCACAGCCAGCAGAAGAACAACTGGTGTATTTCAGAAGCATTAGTCAGCAATAAGGGGGTCTACATGTTCTTCCAGTGTTGATTCTAGTCATTATTAAGAGTGGGGAAGTGATGTATTCCTAGCTCTTTTACAAACTGGCAGATCAACCAAACATTTATTTTATACTAACTGAAAAGACTTTCAGAATAATAATTTGTGAAGTGGTCATTATGATTTACAGATCAGCTCATAGAGATAGAGACAAGATCTCATTTTAGGCATAATGAATTGGTGAGGTGGTTCATGAGGTAATACATATATCACACCAATGGTATGCACTTAAGTGTATGCTTTATATTACTTCATGTTAGGACTGTCCCTACAGTATGGTGGAAAGATAAAAAGAGAAGGAAGGAATGTTTGCATATCTATTGACATTGACTATTGATATGATTGGATATTAGTGATACTTCTAACTATTAACTTATTTACTGAAGCTCTTGAAACCAAACAATTTTCACCTTTCATTTATAGCAAGAAGTCTGAATTGTTTGTCATCATATCTCCTTAAAGTGTAATCTTAATGTACATACTTTCTCTAAAACTCCAAACACTAATCTAATCATAAATGAACAATGAAAATAATACAATGAATCTTTGGAAAAGGTAAATTTATTGAAACACTGTAATTAAAATGTTCTTGACATTTCCCCTGGCTTTTCTCTGTACTTCCTCAAGGGAGGTACACTGCAGTTTAGGAATCCCTGATTTTAATAGTCTGGTTAAATTTTTATTAGTCAATCCCAGCTTAAAAATTTAGCTTATCCCAAATAATTAATGTATGAAAAAATGAAGAACCAATGGAATGCTGAGTGTAATCTGAAGACAAATGAGAAGTATAATGAACAACAGTAAAAGAAAGGAAATAATTTTCTTTACCTGAATTCTTACCTGAATTTCTTTACCAGAATTGTAAAAATAGATTTGATGGCCACAGTCTTTCTTTCTTCTGTTTTCTCATTATTTAATTTCTAGGTATTCAAACAAACAATCAAAGTGCCTCAATAAACATATTAAGTGCCCAATTTGTTTAGGCCACTGTTGTGACTCAGCAGAAGTTTGCTGTGAGTTGAGTCGGGATGCAGGAATAACAATGCAGCTGGGGCTCGTTAGTGTGGTCTTCTGGAGATAAAAGGACTGATTGTGCCACGCCCTAGTTGCAGAAGTCAACGTTCATCGTTCGTTGTTCGTTCATGGTTCATCGTTCATCAGTCATGGCTTGTTTGTGAGAGGCACTTGGATAAGTGATTTGCTTTCTGTAACCCTGATTCAAAGAGACACTTGGAGAAGTGATCTGCTTTCTTTCTGTACACCTGGTTTGGCCGTAAGAGATCTTTGTTTTTGCATTCTGTTATCTTCTTGCCTGAGACTTTATTTATGTTTAATTTTGGGCTCACAGCCAGCGGAAGCCAGGACTGATAAAGTTATTTCCTTTTAAGTCTGTCTGCCTGTCATCTTTGAATGAGTGATGGAGGGGGGACAGAACAGGCCACTATATTCAATTTGTCAATATTTTCTTCAATATATTTAAAGGAATATTTATGTACCTCCTTGGTGGTCACTATTGTTACTTTTCACAATATATACCAAATTTTCCAGTACTTTGAAACAGATGTAATCTAGAACACAATCATTATTTTATAAACTATAGGCCCACTGAAAATCGAAATCAATATATTTGAATGCTAAATACAAAGTGAATATCGAGGAGATATACTGTAACTACATGATTAAAACAAGCCTTAAGAGATTTCTATTCCCACACCACCCAAAAAAAAATTATCTAAATTTCAGTCTGTACAATCTCAAAGCCCATTTTGTAACATTGGTCTATTTTCTGGTGGATAACAAGCAAAGTTTCAATGTTAATATATGAAAATCCCATATCACTTTACTTAGGTGACTTGAAATTAAAACATTACAAACTATCTTTTTTATCAAATCTCAACTCTTCTAAGGAAGACTTTGAGTGAAGAAAATTCAACTATAAATATAATTATCAGAAGATTAAAATATGTCTTAATTCATTGCCATCTAAACAACTGTAATTTAAATAAGGCCAGCTTTTTCAAGGTCATGTCTTTAGAATTATTAATAATAATTGTTATAGTTAACATTTAATGGATAAAATTTAAAAAAATGATATGTGTAGGTATATCTAGAAAAGAGAAATGATATAAGTGTTTAATCTTGCAAAGAATGGACTTGAACACATCAAGTTTTCCATGGAAGCACAGCTGGAAGGTAGTAAGATAAACACAATTACTCAAAACTTTTATTCTGCATGAGACCCTACATGTATGAAAATTGTTAAGGATGGGTTAGTCTTGCAGAAACACAAGATTTTGCTCCAGCTTGCAATTAATCTTCTTAATGAGAGCAGTGGAAAAATAGATGAATAATACTATACTTCTTACAACTGTTTCACTGCAGAGTATATTCTAGCTAGCTTGCAGAAATCTCTTGGCTTCCCAGATGGCAAGGACTTGAAAGAGTGATGTTGACTTTTAGGCATTTTAATTATCTTTAAATATAAATATTTCCTCAGAGAATTTGAAACTACACCTATATATGTATTTCCTAGGATTTCTAGACGTAAGGGCACAGCCAAGCACATAATGGAGGACAGCACAAACCCCATAGTTCATAACCTCAGTCAGAACTATCTATATACCAGACTGTTCTACAAACTCCAAAGTTGATAAGCACAGGAGGCATAACACCCTTAGTTTAGTTGAAGAAAAAGTTGACCTATAGAGTAAGAGGAAATACTAGCTCAGTTTTTGGTACCCTTTCTACAGAAGATCAACAAACAGTTATAGGCAAATTTGAGGCAGTTAAATAAATGCTCTAGCAATGTAAGTATATAATCCCCATTTCCATTTAATCTAATCCCAGTTAATAATTCAACATTGCAAAAATTAAAAATTATTAAACATGAGGTTATTTCTAATTAACCTCATAGTCCTTCTTTAAATAAATTTCATCCAAACACTTAATATTTGAAAACTTTCCCAAAACTGCACTATATTAGTTCTTTTGCTGCATATTGTAAAAAAATAAAGATCTGACAAAAATCATCTTTCTTTTTGAAAGAGATTGAAGAAAGACTCATACAGCAACTATTAAACTTACAGTCCTGAAGATTTTTCAAACTTAAAAACAAACAATTTTTAAGAAGCTTCAAAGTGATTAAAAAGATGAGTTTTGATCAAATCTGATGTCAAGAAAGTCTGTTCAGAGCATGATGGAACAAGCAACTCCCAGTTTATTGGAAGCAGCTGCAAACACATTGGTTTCTGCTAGCTATCTATAAAAAAGCAGCTATCCATAGTACTCATTGGCATTAATATCTCTATAATAAAGAGAGATGTTGATAGCCTGCACTTCACATCCAGAAACCTCTTTGGCCCCAAAAGTTCCCTGCCACCCCACAATCTAGAATAAAGATGTTAGACATTAATTTACCATTCCTAACTGGAAATCAGAAACCTGATTTGGTAAAATGTCTTTTGGGAATTCCTTACATAGAGCATAGGATTCTATATGTAGCATTAGAAACAAAAACATCAAACCTTACAGCAGAATATTACTTTGTCCTAGATTCTACATCAATCATTGGGGCTTTTGAATAATCAACAATAGATGACCTTCCAAAACTCTATTTGTCATCTTATGACATTTTTAAACAAACAAACAAACAAACAAACAAACAAGGACCAAGCATCTAAGAGAAAAATGTGTGTAGTGGTATTTTAACACATAGATATATTTTTTTGCATTAGAGAGTTAAAATAATGCTGAGTTAGGATTTGCAGGAAGCAATATAGATATTTTTATAGTGCAGATATGTTGCAAGGGTATAAACAAGTTTGATTTGTGTTGAACATATTGGCTGGAAAACATGTTGAAAAGACTGAATGCTGAACAAAGGCATTTAATAGGATTTCTAAGTCAGATTTATTTCCTTCTAGTTGGGGGTGTCCGGAAAAAAATGTCAAGCAGTCCAGACTGAGCTGTATACCTCTCTGATTAATAGCTTGTTCTGACTTCTATCTTTTAAAAAACAAAATAAAACATGTGCAACTGATTGTCTATACAATTCCGAATGTCATTTGTTTCTTGAGAACAAGCTCATACAATGGACACATTTGTTGGACAGCTGCCAAGGTAACACAAGTGGTAGGATCTGAAAGGGTCAACTACCTCAAACAGACAAATGGTAACTGATTATGGTGTCTCTGTGGTATTAAAGCAATGTTTTGGTTAAAAAAAAGAAAACGTTAAATTAAGTATTTGAAGTATTTTAATGTTCTGTCTCTATTTTCTGTCAAGTGTTACTTTTGAGGACAGAGCATCCTGGTTCTTTATTACAATATTGTTTCTGGTTTTTGTATTACTTCAGTCTTTCTACTGATAAAGATCTACTCAGTTTTATCATAGCCTTACAACAGGGATGGCAAACTCCCAGCACATGGGCCGGATATGTCACACGCTGGCCACACCTATGCCTGGTTTAGTGAAGGGGAAAATGTCACAATGCATCATGTAACACCTCCATGACAACAAGAGTTTTACACCCCTGCCTTACAACATTTTCCATAGCTCATGTGTCTTCCACCTGTAAAACAGTAGAAAACTGAACTTGCATAGCTTTTGCTGTCTAAAAGGTCAATATTAGTTGCTTCTGCTTTTGTTTCCAACTTAAGCATAGGGACTTCATTTCTTACATAGAGAAACACTTTCCAACTCCATCTTGTCAATAGAGTTGGCAATCACAGTTCTGTTGTGATTGGCAATCGCTTTGCAGATGGTCAGGATGGCAGTCACCTGTGCAACTTGAGCAATTGATGGCATCTCACAAAGGCTAATCTGAGAAATCAGGACAATATGTTCCTAGCAAAGCACAATCTATGCAGAAGAATACAACAGTGCACCAGGAGAAAGATTGCTGCTAGTGAAAAAGACTATTCTGAAGTCCACATACAGTGTTGTATTCTACATATGAACTGGTGGACAAGTATGTGTGAGGCAGTGGTGGGTTGCTAACCAGTTTACTACCAGTTCACTTGTGCTCTTGCACACATTTACGCACACACACAATGCTTCTATGCATGTGCAGAAGCATCTGGCCGGGTGAGCGGAGCCTCCTGCTGGCCCTATTACCAGTTCGACAGAACTGGGCCAAACTGGGAGCCACCCACTGGTGTGAGGCCTTATATGGTACATATATATGGTACATTAGAAATAATTGTATAGAATTTAATACTGTCTTCACAATAGGTAAAGGTGCTAGCCTTTAATGTGCCATAGAATTGAATGATTTTTTTTACTTTTAAAATTCAAATTCAACTTCCTATTTTTGGCAGAAAATCTTGAGGTAGGGTATACTCAAGAGATTACTGTCTGCTTTATTCTGGAGGAAAACCTTGTATACCCCCTTCTTTTGGAACAGGTGATATGTCCCTGTCCTCTTCAATAATAGCAAGCTCTTAAATTACAGATCCTCTAAAAAATAATGATTGATATCAGTCACTTTTTGCTATATCAAACGTTAATGTCATCTCCATGATATTGGGATTTGAACATACTGTATCCCAAATCTCTGGCTGTACATTTTGCATTCCTTAGATTATACTATTACAAAACATAATTTTATGTGATTATATATTTATAGTGGGTGTAAGGGACACAGTGGCTCAGTAGCTAAGATGCTGAACTTGTCAATCAGAAAGATCAGCAGTTCAGCACTTTGAATCCCTAGTGCCACGTAATGGAGCGAGCTTCAATTACTTGTCCCAGCTTCTGCCAACCTAGCAGTTTGAAAGCATGTAAAAATGCAAGTAGAAAAATAGGAACCACCTTTGGTGAGAAGGTAACAGCATTCATTGCACCTTTGGCATTTAGTCATGCTGACCACATGACCACAGAGACATCTTCAGACAACACTGGCTCTTCGGCTTCGAAATGGAGATGAGCACCGCAGTCTAGAGTCGGGAACAACTAGCACATATGTGCAAGGGGAACCTTTACCTTTATATTTGTAGTATTTTACATTATAAAATGCTGGTACTTTATTTTAAGTATTCTTACTAATAACCATAAATATACGTGGATAGGGGTATGATGGCTTTTTAAGTGACTCCATCTTTCCCATATAGCAAAAAAACAATTGAAGAACAAAAAGCATGAGCAATACATTTCTTATCTAGCAAATTTATCTGCATGTAAATATGCATTTAAATATGTGAACAGCATTTTAAAGCCTGTCAAAGGCAGCATGCAAAAATAAAAATAAAAGTGTCAAGGAAAGAGAATCTTTTTTCCCCTTTCTTTTCCTTTGAATTAATTTGTGCATCAGTCAAAAACCTGTCAATGCACATGCAATATAAGTGACATGACTTAAGCTACTAAAAGCAGAGGAAAATAACAAATAGAACTGTATGCTGAGAAAAGAAAAGTGACAGCTATTATATGTATTCAGCTATAACAATACACTCCAGAACTGATGAAGAAATGTTGACAGAACTGCCAATTATAATTGAATGAATTGTAAACAGAGATAAAAATTCTTTCAAGCAGAACAGCATCCAGGTGGCTGTGTTCTTCATTTAACACACCCATCAGTTAGTGGCAGAACTTGAATAAAGCTACTGGAATCTTGATGGGTAGTTACGTTTGTGTAATTCATTAATGCCAACTTGGTGGTGAGTTGGAAAAAATGATTTTGTGTAAGTCATTACTGACAACTTGGTGGTGAGTAGGGCAAAAAAGCCCACCCCAATCTAATTAATGAGTTTATGTAATTCATTAATGCCAAAAATGAAGCAAGAACTCAAGCAAATGAAATCTTACAAGTCATAAATCTGAAACAATTGAGCTATGACTCAGCTTATTATGCATTACTAATATCTGAATACTAAAGTAAGGAGGACAGTAACTCAATATTTTACCCCAAGCACCAAGTTAATAATATATTGTTCCTTTAGGAATAATGACAGACATATTGAAAATACACTATCTTGGAAGACTAAAAAAGAAATCCAAATGCTATTGAATAGGCATTAAGAGAAGAAAGAAATATTAAACCCAATTTGAAAAGTTCTGATTCTTATTTCTCATTGTCTGGTACATACCCTTCTCATATGACATCATAATATGTAACAATGTTCTCATGTGAGCTCTCTCTGTCTCTCTGTAACTCATTTTCATCTAAAAAAGTACCTCTCACCTATTTTTTTATTTTTCTTTTCTTAATCATCTGCAACAAACACTACCTCAAAAACTGGTAAAGAACTGGGAATTCTGAATAGGTACTGGTATGTAATTTGATGATATACAACCATTTTCTTTTACATTTCCCAAGAAACACACTGCAGGAAAGTTATATTAATAGGCATCGTCACCATAATTGAGAATTTAAATGCACAAAAATCAGACAATTAGAGTGAATGAATCCCAGAGCCACTATGATTTCAGAACTAATAAATTTGTATCTCTCTATTCTCAGAAAAAAATGAATAGCACAGACATTTTCCCATTAATATTCTCCAGATACTAAGAAAAATAAATGGGGGGAAGGGAGAAGAGAAGAGAGACAGACAGATAGAGGCACATTTCTAGTTGTTTTTTTTAGCAAAAGTAATCATAGAGGTACTATATTGTCTTCTGCAAGGGGATTACAAAGGAGATTAATTTGTAATAGCTCCTTGAGGCATTTCTACAGACTAAAGAATAAAGAATAGAAAATAATTTCATTTTATTATTAAACTTGTCACCAACAATCTGCAAAGTAAAAGCAGGAAAAGTGATATCTTTTCCAGCACATAAACACAGATTTGGTGGTGAATTTCAATTATTGGTTCCATCTTAAATCAGAAGGCATCTGGTAGCACCTTTTATATTAACACATTTTATTAAACAATTATATCTGTCCTCCTGCAAAAGTCAGCTTTTGCCTACTGATTTTCATTTCAGAGGGAAAAGAGTCAGATTTAAACCTGGGAAGTTAATGTTGAAGATAATTGAAGAATTAGCAAGTACTTGAAGAATTAGCATTCCCAAAACATCTATGACATAAAAGTAAGGGGAAAAATATATGTAGTGTCTTCGGTCCCAATAGCAATGGTCGTAGCATTATGACATATTAGGTTCTCGGGACTTACTGCTTCACAGTGCTTTGAAGTCCTCTCTAACTGGTTTACAGAGTTAGCATATTTCCCCAACAATCTGGGTTCTCATTTTACTGACCTCAGAAGGATGGAAGGCTGACTCCACCTTGAGCTGGTGGGAATTGAACTGCTGAACAACTGGAAGCCAGTAGAAGTAGCCTAAAGTATTGCATTCTCCCCACCCTCCAAAGGTTTATTTTTTTTAAAAAAATGTATATCAATATCAAAACATGAACAGTGTGGCCTCTGGCTATGGTTCATGTTAACACAAATAACAACAATTATTACTTTAATCAAATTTATATAATCCTAATATTAATGTACTTGATTATTTTAAAGTAGTTATTCAATATTTCAACGTTCCATTCTAATGTCAATGATCTTCTTGAACATACAAAGTAATACCTCCAACCTCTCATCTTTCTATTTTAATATTACTTATTTTCAATTTATATAGAAATTATATCTACTAATATTCCCCCCAATTATTATTTCTACCTCTATTATGGCTTCTAATCAGGACACTCTTACTAATCCTAATGTCATGACACATATTTATGTTAATACATAGTCCTTTATATAAAGGTTTATATTATTTCTACCTCTATTTCTAGTTTTTAATCAGGCCATTATTATATTAGAAAAAATAAGAAAGAAAAAAAGGGGAAAATAGCTCTATTCTATCCATCAGCCTTGCCCATTTTAATACTTCAATTTATCCATTTTTGGCTTTCCTACGATACTCCTCTCTTGGATCTTTGTCTCTGTCAACATCTGTATCTTCATTATTCCATCTAAATATTTCTCCTATCTCTATCCTTTAAGCTGCCATATCTCCAGAATATCCACCCATACTTCTATCTCCCTTTCAAAAACATCTTCCAAATCATACAATTCCAGTTCTATTTTTATATCTCTCAAAAAGTTTTTCTCATCCTCTTGTTTTGTTTGGTGATTTATCTGTTCTATCTTTTCCTCTATACTTTTGGCTGCCTCCTTTCTTTCCTGGACTCTTTGATCTTAATTCATTGCCAGTTGTATGATGTTTTCTACTTTGACACTTATGCCTTGGATTAAGCCTTTTATATCTCTTTGGTTCTTTGCCATGGTATCCCTAATGCTTTGTAACATCCATGCCATTTCTCTTGAAACTTCACTCATTTCCCCCAGAAAAAGCATCTTGTTTTAGTTTAATAAGTCCACTTTTAGTTAGGGCCACAAACAACATATTCAGTTCCAGTTTTGCTCATCAAAGAGTTCAATAATCATAGCTGTCTACATCTCAGGGTTATTAATCAATTACATTTAAATAGTCCAGACAGTTTTCATACAACAAGTCACTTTACTTTACTTAAAAGCCTTCCTTATCACAATAGTAAAATAATTAATTATGGGACAATACCAAAATCCTTCAAAAAGATGTTGCTTATTTCTTCTGTCAAAAATTTCCTAGATTTGTATGGGATAATAAATTCCATTCACCAGTAGATAGTAGCATCAACAGAGATTTCAGCATTGTTTCAAACATGATAAATTAAAATCCAAATTTAATTTAGTTTCTAGAGACAAAATTAAATATTCAAATCAATTCAGGTACATAGTTCCAGCATATTATAATGCTTCCATAACAATTCCTACCCAATGATGCTGTGACATGACAATGTGCGATCTCAAAGCTCTGAGATCACAGCTGACACTTTTATTGCTGGGGGGTTCCAATGGACCTAAATCATCCCAAAGAGATGGTAAACAGGAAGATTACATCTTTCTGATCTCGGGGAAATCGCAAAATCTCTGAGAAAAGCAAAGCAAAGTCTTCTGCTGGTAATAAAAATTCCAGTTTGACAAAGTCAGGGTGGCCTCAAAAAGGAATGGAACAATGTGGAATAGAGGGTGATTTCAGCTGGTGAGAAACTTTTATTGTTTTAAAAAATGGACTGCCTATAAAATCTAAAAACTAATTTAAATCAAAGAATAGAAGAACTTAGCGGCGAATTTTATTTTTGTAATGGTTCTGGACAGTGGTTATCTTGCTTTTTAAATGCTATTTACATGGATTGATTCTAAGCAAAACCTTTTCAAATTGATGGATTATCCCTTTAACGTTTCTCTGTGATTCACTGTAAACTACAGATGGATTGTTTTGACTTCGACATTCCAAGCTTTTATTGTTTGGCTGTTTGACTTAAGATCTGATAAGATTTTACAGCTGTCCCTTTGAAGTTTGTTTTCACTTGCAGAGAGTTTGCGAGTGAGTGTTTCAATCTTGCTGAGCTTCTAAGAAAAAATACAACTGTGTATAAACATGGCGTCTTTCTGAGAAGTACTCTTTGCTATCCAGAGGGTGTTGGATACAGAGGAAAGAATTGAAAGAAAATGGATTATTTGGTGCATTTAGCAAAGAAATGTGATGAAAAAAACTGGGTATGTTTTTCAAACACAAAATAAGAAGATTGAAATTCAAAAAATTGAAATGGAAGACAAATATAAAGAGACTGAGCCTGTTGATATTCATGGCAATTGGTTTATTTCTGAGGGAGGAAAGAGTGGAATATTGGAAGAGGGAGAGAAAAATTACTTCAAAGGACAGGACATAGAAGAAGAAGGAAGCATTAAAGAATTTATGGACTATGAAATACTATTTGCAAAATATTTGATAACACTGCTGAGAATTAAAAATAAGCTGAAAAAGGAAACAGAAGGAGGGCATCAATATTAACTGAGAGATACTATAAACAAGGGATTGCAAAGAGGAGTCCATAAAGATTTGTTTAAGAAGATGTTTGGAGGACTGGATCCACAAATGGAAGAAGACATAAGATAGTTTGGCTATTGGAGGGATACAGGTTGATAGATGGAAGAGTATAATTTAAAACTAGCTAAACTTAGTTAAATTCAGTGATAATAGATATAGTTAAATAAAAATTGATAATGATAGTAACGTATACAATGTTGAGCTGTTATGATAAGTAATAATTAGATATGAATATTGAATGTTACCCATGAAGGGAAGGTTAGAAATATTTTTGGACTATATATAAAGGTTATTAATAACAATAACAATAAAAAAGAACAAAATTAGACACAGCTAAGTTTTAACTAATAGGGGGAAAATGTTATGATATAGGATATAGTTAAACAAAGAAAGGATAATGATAATAAATTATATACATACAGGATTAGAAAATTTTGGTATTAAATATTATGGATGTTTAGCTAAAACAGGATATGAGGATTTAGTGTTAATGGAGGATTTTATAAATAAGTAATGAAATGCCGGCAAGTGGTTATGTATGAAATCTTGGTATATTTTATGATGAAGAACATTTAAATAATTATAGTCAAATAAAAGTGGAGGTATGATGATGGTAATATAATAAATATCTGAGTTAAGATATTAGAATTAATATGAATTATATTTGATGACGGTGGAAGAGATGCACAAAAACTTTTTGTAACCAACTGATACACTTTCTACAGTATGTAAAGAAGGAGGATTTGTGTGTTTGTTTTGAAAATAAAAAAAAAATATTAAAAAAAAACCAATGCCTACCCAATTTAAAATCCATTTTTTAAATTAAAAGATCTTTAGCTTTTCTTCCCTCAGTTTTTCTACCCTTGGTTCCTTTCATTTGGGTCTAGGATTTTTCTCTCTATGGTTGTTTGCTGCTTTAAAAAGGTAATTCTAAGAGTCTCTTTTCTTCTCTGGATTTTCTTCTTTTTCCATTTAGGTTCAGGGACTAAATGAGAGGGGGGGGAAACCAGATCAGGCAAGAGTGTTGTGATTCTCTGTGATCATGCATGGCACCCCTATTTTCTTCGTCTCTCCTGCAGGGAGGCTTTGGCTCCTTTTGGAATCCACCAATTGGGAGGATTCAGCATGGGAGTGTGGAGTCCTGCTCTTTGTGTCTGATCTCACCACAACATCAATCGGAAATTCTGCAGTACTGCATTCTAACCTCTGATAAATGGATCAGATAATTTAATGCTGGCAAATGATTCACTCCACAGAGATTCATTTAGTTAGTTTACTTTATTGTCATTGTACCTTGTACAATGAAATTAAATGCCATCTTCATATTAATGAATTATCAAATGGGCAAAAAGAACAGTTAGTGAGGACAAGAAAGTTGAACAATATCATTTCTATTTCCAAAAATGTACATGTTTTATGCATTTTGATTCCAAATATATGGGTCATAAATATGGAGGGGAGTCTTTTAAAATCAATTTTGAATTAATTTCAAATACTGAATGTTTATGGAATAAAGCTTAGACTAAATGACTCTAACATTTAAATTACTCAATTCCTGAAATTTTTGTATTAATTATTATTTGCTGAATTCATATATACTTCCATGTGATTTCTGTCACACAAACACACACACACACAAATATATATAATTTCACTTGTTATATCATTTTCCATTCTCTTTTCCTTCTCCGTTGATTAATATTATTTTTATATTATAATTAAAATTCTTAATAAAAATTACTTTGAAAAATAGAAAAGAGGAACTTGGCAATGATATAGACTGGGAAACCAAAATAATATAGTAATTGCAAAATTGATAGGAAATTTCAATAACAGAAGCAGAATCAAATCCAAGCAGGAATTACAAATTAATTTTATATATGATTTATTAAAAGTAAGGCAATTTTAGACATTTGGAACATGGTTGCTAGGAAAAAGTTATGATAGAATTTAAAAACAAAAGAATAAAGTAAAGTTCTTAAATAGATCCTAGCAACAATTGTTAATGTTCAATATCTAAATTATAAATAGCTAAATTGTGTTTAGCAGATGGAATAAAAATGTAAGGGAATGGGAAAACATGTCAGTAAAACATGTCACTTTCACTAGAAAGTTTTATGATAGTGCTATTTTTCTTACTAGGATTGACTGCTAAGAACTGCCCAAATCCCACAGCTCTTAGGTTAAAGATACTCTTCTCTCTAGAATTAAACATTTGTGTCTTAGACCATTCTTCTTCCTCCACTAGAGAGTAAGACATTTCTCAGATTTTAGTTTGTCCATCCCTTGCTGGGTTAGCAGATAACACTAGCTATCTGGCTATTAAAAGCAAAGGTATGCAATTGTCTCTCAAGCTCCATAGTTTCAAAGGTTCTCTGGATGTCAGCAGGACATGTGACCTATGCTATCTCCATGTCTTCCTCCGTTTGCCATGGTTTGTTATTCACAAGACTGCTTGTTTATCCTACCAGTGCCACCAACTTTATTACTAATTATTGGGTTTTGGGAAAGGATCAGATTCAGAACATAAGAGAAAAGTTACTGTTCATGCCTTTATTTATAACAGAGTTTCTTTTATTTATTTTCAAATATATCAAGGCAGTTATTCAGTATTCACTTATGTATATACTTTTGACTGCAGCTGTGGTTAAGTTGTATTGTTGTGGGGAGGGGAATGAAAGAAAACAACAGACAGCAGCATATGTATAAGAAAATGGGATCTTAAAGGCTCAAAATGGAAATGCTAGCCAGCAATATAGCTGCAAAAAAAGAAAAAGGAAAACAGTCTTGGTGTACATCAACAGGAGTAAAGTGTCAAAATTAAGACATGTCATTGTTCCTTTATATTCTTAATTGATCAAACTACACCTATATGCATCCAGTTTTGGGTACTACATTATAAGAGGGACCTTGACAAATGGGAGCACATCCAGAGGATGTACAAGTAAATATACAAGTAGGTTGGAAGGAAAAAAATTAATGAGTGATTATTAGAGACACTGCATAGGTTTAGCCAAGAGTGATAAATGACCTGATAGCTCTCTCCAAGAACGTGAAGGAATGTCATGTAGAGGACTAGGCAGGGACTTTTTCAAGTTGTTCTGAATCACAAGGCCAAAATAAGGAGCTTAAATTAAAAGATACATATTTAGGTTAAACATAGAAAAAATGTTTTAATGATAAGAACTGTTAAAAAATGAAATAAAATTGCTCAGTGGCTGGTGCTCAACTTTGCTAAAAGTGTTTAAATAGAGGTGAATAGAGGTGCCAAGAATGTTGTACTAATGAATTTTTGCATTGACCAGATAAATGGACTGGATCAGGGGTGTCAAACACATGTGGAGCTTAGACCTGGACTGCAGGGCTGCTCTGAAAACAGTGAACGACCAGCCCGTGGTGCCTCTGCCAGCAAAAATGGAACTCAGGTGAGCTGCATGTGACCGTCTTGAGCTCCATTTGTGCTGGCAGAGGGTTGTAGGAGGCTATTCCAGCTGAAATTGGACATAGCCCTCCCGCGCTCTGTTTTCACTAGCAGAGGTTGCAGGGACCGTCCCAGCCAAAAATGGAACTTGTGAGGCCATTTTCCTTGGCAAGCATTCAGGCTACTACAGGTGCTCCTGACATGGGTAAAATCAAGCTGGCCATGCCCATCCCATCCCCCCGCAAAGGGATGGGGGGAATACTAGGAACTTTCTTATTTAACATATGCATATGTACCATAATATACTGACTATGCTAGATAGACTACAAGAAACAAATAACAGTGTAAAACCTTAGCTCATTGGAAATATCAATAATCTAAAATATACTGCTGGTATCAATTTGATACCTGAAAATGAGAAACATATAAGGAATCTATAGTTGAAAATGAATCAAGGGAGTGCAAGAGCTGGTTTGCTGCTGCTGTTCCATTTAGTTCCCTCCCCCTCCCCCCATTATATCAACAGGCAACATCAACCCAATGCAAACAGGTGAAGAAGTTAAAAAATATTTTAATTTTCGTGGTTTAGAAATTTATAGGAATGATGACTATAACAATAACATAAAGATATACCTGCTATTGAGAAATATAATATATCTGGACAAAATATTATAGTGAAAAACATTACTCGGACAACAAAGATATATACTATCAAGCAATTGATTTTAATATTTATAATATATGGTTATAAAAATTGAACCATCTCAAAGAGTAAAAGAAGACAAACAAATCTTTGATCAGCAATGCTGGAGAAAATTTGAAAAATATCCTTCCTTCCTTCCTTATTTCCTTATTTTTGACGTGTACAAACTCGTCAGAACAAAGCCAACATTAAAAAAATTCCAACACTCCAAAACCACTAAAAATGCAGTTATTGAACATCCTCAGGGCTATATCAAATTTAATTAATACTTAATTATGAGATTTTCTCTTAATTGATATATTTGGTCATGAGAAACAGTATTAATATGTTCCTTTGTTTTGATTTTTATCATATTACTCTATATGAAATGAAGTTCTATCTTCATTTCATGTATATTTAATCAATATCTAATTTATTAAAGTTGTCTTTTTCAAAATTTGACAGTGTGTTTTACTTACTTTGCTTAATCCAAACATCCATTACTGTAGTAGGAAAATATTTTCAAACATGCATAGGCTTGTTTACTGATTTCAGAGACAGCTTACGGGTTTAATTTATTTAAAATATGTCACATTGCTTACAGTGCAAGATGGTTGCCTGAAGGCCAGTCCTTTTTCCTGCTGTCATACAATTTATCATATTGTTGGAGAAAATGTGTCATTTGAAACTTAAATACTATAAAAATTACCACAGGATCATTTTTAAATCAATGTGTGCATTATCCTCTTATATTTTTCCTACAATGAAATGAAAAAGTTTACTTATTATTTATTTAAATTTATGTGCCACACATCTTGTCCAGAGATGACTCTGGGTGGCTTTCAAATGTAAAAACTAGTATACATTAAAATTATAATAACCATAGTAAGTCTGTTTTAAAAGATGGAGAGGAACAGAACATGAAGTACAGGGAGAGGTGGAATCTTTCTAATCCAATAGCCATCTCCAGAATGCTGCAGTCTCATTGGAGCCCCCAGTCAACTGGCAGAGCCAGGTCTTCAGGTGCTTTTAAATAATGTGCTCCTCATAATTCTAGCAGATTGCATTGGTCTTTTCAATTTTATTGGTTATCAATATGAACCAAGCTATGCATTTGTTGCATCAAAGCTTACATCAATACATTACATTAGTAACATTTTCAAAGTAGATACCGTATACATACAGCTGACCACAGATATGCACCAATGATGACAAAACTGTAAAACTGTTTTTTTTTAATGTCAGCGAGGTATCCAACCTAAAACTATCAAATAATATACATTGCTTATTTGATAGCAACTCACCCTTTTAGATAATGTAAGTGAGTATTACATATTTAATATGAATATGATATTACTTAGCATGATTATGAGTGTTAGAAGACACATGAGATCTCAAAATAAGCATGCCTATAATTTGCAGAATTCACAAATTGTGGGAAGCTTCATTTATTAAAAAGAAAAACACAACCAAACAATAAATATTTTAAAACAGAAAAAAAAATTGAAAGTCGCATTACTCTGCTGTCTTTTGAGCAATATAATGTGTATCCAATGTAGACCTTATTTTATTATTTATCTTGAGTAGGCTTCATATTAAGGAGACTATTGCACCATTCATACCACTTGTACCCTTTTGCTTCATCTTCATTTACATCAGGGAATAACATATCAAGTGCAATCACAGTACCAGACTCTGTAAACTAAAATCCTGGATTTCTTTCTTTTTTATTACTTTCTTCTGAAAGACAATGGGAAAATTAGGGCATTATATATTTTCATCTTTACTAAAAGAATTTGTGTACTCTGTTAGTCACAATCAATCACCAGTCCCAAAGTCTTGCAAAAATACCCACATGAGCTGGAGAGATCTTATTCTGTTATTCAGCACTTTTCTTAAAGAGGAAACTCAAACACCCAAGTAGAATAATCCCTACAATAATAAAACTTTGTCATTATAATAAGGCATATAATAACAAAAGATGGGATATACTGTTTTACAAACATCACATAGTCCTATTGCATTCATTCCAATTCTGAAGAGGTTCATCTTAATAATACAAGAGGTTTCATCTTCAGTGTGAAAAGGCTAACTTCTATATGACTTCTTTTAAATTTAATTTTTGGGGTTGGACTAACCTCAGAAATTTTCTTGACAAGTTTTTCAGAAATGATTTGTTATTGCCATCTTCCTAGGTCTGATGGAGAATGACTGGCCTAAAGTCGCTCAACTGGCATGTGCCTTAAGTAAGACGAGAATACACAGTGTCCTGATTTTTAGCCTGGTGTCTTAATTACTACACCAAACTGGCTCTCAGCCCAGATTCAATCCCCAAAATCATTCAAACCAAGAGAAAGAAAAATTATGTCTTTTCTTAGTACATCCCAGTTCTCAAAAGAGATAGCAGTAGTGAATTCAATGAAAGTGAACTGAGGCCTGAGAATTGTGTTTAGAAGCTAAATTTCACCCACCAGCTCATCCTTATATCTCACTTCTGTTTTATAGATAGCTAACATTTCTGAGAAATAATTTATAGTATTATCAATATTTCAATTTGGACTACCACTGTAGACTCCAAAACTAATAACATAGCCATTTACTCAGCTGACATACTTGACAGCTATGCTGACAAATGGAAGTACTTATAAGCACTAAAAGAAAGAACATACAAATCTGTACTCATTTTTCCAAATATTTTTCCTTGAAACTTAATATAGTATTAATTCAACTGCTCAGTATCTGCCTTAGACTCTCCATTTTATATTCTGTAGGCCAAACACATCACTCTGTTCCCATGAATTAATTTCCACATTCAGAAATTTACACCATACAGAAAAACAAGTTCCTTTTTATAGAGAAGCTGTTCACACAATTTAATAATGCATACTGGATATTCTGTTTCTTCTGAGCATATATGTATTTTTAAATGAAAAATATATCCAGATTCCCTTTAATTCCAATATTGTGTTAACTGTAATAAACTACAATGTTCCACATAATACTAAATGTATATAGTTCATTTAAAAAGCTTTAATCTGTTCTGCAGAAATAATAGAAGCTTTGACCGAGTAACAAACTATAACAAAAGGTCAGGTGTACATACTGGTTAATCAAATTCTGCAGAGAAAACAGTGTTTGTACACTAAATCAGGGCTCAGCAAAGGTTTGAACCCAATTTTCTTTATCTTAGCCTTTCACTTCAGTAAAACTCATATACTAATTCTTTAATATGTTTCACATTCCTTGAGAATTTTTTTTTAAAAGAACAGTAAATACTTCTAATTGGGAAGTGTGAAAGGCTGACAGAAATACTTTTTTTTACTTTATGTAGAGCTTAAATGACATAAAAATAACAATAACCAATAATTAAAATGTATTTAAATCAGCTAGGGAGACAAAAAAAAGAACAAAAACTTACTATGAATAAATTAAATTAAGCAAAACTTATTTAAAGAAAAATATTTCATTTTGTTGATGAACTAAGAATTAAGAGGAAAATAATTACACATGAAAGGCTCCACTACAGAGAAAACCTCTGAGCATGCTACTATTCAAACAACATTCAGTACTAAGATAGCAGCACATGGAGAGAGATGGTTATTATGAAGAGAGACAATATTCCAAATAACTTGATTTTCATTCCCATCCTTACTTATTATCACTTCATACATGTAGATCCATACTATTAGGGAATGAACACCACAATATCACCAGCTGCTGAACTTTTGAAATATAACAAATAAATATAGGTGATACTTCCTCCAATCAGGTGGGCTTACCCAGAATCATGTCCAGTTTAATTTCAATTTCATAAAATAGGACTCACAGAAGAAGAAGAAAAGTGTATCAAAACCCCCAAATGACAATAATGACAATGCAATTGAAGTCTTTACTCATTTGTATGTGTGCCAACATTGCATGCACATAGTAATAAATAGAGCTTGGATTGTAAGGTTATGACTGCCATCTTGAAATTTTCCAAACCCTTCCATCCCTTACTATATTCTGCTGTTGCCCAACATAACATAGACCTAAGAAGAACCATAAGAATGGAGAACCGGAAAATGGTTCTCTTTCTCTGTAATTTGAGAAATATACAGTACCATATCTGTCCATTATGTATGTGTCTTCTAGTGTTATCTTTCATTGATGCTAATTGAAAAAAATGCATATGGAAATGCAGTATACCTGTGATTTTAAACTATTATGATTGCATAATGCTACATCAAAAGTATGAATGTGTAGAAGAAGGCGGGGCTTAGCAGTGAGAAGATGGAGTTTCAGGCCATTCCTGAAATTCCCCTATTCCGGAAGAAATGGATGGGTCGTTTACGACCCTAGCTGTCCCGGAGAGATGGTGAAGGTTTGGGGAGATCCAGTGACCTCAGAGACATTCTCAGGTCTCGGGGGGGGGGGGCTCGGATTTCAACCCCTTTTGCCATCCCTTTCTGGATTAGCTGTATGCTAACCGAAACTGCAGGCAGCCACTAAGAATGGTAGAAGTGTTTTCAACTGGTAAGCTGATTTTATTACTCAAAGAGAGAGACGGTCCGCACTAAAATTTAAGCTAATTGAAACCAAAGAACAGAAGAATCTAGCGGCGAATTGGTTTTTTTTTTAATGGATTTATGGCTGGTGGTTACCCTATTTCTTAAATGTTTTGAATGCTGTTTACGTGGATAAAGGAAAGTTTACTTTACTTCAACACTCCCTCATGGCTCTCCTTAAGTGGGCTGTAAACCAATTTACTATAATTTGGCTTCTTATAACCTGACACTTTTATTGCTTGGCTGTGTTGGTCTAAGATCAGATAAGACTGCATAGCTCCCAGCGTGTCCCTACTTGCAAATTTCATCTGCGTCACATCATGGCGTCTGTACTTGCTTCAAGTGATTCATTTCAAAAGATTTTTTCCGCTTTTCAGAAGTTGTTTGATACTTATGAAAAATCTGAAAAAAAATCTGAAAAAAAATGGACTATCTCTTGTTTTTAACATCAAAATATGAAAGAAAGAGTCAGAATGTTGAATGTTTGAGTGCTCCTGAAATCCAAATGAAGAATGTCAGAAAGGAAGTCTCTCAACTTGCTGACACGCCAGGCGTCTGTTCTACTTCGGAGGCAGAAAGAGAAAGAGATGTAACGTTTGAAAGAAGGGGGGCCATACAGAAAATTTATCTCAAAAGACAGATTCCAGGAGGAATGAGAAACATTAAAGAATCTATACTTTATGAAACATTATTTGCAGAACTTTCGACACCACCCTTGAAAGTCAAAGACAAATTGATTGGAACAAGCCAAGGACAACGTTATTACGTCAGAGGCACTCTAAGCCAAAAGGTGCGAAGATATTTCTGTTTGGACTTGCTTATAAAAACGTTTGGGGAATTTGTTTTAGGAATGGTAAGAGGACTAAGGAAGTTTTGCTATTGGAGAGACATAGGCTGATAGACTGAAGAATACAATTGAAAATTAGCTAAATCTAATTACTCTTATTTGTAATAGATATAGCTGAATAATAACTGATATTGATAGTAATGTATATAATGTGGAGTTGATATGATAAATAATAATTGGATATGAGAAAGGAAGGTTGGAAATATTTTTGGATTATATATAAAGGGTATTAATTACAATAATTATCACTATTAAAAAACTAAATAAAATATATACAGTTAAATGTTAATTAATATGGGAAAAATGTTATGATATATGATATAATTAAATATTATGGATGTTCAGCTAAAATAGGATATGAGGATTTGATGTTAATATAGGATTTTACAAACAAGTAATTGAAAAGTCAGCATGTGTTATGGATTAATTCTTTGGCATAGTTAAGGCTGAAGGATGTTTAAATAACTATAGTTAACTAAAAGTGGAGGTATAATGATGTTAATATGGTAAACATTTGAGTTAAGATATTTGAATTAATATGAATTAATGGAAGAGATGCACCAAAGCATGTTGTAACCAGCTGATATACTTTTTTTTAATAATATATACCTGTGTTCCTTTTTTCCTTTTTTTTGTTTTTTGTTTTTTCTTCCCTGCCTTGTCTTTTGTCCTTTTTGTCTTTTTGTCTTTTTTGCTTTTTTTTTTGCTTTTTCTTTTTGATTTTTTCCCCCACTGGTGTGGGCATGTATTGTTTAAGATTATTACTTTTATTAATATTTTTAAATAATAATTACAGTCAAATGAAAATGGATATATGACGATGGTGATATGTATGAATATCTGAGTTAAAATGCTCGAGTTAATATGAGTTATGTTTGTTGACTGTGGAGGAGATGTACCAAAGTTTATTGTGATCAACTGATACACTTTCTATAGATGTAAAGAAAGATGTTGTACTTGTTTCAAATTAAAATTAATTTTTTTTTAATTAAAAAAAAGTATGAATGTGTAAATAATGAAAACATTATCAATCATTCATTGAATTGAAATATTTTCAAGTATTTCAGTGAAGCTTCACCTCAAATAGCAAGATGTAATGAAGAATTACATGATTCAAACGGAAGGTAAAGTGCCTCCATCTTGGAAGACAGCGTTTATATCCTTGATACCCAAAGAAGATCAAGATACTACCCAACCAAAAAATTATAGACCTATCTCATTACTTAATGTAGATTATAAAATCTTTACTAAAATACTAGCAAATAGGTTAATGCTGGTTATTCAACAATTGATACACACTGACCAAACAGGTTTTATACAGGGGAGACAGATGAAAAGTAATGTCAGATTAATTATTAATGCATTAGAATATTTGGGAAAGAACAACCAGATCCCTGCTGCGTTTATATTCTTGGATGCTGAGAAGGCCTTTGATCGAGTTAATTGGCAATTTCTATTGAAGATATTACAAAAAATGCAGATAGGAGATAATTTTTTACAGTCAATTAAAGCAATATACCAACAGCAAACAGCACAAATTATAGTCAATGGAAGTTTAACAGACTCTTTTCAAATTGGAAAAGGCACAAGACAGGGCTGTCCTTTGTCCCCGCTATTGTTTATTATAACTTTGGAAGTATTGTTGAATAAAATACGGGGCTTGGATGGTCTAAAAGGGATCAAGATTAGGCAGCAAGAATACAGAGTGCGCGCTTTTGCGGATGATTTGGTCATAATATTGGAACAACTGCAGGAATCCAGTAGGGTTTTAATGAATACGATTAATCAATATGGTCAAGTATCTGGTTTTAAAATAAATTTAGGAAAAACCAAAATATTAGCTATAAATATGAATACTAAACAAAAGGAAGAACTAGGAGGGACGCTAGGATGTGAGGTGGTCAAAAAAGTCAAATATCTTGGAGTCAATATTTTAACCTCAAACGGGAAATTATATAAGCATAATTATGAACCACTTTGGCATAGTATACAGATAGAGATGAAAAAATGGGAGAAATTGCACTTATCTTTGCTGGGTAGGATAGCGGCAGCGAAAATGAACATTTTACCAAAATTTTTATTTCTCTTCCAAATGTTACCTATACTTAAAAAAGATGCGAATCTTTTAGAATGGCAGAAGGGTATCAACAAATTTGTATGGGCAGGAAAGAAGCTGAGGGTAAAGATGAAAATAATGCAAGATGTACAGGAGAGAGGAGGCTTGAAATTACCTAACCTAAAATTATATTATGATGCAGTGGCGCTATCTGTAATTAGTGATTGGACTCATTTAACTAATGATAGAATACTGAATATCGAGGGACACGATCTGGTATATGGTTGGCATGCATACCGAGGTGGCGCAGTGGTTAAATGCAGCACTGCAGGCTACTTCAGCTGACTGCAGTTCTGCAGTTCGGCTGTTCAAATCTCAACGGCTCAGGGTTCACTCAGCCTTCCATCCTTCCGAGGTGGGTAAAATGAGGACCCGGATTGTTGTTGGGGGCAATATGCTGACTCTGTAAACCGCTTAGAGAGGGCTGAAAGCCCTATGAAGTGGTATATAAGTCTAACTGCTATTGCTATTGCTATTCAACAAAAAACTGGTTAAGAAGTTTAAAAGTCATATTTTAAGAAATGCTTTACTGCGGGTCTGGAAAAAATACCAATATAAATTAAATGACAAAATACCCATGTGGGCAATTCCTAGACATACAATTGAAAATATGAACATAGCACAAAAACAGGATAGAACTACCTATAGACAGCTTCTCATTTTGGAAAGGGGGGTACTACAACTAAAATCTTTAGAGGTATTAAAAGAGGACAAGGTAGTTCAAACATGGTTCCAGTATGGGCAATTACAGGCCAGGTGGAAAATTAATGAGTGAGTGATCAAAAAATTGGTTTTATCCAAGCTGAAGATAATTTGTTTAAACAAATAAGAGATCAAAGCTTAATGCATATAAAGAGAATATATAATGTATTAATACAGATGGATTCGGAAACAGAATTAGTTAAAGATTGTATGATAAAGTGGGCTCAAAATATTGAAGAACCAATAATGTTGGATACATGGGAAAGAATATGGGTAACAAATGTGAAATTCACACAAGCTCAAAATCTGAGAGAAAATTTTTATAAGATGTTCTATAGATGGCATTTAGATCCTAAAAAGCTGGCTTCTATGTATCCGAATGTACAGCCTAAATGTTGGAGGTGTGGTTCTCTTGATGCTACATATTATCATATATGGTGGACCTGCCAAAAGGTTAAGGCATTCTGGATAAAAATATGGTGAATTATGCAAAATATCTTTAAAAGAAGGATAAAGTTTACTCCTCAGTTATTCTTACTAGGTATATGTACTGACTTTACAGTGGTAGAGACTAACTTGATTCTGCACCTAATAACGGCAGCAAGACTGTTGGTGGCACAATACTGTAAGAAGGAAGACTTGCCTACAACTCAAGAATGGACATTGAAAGTTACAAACTTAGCCGAGTTGGCTAAAATATCGGCATATCTTAAAGATCACTCAAATGAGAGATATAAAGGAGACTGGAAAAAATGGATTGACTATATACAAAATAAATACGGGACCAAGAAATTCCAGTTAGCCTATGCTTAAGATCAGAAATGATTTAAATTGTTTAAAGTTAGTTCAGCAAGAAGAAGCTAAGGTCAATGTAGAATGTTATTAATTTCTTTATTTCTTTTTTCTCAATAGATTTTAGACTGTGTTTGTTAAAAATCCATACAGTGTACGGGTTCTGGGAAGTCTGGGGGGAAGGAGGAGGGGGGTTGGGGGGTGGAGGGAGGGAGGGGTATACATTAGGCTAGACAAGAATTTGGTGGTAAACTAGAATTATTTTGACACACAAAAAATTGTACTTCGATTTCTTACTGATTGAGGAATGATGAAATGTTTGTTTTAAAAGAAATAAAACTTTTGAACTAGAAAAAAAAGAATTACATGGAGGATAACATAAATTGGAAGACAGTTTTGAAGTCAAAAGGTAAATAAAAGTCAGCTGTCCCTTCCAACTTTATTAATCTGTAATCTGTCTAAAACAGTATTTGAGAAAAAAAGAAATTTTAGAAAACAACTTGTAGCAGTATGAAATGATAATCACACCACTTAAGTGAATGTCTTCCTTATTAAATTAATGAGTGAGCAAGCATCATTGGGAGGAGGGAGAAATAGAGCCAATGCTTCTAGTCATTTTTCTGAGAAGAGTATATAACTTTTGATATTAATATTGCTAGAAAATAAAATTAATAATTGATGTTGTTTGATCTGATTTCAGAGAGTTGAGCTTCAAGAATATCAAGAGCTGCACAAGTAACTTATTCCTCTATTTGTGGGAAACATAGCGGGAGAAAGATTATATAATTTTCAGAGAGTGAATGAAAATAACAACAACAATAACAGCAAAGAATGCCACCTTTTCCTGGGAAATATTTTGTTGAGGAAAGTGAAACTTACATATTCATCATGAAAAAAAAGAGAGAGCATCTCACATTTCAAATAAGGCAATTATAGAGAAATTGCCCAAATGGTGAAAGAATGTATAAGGCTTTATCTATTTTTATTTCATTCTGTATGATCTTGTCAAGTTTGAGGATCTAAGAGTGTGTGATTTAGCACATAACTAAAGGAAGATCAGGATTTGACTAAATAAGAAAGTCGAAAAAGATCTCAGTACAGGAGGATACCACTGCATGACTATCTATGTAGACTCTATAGACTCATCAAGACTCAAATTGGATTTGAAGGAGATATTATGATGTACACTGCCAGAAGAGGTGGGAAGGGCCAGCCTGATAGCTATGAGGATTTATAGACTTTATTTGTACTTCATTAGCTCCCACAAAGGTTGGTAAATGACATATAGGTCCACATTTAGACTTCTTATCTGCATTCATTATCATCATACAGCTTTGAAATAACTAGGAATCTAGTCACAATTGTATTACCTATTACAGTTTATCATTTACAAATCTATAGCAAGAATATGGCAACAATGAAAAAGCACTTTCTTCAGGAAGAATTTTAAAGTTTTAATGATAAAATCAAGTTTTCATTACAAAGCATAGAATGAACCTCCTCCAGCAGTCTTTTTTTCACTGCAGTACTATTGTCTCCTGTGCTGAATTGAACTCTGGTTCAAGGAAGAAATGATGAATGTAGTAGGTAGCTTCTAAGAAAGTAGCTTTGTCTAATTTTATTTTAATACCAATATAGTAATTTAAGTCATTTATTGCACATTTAAACTTCATGGTTGTGAAATTAAAAATGCGGTAGATCTTAGAATTAACAAATTTTAACTGCCAGTAATGTTCTTCTAAATTAAATTGATCACTTTATAAGTCAAATAATTGCAAATAAAATCAAGCATCTCATTAATGACATAGATATGATGTGTTTCTTTCCCATTCACTCCTTCTAAAGTTACTTATTAAAATTAAATATAGGATTAAATATTTGCTTTTGTTTCCTAATGCAACACATGATTTTGCTAATGACAGCTAATATGAATGGTTTGCTTTTTAAGAGACGTAGCGAGATTCATAGAAGATTAGGCTATCAATGACCACTGTTACTATCTTTTGACCCATGGTTATGCCTTGAACATCAGTTTCTGGCTAATGATAGCAGAAAAGAGGTTAGCACTTTTCTTTCCATGCTTATAAGTTCCCAAATTCACCATACAGCGCTGATTAAATGGGCTTTATTTCACAAAGCTGGGGTTCATTGATTTTTTGTGTTAACTTAAGTAAATTGGTCAATTCCAACAACCCCAGGTGATTTGTACTTAAAAAAATATTAAAAGAAAAAAATCAGCATATCTGGAGGAAACAAACCCAGCCCTGGGAGCAAAACCAAATGTTCAAAGACTTTTAGAACATCATCAGGTTAATGGCCATAGAGATGTATGGAGGGATATTGTTTGAAGACAAGATTCAAGGGGGAATCACACTTCTTAGATCCTGATATATAAGAATATGGTATACCTGACATATCCAGCATTGCCTGAGCTGCCATATTTTGAGAAAATATAGTTTCCTTCCAGGGCAGCCCCCTGTAGAGCACGTTGTAATATTCATGAGGTGACTGCTGCACGACTAACTATTGGAAGGGCTGTACAAAGCTTTTTTAAAAAAAAAAAAAGATATGGTGCTTTTTATTATAAATAGGGTTTATTTTGCAAGACTTCCTCTGTTGGAGTTATGGTAGATGTCATGGATATTTGCTCTAGGCACAATTCATACAATGGCACTGTGCTCTGATGTTCTGGCCCACAACTGTTAGACAGCCGGAATGTTGTTGGTTGCTTAGTATTTCAAAGGACAGGGAAAGAGAAAAATATGCCTTTTCTATCACCCCTTTCTTCTCCCAGCTTCATCCCTTCTTCTGAACTTCTTGTTCTTCCATAGTCATCCTTTAAGGATGTCAAACTACTGATTCCCCAAACTGTTCCCAGAGGTTCATGATATTGATCTAGTGTGTGATCTCTTGTTCCAGTGCCTCCCAGCTTACTTGCACTTCTTCTTTTTATTTTCTCCCTCCTGCTTTTGCCACACATCATACTTTGGCTTCAAAATAGTTCAGTTCCATACTATAAGGATCCCAGCTACCCACTCTTACCTAAGCCAATTGCAAAATAAATGAATATGGAATTCCAGGGAGAAGTTTAGGCAGAAGGAAGAAAATATACCACGCTTGAAGTAGTGGTACATGTAATTTTTCCACTCTCAGTCCAACAGTTGTTTTATTATTATTAGTTCAGCATTTTACTATTTATTCATAGAAGCTTTTAAGGATTTTTTTACATCAGAAAAAAGATTAAAAACAAAGTAGAGGATGAGACAAAACGTTACTGTTCCTCATGGGGTTGTTTATTCCAGTTATGGCTATTCTAAAAGTTTGGTAATTTTACCTCCTTTACTTCATCATTTAGCTTCACTTTCAAAGATAACTTTGAATGTTCTTTGTTATTTTACCTACATTTATATTGCATTATGTAGTAGGCATGGATTTGATTTCAATGATATGATTTGTGATATTAAACTTTTACAATTTAGTATTGAACCAATTAGCATAAATATTCTTTACAATTTATAGTGATATCACCTAGTTACAATTACAAGTATTTTATAATAGTCCTCCTGGCCAGGATGCTATTGAAGTAATGAGTTGAATATGTACTTTTAAAACTCAACCATGCTTAGCAAGTGAGAATTGTAACTACCTGAAGGAAGTTTTAAAATATTCTGGAGCTCACCTTCTTATAATTACTGGTGAGTCTCCCTCTAGTCTAATAGCACTAAGTTGCAAATGGCAGGTATTATCAATAAATGTTCAAGAGTTCTAATTAGTTTGATTTTAAAAATTACACAGATTATAATACTACCAGTACCATGGTATAGAAATATCAGCAGGGACACAACGTTGTGTGTTATATACTTTACTTTATATACTTTACAGATAGTTGCTGGCAGAAAAAGCTTGATTTCTTAAACTGAAAGAAAAATCTTAAGCAGTCTTTTTTGGAAATCACAGAGAAGAAAAGTCAGGAACAAATGAAAGTGTGTTAAGGTGTTCATCGCAGATGTTAAATCCTTCCTTCCTTCCTTCCTTCCTTCCTTCCTTCCTTCCTTTCTTCCTTCCTTCCTTCCTTCCTTCCTTCCTTCCTTCCTTCCTTTCTTTCTCCCTAAATTGAAGTTCTTCTTTACAATAAAGTATATGAAAATATAATCTGAGTAAAAACTTGAATGATAAAATAAAATATACAGTAATAGCACCACTTAATTAAGCAGCAGCACAGCAGTTACTAAAAAATAAACCAACTTGAATTACAATAAAAATAAAAAAAACTTAACAAAATAGAAGAGTCTTTACTTGGTGCTGAAATTATGCTAATCTTGGCCACTGTTGATCTTTGCCAATAAAGAAAAATCTCATACATTTCCTCTTGAGTTGAAAACTGTTCATGGCCTTGTTGCTGTTGAATATCTTAGTAATGAATCTCCTCAAGCAGTATGAAAATTTCAGATAGATAGACAGAGAGATAGACAGACAGAGAGACAGACAGACAGAGTTAAATGGGTGGATGGATGACTGGGTGGATGGATGTAAGGATGATGAGAAGAGAATCATTACTGGAAAAGAAAATGTTAAGTTTTTCCTTCTTATGTACCTTGATCCAAGTACAGATCAAGGGTTCAATCCTATTTGTGCATATAATTTGACCTTGAGTTCACTAGTGCTACTATGGAATTGCTTTCTTAATGGTATTTCTCTGGGAATGATGCCAGGAGTAAAAAGGCCTAGCTATTGCATTAGCGTGCTTGCAAACACTCCAGAGATAATGAGTGTATATTTTACCTAGTTCCAGACCTAGGTAAAATATAGCAGCAAAGACAGTTCATGGTCTCAAAAGTTTTCCTTTGTTCTATAATTTGGGATTGACCAAAGACCATATGCTAGTTTATGTTGAGTAGACATGATAGTCTTCATGCAATTGTACCCATGCATATTCTTCATGTTCTTTTGCTGTGCCATGTGCTTCAGCTGTCAAAAAAGCTGATGCTCTCCTAGGCTGCATAAACAGAGGACTAGTTTCAGAATCATGTAAAGTGATAGCATTGATCTATACTTCACTAGTGAGGCTTCACATTGAATACTATGTCCAGTTCTGGTCACCATGACATACAAAAACTGTTGAGATCTTAGAAAGAGTCCAAGAGTGTAGAGAAGAACAATATACATGATAACAGTTCTTCAGGCTAAACCATTTTAAGAACTGAGGGAACTAGGTATGTCTAGTCTAACAAAGAAAAGTGCTACAGATTATAAGTTCAGCAGTCTTGCAGTACTTGAGAACTTGCCACAGAGAAGAGGGACTCAATTCATTTTCCAAAGCACCTGAAGGCAGTATAAAAAGTATCAGGTGGAAAATCATTCAAGAGAGATTCAACCTAGAATTAAGGAGAAATTTTCTGACAGGCATAACAATTAATCAGTGGAATGACTTGTTTCTAAAAATCATGGGTGCTCCATAACACATTAGAGGTCTTCAAAAAGATGCTGGCTAAGCATTTGTCTGGCATAGTGTAGGATCTTCTGGCATGGACAGGGGATGGATTAGAAGAGCTCTAAGGTCATTTCCAACCCTATTATTCTATGTTCTCCTTGATAAAGCAAGTGTACATTTGTCAGTCAATCAGAGAAGAATTCATTCCTGTGGAAGTTTTAATGCAAATGAAATACCATAGGAAAAGAAATTAAAGTCCATCATAGCAATAGCACTTAGACTTATATAACACTTCACAGTGCTTTACATCCTTCTATATTGCCCCCAACAATATGGGACCTCATTTTACCAACCTCAGAAGGATGGAAGGCTGAGTTAACCTTGACAATATATATTAAGATATATACTTCATGAGCCAGAATAATATAGATTGTATAACTTACTTTAGTCTTTGTACAATATTTTCAACTATTCCCAGTGGATTTTATTGTTATGATTTTGTTGCAATTTTATCATGATATTTAAGATTATATATAGCTATCCTTTTAATGTAATGCTATATTTCTATACGGTACTTTTTCCAAATACAATTAACATGTAACAAGCTATTTTTTCACATAAATATTGCTATGCCTATTAAATTAATTTAAATAATTCTGTGAAGAATGATGCATAATCTGTTAAAACAGTTTATATTGCTTTAAGGTAAATGAATATATATTTATATGTTATATTATTTATGACATTTAAGTCTGGATTCTGATACTTTGTCCATATGTTTATTTTTCCCATATATTTTCATTATTTTCTTTACAATGTAGAACATTAATTATTAGCAACAAGTAATTATCTTATCTTAAAAAAAAAATTCAATGTATGTAGATAAATTCTTAAGAGATAGTCATGCAATTGGTGAGACCAACTTCCCTACCTGATAAGAAGTTTCTTCTTATTTCTATTTCTTTCAAAAACATATAACAGTTCACCTTGGTAGCTGCTCTACTTTTGTTTGTTTGTTTGTTTTTTAGTTTGGTCACTCTCTGATCCTAAAAACACTTGCTCAGTATAATGCCTATACTAATGATTTTTCCATTTGAGCAAAAGAAAAATGAAGTTGGAAAAAAACTGATTAATAATTAGTGTCCTTTTGCTTGGTCTCAGTCATCAGAAATTAAGTTTATAGCCACAAATAACTTCTGGTAATGTAGCTAAACACTTTAAAAAATCCTTAGAAAAGAAAAGAAAAATGACTCAGAGAATTGGTTTTCCAAGTTTCCAAATTTAATAAAATTTGTATGCCGCCCACTCCCGTTGGGACTCTATTAAAATTCCACCATTCCATCTAAGCGAGGCTGGATATCAGTCAACAGCCCCAGGCCTGCCGGAACAGCCAGGTCTTGACGGCTTTACGGAAGGCCAGGAGAGTGGTAAGGGTCCGGATCTCTGTGGGTAGATCGTTCCACAGGGCCGGCGCAGCAACAGGGAAGGCCCTCCCCCGGGGAGACGCCAGACGGCATTGTCCGTTGGACGGCACTGGAGAAGGCCCAACCTGTGCGATCTTGTTGGTCATTGGGAGGTAAGCAGCAGGAGGCGGTCTCTCAGTTAGCTAGGTCCTAAACCATGTAGGGCTTTAAAAGTAATGACTAGCAACTTGAAGCGCTTCCGGAGACCAATGGGGAGCCAGTGCAGCTCGCGGAGGATAGGTGTAACATGGGTGTATCTGGATACACCCCATATCGCTCGCGTGGCTGCGTTCTGGACCAGCTGAAGTCTTCGAACACTCTTCAGGGGCAGCCCCATGTACAGCGTGTTACAGTAATCCAGTCTTGAGGTGACGAGGGCATGAGTGACTATTCAAAGTGCCTCCTGGTCCAGGTAGGGCCACAACTGGTGCACCAGGCGAACCTGGGCAAAAGCCCCCCTGGTCACAGCCAACAGATGGTGCTCTAACGTCAGCTGTGGATCCAGGAGGACACCCAAATTGCTGGCCCTCTCTGAGGGGTGTATAATTTCACCCCCCAGGCTAAGAGGTGGAATGTCTGGACTAACCTTGGGAGGCAACATCAATAGCCACTCAGTCTTGTCTGGATTGAGTGCAAGCTTGTTTTCATTGTCATATTGTTCAACGGCACAACTATTAGGAGGTTTGTCATCAACATGTTCTCCAAAAGACTGTTGCAGAAGTACTACATTTGGAAACACGAAAGATAGCCAAAGAAGATTAAACTGTAAGTAATTCAGATAACTTTGTAATAAGATAACTCATATTGTGATAATCTACCAATATGTAGGCTGTTGTCATAAACATGTTATACAGTACATGTGTACAATATGAGAATAAAAAATATATAATCTACCCTGCAGTAGTCTGTCAAAAGATCTATCACATTATAATTGCATTTCATTCTGTAGTTGGGCTATTCAGAAGTTTAAAGCTTATTTTTGCATCATCTATTCTGATTCAGATGTAATTTTCACTGACCACAAATGATGAGAACATTGTTACAACCCATATGAAGAACATTAGGTTTGGAAATGCTGGTTTACTAAGTCAGCATTTTTATTTTAACTGCATTAAAGCAAATAATCACCAATATTGAATAAATTTTCCTGATATTCCGTGTATTTCTAAGATTAAATTGGCATTCTAATCCTAATCCTTGAAGTCCTAATATGTCTAAGGATCAGGTATCTAAAGTAGTTCAGCACTGGTATCAAGTTTAATTAAAACCAAATCTGTTTTAAAATTGAGGAAAAAAACTTAAATATTTGGGTATAATCTTGAGTAATATGAACTGTATGTTGTTTCAGAACAACTATGTTAAGGTATGGATTGAAGTTAAAAATACTATATTTGATGGGAAAAATTGCATTTGCCATTGTTGGGAAGAATTTCTGTGATTAAGATAAATGTTCACCTAGAATGTTATTTTTATTCCAAACAATACCTATACTCATGACTGATGTAGTATTTAAGCAATGCAGAATATGTATATTTCCAAATTTGTTTGACAAGGCAAGGAACCAAGAATTAAATACAAAGTGCTACAGAATAATAAAGAAAGAGTCCCCAAAATTCATTTTATTAGGTGTGCCATACTGACAATTTGGAAAAGGTAAAGGTAAATCTGTTTCCAAAAATACCTTTACGGTTCTCATTCCAGAAACCTTTTTTAGAAGTTACCGGTAAGCAATATTTTAACAAAAATGGTAATATATTGATCTGTTGAATTTTTCTCAAAGAGAATTCAAGTTAAAAACAAGAGAAAACCTGGAATTGAGAGGCTTTATATGCTTTTATGCTCAATTAACAGGAAAAAATAAGTTTGGTAAGAAAAAATATGAATCTGAAAATGTTAAGATGTTGGTGTGCATTTGTGTACAAATAATAACCATATTATTGCTAAGCTGTATAATGTAATTGAAAATGGAAACAGAATGAACAAGTTAAACATTTTATTATAAAATGTGAAAGAATGGATAAAAACTATAGTTAGACTAATGGGAGAATATATGGAATAAATGGTTTAAATTTACATTGAATTACGATTTAAAAGAGATTTTTTTTAAAAAAAATGTTGCAAATTCTGTCAACAAGAAAATTTTAAATAATTGTTGGAAATGTAATCAAGTTGTAAGTACATATATTTAATATTTGGTGGACATGAAAAAAGCTGGAAAATATTGGGACCAAGTATGTATTTTGATTTAGATTTTAAAAGAGAATACACAATTAAAACTAAAGACTTTTTTCAGGTTTAATGGAAATATCTTATGAAAGTTTGCTTTTATATATGAAAACAACAGCAAAACTTTTATATGCACAAATACCTACAATGGAAAATGGACACTGAACATGATGGAATGGCAGCAATAGCAAAATTGACAGCTTTGATTAAAGAAAAGACTTTAACCAATTTTATTTCTATTTGGAAACCTCTTCTGGATTTCTTTTTGTGAGAAACTGAAAGGAAATAAAGAAAATAAATATAAATCAGTCCACTGCTGATGAAGACTGAAGGTAAATCATGATTATCCAGCAGGAAAGTGGCCTTCCCTCAGGGAAAATAGAAAACCTCATTTGTGACCATTCTTTGTTACAACCTTATGAACTCCAGTTGGCCTGCTGCACATCTGACTTCTTGTCTGGCTGGAAAAGTCTGCACCTCAGTTTTCCAAAATCATGGGATTTCTCTTGATCACAATATTTATTTTATTTTATTTTATTTTATCTTCCTATCTATTCTAGTATAATTGTTCATTGCCTCCTGAGCATAAAAAAATGAATGATGTCACCTTCTTCCCATCTTAGCCCCCTGCAAATGTAGCTTTTCTTTATGTTGTGGAAATAGTCATAATTTTATGGTAAGAAATCACACTCTTTTCCACTGTCCCAAAACGATCTACAGCAGCCCAAGGCAGAAAAGTGTGTTGTGAATCAAGGAGATTTTAATAAAGATCACCAAGCGACATCTCTGCTAAGCAATCAACTGATAAATAGTATAAAATCAATTACCTGGGCAAGAGTAATTAACCAGAGAAAGAATTCATTCACCCACTCTTCCCCAAACCAAGAATGGGCTGCCCAGTCACCATCTACACAATAAAAAAAGCAAGTGAGACCTAAGGAAGGACAATTAAGGTTGGCCTTTTAACAATCTAGAATCAACACATACACAGTCCCTCAACCCAAAACCAAGGACTAGTCCTCCTATAAAACAACCTCTCTGTAGCCCATTTTCTTTGTAATTACCTCTACAAACAAGCCTGTTGCTTTAGTGAATAAATGGATCGCTTCTTTCCACAGCACTTTGCCTGGTGTCTTATTTCAGAAACCCAGTTTGGATTGGAACCTGGAATTCTTCCAACAATATTTTCCAGTTTCTACTGGGGAACAGAGATTTTACTGGAAAATAACATTTTGTTAACATTTGTCTGTACATTAACATTTGCCACTGTTTCCCTCATTTTCACCACTGAAATCTTATTGCAATTTTTCTAGAATACAACTTGCATGAAAAGCTGTAGAAATGAGTCTTTGAAATATTTGCCTTATATTTAGGTGGGTTATTGTATTTCCAATGGATCCTATCAAAGTAGTGCTGGTTTGGCACCCATGGAGACTTTCAGCCTCCAATGATTTATAACATTTTCTGAGGTGAGTCAACTCCTCATATAGATTTCATTTTTTCAGCAGACACTGAGTATCTTAGTCACTGTACTTATAATAGATCTCCTTTAAGAGGCATTCCATTTTTTACCTTATTTCTCTTTTACCTTTCTTTCACTCAGATTTTTGCTTTCAACCATTTTGTTTTTATGATTCTTTATTAAAAGCTTCCTTTTACAAACATGCAGATTTAGAAGAAAACTTGCTTTCCTTTTACATTTATTCTTGAGATCCTTAACAAACGTACCAAGTAAACTTTTATATTATTTTTAAATTACTGTTTTGTATTTGCATTATATCCTTAAATATTGAAATGTTATGGTTTTTTCAGCCTATAAACTGTAACCCACTATATGAAGTACAAAATAAACAAATAAGCAAGCTGATATTACATTTCATGACATATCTATTAATAAATTCATATTTATTTACTTATTGGATTTATACTGTGCCTTTCCATCCAATGAATAATATTCAAAGTGGCTAACAACTAAATCAAAATATTATTAAGACATTATTTTAAAAAAAGACTAAAATGTAGCAAAACCCCAGTTAAATAAATCCAAATTCTCCTCTCGGTAAGTACAATAAGCTCAAATACCACCAGTTTGCAGAAGGCTGTTTCTTACTTTTACTTTTTTCTTTGTTGGCTAATCACAGCATGGTTTAAGCAATTAAATGCTTTCCTGCATAACTGTGTGGTCATTTTTGATTTGCTTGACATGAAGACACAGCTGTACTAATTATCACTGTGAGGGGTGGTACTAGACAGTAGTTAAAAGATTTCTGAAGACGAGTCTCAGAAAAGTCTGTGTCTTCTCTAGAAAACAGCAATTGGAAAAGAGCCAATTTAGTTAACTGGACCAGAAGCAATTGGACTGAATTCTAATCTTCTCTCACACTTGAAAATTGTTGGGATGACTTTGGGCCAGCTAATCTTTCTCATCTAACAGTTTGGAGGAAAAAATTAAGTGAGATTCCTATGTGATCCATCTTGAATTGTACAAAATAAAGGTGGGATATAAATCAAATAAATAAATGTCAATAAACATCATAATAATATCAAATCATCACTGTATCAACATTTCCCTGAACTCTTAAAGCTTATAAAATCACCAATATAGAGATAACAAGAATGTTGAATGTAATATGTAAATGGTAAATTAGAATAAGCAACTTAAAACAAAAAAGGCCAGATAGACACTCTGCTTAGTTATGTAAATGAACATCAGATCCTAAAATGTAAGTTAATATTTTGCCACTATTTATTTTAACACCATTTTGCCTTTACTGTATCAACATTTTCATTTATTCCTCTCCTCCTTTTTTGAAAAGATTTATGGATGAATTCAGTGTAGATTTTTTTACTGGTTCATATTAGATGGATTCAGTATACTTTTTTTATTGGTTCAAATTAGAAGGTTAAAGAGTACTAACTGTTGAACATGCCAACTGTGAATTTTTAAAGTGGCTTAAGATTTACAGAAGATTTCAACGTATTTTATAAAGTGGTTAGGACATTGAGAATGACTCCTTTGAAGCATGCTTCTGTATAAGAGCCTTCTTGTCAGCTTGAGGCAAATGAACTAGGCCATCATTTTTGTTTCCTGAATGTGACACTCAAAGAAATTCCTATAATTCCCATTTATTGAATTTATAAGCATGTCTGTTTTGTAACATTTTAAAAACATTCAGTTGAATGACAAAATTGGATTGGGAAGAGAGGGAGAAGCATATCATCTTCAACAACCTCATGATTAGCCAATCAATGAACAATCTAATCTTCCACTTTTCATGGCACTACATGTGTTAAAGTCAAATACTTGTGCTGCACTTTGTCCAGAATGAAAACTCCGGGCACTTCATACATCAGAGTATTTGCACAACACCTTATCAGGTTGACAGTTTTAAAAATAATATACTTTCCACACACAGACACAGACACAGACACACAGACACACAGACACACAGACACACAGACACACACACACACACACACACACACACACACACACACACACACACACACACACACACACACACACACACACATATATATATATATATATATATATATATATATATATATATATATATATATATATATATATATATATAGTGGCTTTTCTCTAATGATGCAAACACCCATATATAATGAGCGAGTGGAACATGGACTTTTATTCTGATATATCAAATTTTTATTTTGCATCACATTTGTGCATGACAAGACTTTTTTTTCCTTTCATCAGCTATCAATCACATTGGAAGCTGGATTTAAATTAATAACCAATTGTAAAATATTGGTGGCAAATGACAAGTTATCTAGATTTTTATATAATAGTTTTAGCTTTTAAATTCATATTTACGGCTATCATGATATATTTACTATGTCATAAATTAAATATTAAAAAAACTATCTAAAGGTTTATAGAGTTGTGGTATCCGAACCAAAGACCCTGTGGCACTGCAGCAAATTTAGATGGGTGAAACATGATACTTTATTACATAATAAATAAATGGAATGGTTAGTGACATTTTTTACAGTGCTCGAGGGCAAAATTGAGAGCTCCTTGGGAACTACTAAGGAGGGCAAAATAGCTAAGACACCAAAGGTGCCATAAACTGAAAGAGTTTTTGGAAACTTTTTCATAAGATTATAGAATCATAGCTTGTATGACAATAAAACAAGAACAACAGTGTTTCTATTTGCAGATAAGTTAAAAGGATATCTATGGAACGATTATCTGAAGGACTTATATGTCAAGCACTGTGCATATTAAATTCTTGAAAAGAGCCATTATTTAATGAAGTAATAATGCACTTTAATAAAATTTTCACAATAATGAAAGTTTGCATTAGGTATAAAACCATTAATTATGGCCACCAAAATAAACTGTATTAAGTTTAAAAATACTACTAACCACAATGATTTCCACAATTGACGAATGGCTGAAAAAGTTTATAGCATTAGCAGAGTTGATCAAATTGTCTGCTTTGATTAGAGAAGACAATATAATTAATTTTGTTTCTACTTTGAAACCATTTCTGGACTTTGTGCTTGAGGTGGAAAAAAAGGAAAAATTGATTTTTGGTTTTGGTGATTAGATATGTTTTCTGTTATTGAAATGGCTAGTATATATTATTATGTAAAAGAAGAAAGTTGAGGTTGAATGTTATTATCTCATTCTACTGCACCAAAAGAAGTCAGAAACTAATGCTTTTCTTTTTCCCTTAACTCTACATTTTTCCCTCGTCATCTTTCATCTTTGATTTTCCTTTGATTTTCCTTTTTCTTTGTATTTTTATATTTTATATTTTGATAAAAACTAATAAAAATACAACATGAAAAAAATTGCTTATCTAAATCCATTTCAACTGGACTTTCAGAGTATTCTTCAGAAAATAATCTCTGTCAGAGAAAAGTTAATGAAAGTACTTTTAAGATAATGGTTTTCAATACATAGATTTCTGGCTGGACTGGGCCCTATACCATACTTGTTCAAAAAGTTGCTGATTTTGTAATATTCTTAAAACTGTGTGTCTAAATCCACAATTGGATCCCTAATTGGATCAGTTCTTAGCAACTCCAATTCTCCAGTCATGCCAAGGAAGGCCAAAATCAATGCTTGCAACAAGCAGCTGTTTAAAGTAAAAGTGGGCCACTTAAGTGCTAGAAACTGCTGTCAAGCAGGTATAGTTAGATGACAACAGAGTCTGCCTGACACGAAAATGGAACACCCTTAGAACACTTTTTTTTCTGTTGGTGGTAAGGAATATGTATGAAAATGATTCTAACATAGATTTTGCAGGCAAAATATGACCTGAAAGCACATTCTTATCCAGGTATTTGCTTTATTGTTAGACATTCCCAAAACTATTTCTTGCCAAATACCATGGACTTTTTTTTGTACAGAAAGGAATAAATGTTCTATGAGCACCTATTAGCTTCCGTAATAATCATTATTCCTACCAGCAGACAAGCATAATGGAATCATTTATTTTATTAAATATTTCTTATGGTAATTTTAGTTCCTTATTAGGAAGCCTCACTAGCCATTCCTTTCCCTTGTCATTCTTGTGATCTCTAATGTGATGTCTAATGAAGTGCCTGCTGTTTTATATATCTTTTCCTAAATTCCAAATTGTTAACACAAGTTACAAGTCTGTATCTGCCGTGTTTTGGCTTTGTTTTATCTTTCTGCCTTTAAACTTCCATTAAAAAAATGAATGGTACTTAAAATAGAAGAATTAAGAAGTGAGATGGGAGAAAATAATAGTTTTTCAGCCAACACAGAAAAAAATATATCCATAGGCTGCAGCTTGAATTTTATTACACTTTATCCCATTGCTGTTATTTGGATCCTTTTCAGTCAGGTTTCAAGCCAGAATATATTATTAACATATATTATATTGCATTGATTACACCTGTAAGTGACCTTTAGTTGGCCAAAATTGCCCAACACCACCAATTGTAGTTTCAGTTTCACTAAGTAACATAAAACAAGATGACTGAGCAGATTTTGCAGCTTTGGCAATTCAAGTTAGTGTTAGTAAGCAAATCCAGTGACAGGTTCCTACTGGTTCGGATCAGTTTGGATAGGTTTGGCTGAGTAGGTTGTAACTCGGCCGTCCATGCCTCCAAACCGGTTCTATCGGCGGCACTGTAGTTGCTGCCATCTTATTTTTTGCTTTTGTGCATGTGCAGAAGCAAATTTTTCACAACTGCACATGCACACATAGCACACATCAAACGTGTGCCTGAAGCATGTCCTGGAGCGAACTGGCAGTAACAGAAGCCAGAACCCACCTCTGAGCAAATCCGATGGTATGAATAAGTGGGACGTCAGGTGATTGCCATTTCTGATCTCCTGCTGGTTTCCCCATTGACTTTCCTTGAATTTGTCATTGAAGGTCTCAAATGGTGATCACATGACTGCAAGATGCCACAATCATCCCAAGTATGTGATTGCTATTAAGGCCAAATCACATGATTGTGAAGATGCTTGAAGGTCTGCAACTATGCAATTCTCCTAATTCAACACTGCTGTCAGTTTGAACTATTGCTGAGTAATGGTCATTAAAAGAGGACTACGTGACCATTAATTATCTGATTCCTTACATGTATAAGAACAAATATATATAATTAACTAAAGGTTTTATTTTTTGCTCACATCTTCATCAAGACTGAAATTGTGTGCATCTTTAATTAGTAGTAACTCTTACAAACATATCTAGTTCAAACTTCCTCTTCAAGATACCACATTTTGTTATTTTGTTTTTTTTCTTATGCTGCCCATCCCTGCTACTACTATACTAATTCTTAGCTGTGAGATTATTTATTATACATACATATATATATTTAGCAGATTTTTTTCAAGCCTGAATGAATTTGGCTATCATTATTAAATATGTTATCAAAATGATATTTACCCCTCCCAACATTGCAATTATTTAGCAATTTTGAACCATCTCATTTGAGTTACAGGGCATCCATACAGTCCAAATGGTATTTTAATAACTATTTGAGCCTGTTTCCACTTGGCTGGAGTGGACCAAACTAATTTCTAAGATATGCCAAACTTGATGATTGAAGATGCATCATTAGAAGAACAGTGTGCTATGTGGAAGACAAACTGAGTGCAGCAAATTCAGTTTTCTTCATATGTTTAAGATGTGCTGTTTCAAGATAACACATCTTTATATCTTTCCTTTTAAAATATAACATAAAAATAAACCCGTTTAAAATACCTCCTTTTTAGTGAGGCTAAATATTTCTGTTGGTTATTTACCAATTCAAAACAACATTGACTTTATTTCAATGAGGATTCAGTAAGTAGCATACCACAGATTCATCAGATTTGGGAACTTCTAACTAGTGCCATATGATTTCTTCAAGGAGGAAAGTCAACTTCTTTGTAAACTTAATCTGTCTTTTTATCTTTGATTATGCAGACGCAATCAACCTATTACCTTGTCTAGTGATTTTTTAAAAAAAACCTCTCTTCATAGGATTATTTCTTGGAATTATTCTGATGTCTATTGATTATCCATCTTTCAGTGACATCTCAGTTGAAAAGTTCCAAAGAAATCCTTTCCTTTTGCTTCTTATTCATGCTTTTTGATTTAGAAAAACAAACATACAAATCAACAAAACACAGGTAACTTTCTTTCATTATTTCTTTGTCCAGAATTCACTTGAAACATGGAAAGTTAGACAAACTGCATACCATGGAAAAGGTGATTTACAATAATAAAAAGCCAGTGTGTACATTCTTGGGCCAATTTAATAAATAAAGGTGAGAACAATATATCCCAACCACAAATTAATTTTTCTTTCTTCCCTCCTTCATTCCTTCCTTTCTTCCTTTCTCTCCCTCCCTTCTTCTTTCCCTCCCTCTCTCCCTTAGTTATTTCCTCCACATTAGAAACCTAAAAATAACCTATTTTCACCAAAGATTTCTTAAAAATAAATTTTGTTCCTTTGGGTTTCAGAATATTTTAGCTGTACTGATTGAAATTCTGATTCTTTTCTTTTTATGGCCCTGTACTTGATCACATTCTATTCTATTCTATTTTATTCTATTTTATTCTATTTTATTCTATTCTATTCTATTCTATTCTATTCTATTCTATTCTATTCTATTCTATTCTATTCTATTCTATTCTATTCTATTCTATTCCATTCCATTCCATTCCATTTTTTGTTGACTGGCTGACGCAAGCAAGGCTATTGCTACACAATATTAATGATTGTTACATCTACTGAAGTTTTACTGAAAAACTTCATCAATTTATTTGATTTTTCATTAAAAATCTAAATGGAACTTAAAGACATTTCTTACATAATGCAAGTGTTGAAATATTATTCTATAAGAACAAATATGATCAGATTTTAGGGAAATTGTAGAAATATTTCATCTTGAAAGTGTTTGGAAGAATTAAACAAAACAAAACAAAACAAAACACCCAAATTATTTAATATTATCAATACTATTTAAAATTTAAACTGTGATACCCCCCCCCACTTTTTCCTAGTCATCCAATTCCACAATAGCAAGCAGTAGTCTTGAATGCTGGTTCAGGTTGTTTGGGTTGATACTGTCTTTAAAAAGCAGGTTTGCAATTGTGAGGTAATTTTTTTACTTTTAGGATGTCTCTGGACTTGCATCAGTTATATCCATTTTCAATCAAATTGGATACAGTGATACTTATTCTTATCTTTGTTATATTTGTCTTAAATACTTTAAAGTGCACTATTGACAAAATCACAGAAATTCCAGTTGGTATTAAAATGCAGCAATTAGCCACCAACAGTGCAAGATAAATCAATAAAAGAAAGTTTAATTTTACTTTCTGACAGTAACAATGATTCAAAGTGCCTCCCAACTGTAGCATGCACGAAGTCCTCCATTTAGGCAACTTTAATAACTATTAATGGAATTTTTTCTGGCCTTTTCTAAGTTTAAAGTAATCTTGTATTGTATACATATTTGGGCACTACATATTTAAGAAATATTACAGCTCAAGAGATAGACAAGTCATGGGACCATCAATATTTTTTTGGATTTCTCAGGTATTTCTGAATTACTGCTGGCTAAAAAGAAAAGAAAGAGAAAAACAATGGAAGAGTACATTTAGAAATAATCTAGGGAAATTCAATAATCAACATCAAGGACTGTATTTTATTCATCCAATAGAAATATCAGTTAGAGTTAAATTAAGTGTTTAATTAATGTTTAATTGTTCCATTGATGCTGGAACAATTTTTTGTCTACTTCATGTTATATTTTTTCAGCAATCCTGGTTGGTCATATAAAAAAATCAAATTAAATATTAACAGAAGTATCTTTAAAGAGGTTTAAAAAAAGTCAAGATAGTTGCATACTTCAAACAATGGAGAGATACTGAACTTCCCACAATGTAGAAATGGATATTGAAAATGGCACAAATGGCAAAACTTACCTATTGGTTAGAAGAAAACAGTTAAGTACTCTTCTGAAAGTCTAGAAATATTTATAGACTTTTTGCTAACAGAAATAAAATGAAATGATATATGGACATTGATTGAAAAATATAAGGAATAAATAAGGAGCTGAAGGGATCATTGTAACATGTAAGGGTGAGGGAGAATATGTGTTTATAATATCTGTTGAAAAGGGCAGAATTCATATACTTTAGGATCTTTAGTTATCTCTTCTCCTTGTTTTGCATCTTTATCTTTTTATTCTTCCTTTTTTAGATTTGTTTTTTACTTATGAAAACATATACATATACATATACATATACATATACATATACATATACATATACATATACATATACATATACATATACATATACATATACATATACATATACATATACATATACATATACATATACATATACATATACATATACATATACATATACATATACATATACATATACATATACATACATACATACATACATACATACATACATACATACATACATACATATATATATATATATATATATATATATATATATGTTGTATTTGTGCTGATAAATAAATAAACGGAGACTAGTATAGATCTATTTCAAGCTATTTAGCTCTCATCAGCTCTTTAAATAGCTTGAAATAGATCTATACTAGTCTCCCTTTATTTATTTATCAGCACAAATACAACACAAATGTAACAAAGGCAACAGTAAAAATATTGGGTTTCTGTCTGGATGGTCTCTTATGACGAGCCGATGGACAGAGAATGGAAGCAGTGAACTTCCTCCCATATTTGGGCATACCAGGAGTTGTGACTTTAAATACATACATACATACATACATACATGCATACATACATACATACATACACACACACACACATATATATATATACACATATATACACACATACACACCCACACATCTGTTTGTGAATGTATACATTGGAGATAGATAGATAGATAGATAGATAGATAGATAGATAGATAGATAGATAGATAGATAGATAGATAGATAGATAGATAGATAGATAGTAAGAAGAGACACAGACAGACAGACAGACAGAGACAGAGAGAGAGGAATTGTGCCCAGTTGGGATGAGGTTTTGACATCAGCTGAGACACAGGGATGGGGGAGGATGTTGAGTCATTGAAGTAGTATTCCTACCTGAGAAAGTAGGAATGAGAATTGCTCATGGAGTTTAATTTGCCAGTTGGTAGTATCAGCCTGCAGTAGTTCAGAATTTATGAGTGTCAGAGAATCTATGGACCTGTCCCAAGTCATTGATGGCCCACACATTGAATTTGTTCTTCTCTCTCACCTCGAGGCAGTTATGATATGATCTGGTAATAAAATATGTTGATATCATTTTGTTGCCATATATAGATTGATTGCCTTACTTGCAATAAAGTTGGAAAAATGATCTTCACTTTCATTGTACCTATTGATAGTTACCCAATAGTCATTTTTAAAATGACCAGGTTCCTGCTAGGAAGAGACAGATTATAAACCATTTACTGACAATGCAAGGGTTATTCTGGCAATTTGGCAGATAAAGTCATTCAGATCCATGCTAAATTAAACTAGACAGGTCCAGCCAAGGTACATGGGGACTTAATCTGGCATTATGATCTCAGGTGGAGTGAAATCAGTAACTCTTGAGGAAAGGAACATAATTCTCTGTTATTTATTTGCTCATTGGTTTGGAGACCAACTGTTATTAATATAGCAAGATGGGTAGAGTAGTTGGGTCTATGTGGTGTTATTGGGTTCTTTGAGACAACCCAATGGGTTAGTGTCAGGGTTGTCTGTTTGGAAAGAAGCAGTGGTACACACGCTCTCCCTTGAAGAGGCTGTCCTTTGACTTAATTATCTTAGACATCTATTATCCATTCTTCAACTTTGCATTTTTAGGCAAGGTTGTTGAGATGGTGCTCAGGTTACAATTGTAGTTGCAAGGGAACCTGAGGGAAGCAGATTATATAGATCCATTTCAATTGGGTTTCAATTGGAGTTCAATTGGTTATAGACTTAGTCACTCTTGTTGAAGGCATGTAATTTAGCCAAGATGAGTGTGGAACATCCATTATTGTGTTCCTTGATATCTCAATGGCTTTTGATACATCAACTATGACATTATTTTGAACTGGCTCAAAGGGTTGGGAAATGGGACACTGCCATATGAAAGCATCAGAACCATTCATGAAGAGTGTTACTAGCTCACTAAATTTCCTTAGGAATGGTAAAACAAGGCTTCAAGGATTCTAGGGAAGGTCAGGACTGTAACAGTTACTTGACAGTTACTTTGTTATGCAAAGATTTAAATTTGCCTCCTATTAACACTCCCTCCAGTCAGGTCACCAATGGGACCATGTAATTATAGTTTTCTCCCTTCTTACAAGGCTGGGTCCACTTAGTGGGTTTTTTTTTTAAGACAGCTTTAATTAAAAGCAGAAGTTTAATAAAGGGGTACAAGGAAAATAAATAGTTAATTCTAAACATTATAGACCAATTCAAATATTTTTCAATTTCACAATAACGTAGAAAGTATTTTTAAGAAAAATGTAATAAATTTAAGTATCCTTACTATGTTTTGTTTTGTATTTAGAATAAAAAATGACATTACTTCTAACTTACTTTTTATTAGCTATAAAAGTTTGCATTTTTCTCAAAAAATAATTTCTTGGGATAAACAGACTCCTACCAACATTTATGAAAATTCATTTGATGATGGTGTCAGCAATTCTGAATACTTAACTAGATATGCTCTTCATTCAAGACTATCAATGAGTAAAAATTTTCAGCTCAGTTTAATGTACATAAAAACAAAACAACTTTTGATACAACTATCTACAATAGTCATGGTTTCAGAAATTGCATTGCTACAGACATCCAGCTACTTTTATGAATAAACAGAGACAAACAAATACAAATTGAAACTGAATTTTCACACATTGTAATAAAGCTGTTGAGCATACCTTAGCTAGCTTGGTATCACAGCGAGCCATAAATTAGAAACTACAAACTACAGTGGCTAGGTTCGCACGTCATGTGAAGGCAAAATCAAACAATTCACACATGTTTTAATGTGTTTTATGAGAAACAGTTGAGTATCTACTGGATCTGTACATGATGCAATATTTCCAATTCTTCCTTACTAAACTGAGAAAATATACTGCGTATGATGGAAACAGCATATAAGTGCAGCAATTTTATGGGCAAAGTGGGTCTGAGGTTTTTGTTCTAAATACATAATTCATTCAGGCAAGAGTGATAATCACATTAATAGTTCAGTCTTATACATATTTATTCATTGAGTTCACTGAGTTCTACTCCCAAGAAAATGCATGTAGGATTCCTGTGTTAATTAACTTATGCTTTTTCAAACAAACAGGCTGCTTTGGTTGAGTACATTCCATTTACAACACATGTATGCTGCAACTACATTTCTGTCATATTAATATATAATGGTCAAACTATAGCAATAGCAGTTAGACTTATATACCGCTTCATAGGGCTTTCAGCCCTCTCTAAGCGGTTTACAGAGTCAGCTTATCGCCCCCACAGTCTGGGTCCTCATTTCACCCACCTCGGAAGGATGGAAGGCTGAGTCAACCCTGAGCCGGTGAGATTTGAACCGCTGAACTGCAGATAACAGTCAGTTGAAGTGGCCTGCAGTACTGCACCCTAACCACTGCGCCACCTCGGCTCTACATTAGCTTTACTATACATTAGCTTTAAGGAAAAAATCATAAAGTAGTGAAATTTGGGATCTCACATATACCCACGTATAACCCCAAAATAATAGTCATTTTATAATGGTACGTTACTATATATATATAGTATATATGTGTGTATATGTATGTGTGTGTACATACACACATATACCTATACCTATACCTATACCTATACCTATACCTATACATATACATACATATACATACACACACACACAGAGACACACACACACACAGACACACACACACGTATTTAGGATTAATAGTATGTAAAACATAGTCACCTTTAATTGCATAATAAGCTTTTTGACTTGAAGCTTTGTTGCTGAGTCTATTCAGTCTTTAGTCAAGTTTGGTCCCACAAGGTTTTATTTCTTCATGTCAGGGAATACTAATTTAGATTCCAATACTAATTGTTTCTTTGTAATCATGAAATCAACATCTGGTGAGTTTACAAACCTCAGGTTGCATTAAGATGAAAGATGCCTAGAACACACTGTACTGAAAATATAATCATTGTTGGGTCTTTTCTACACTGTAATACTATTATCATATAATATCCGAATCAGAAGTTAAAGTTTGCTCTGGGAGAAATCCTCTAAAGTAATTGCAGAAGAGATGACAGATGTGATAAGCCTGAACTTTTGAAACAAAGAGAAAAACATTTAACTAATACAGACATACTTGTCAAAACAGCACAGAGAAACAGAAATCTGTTTTTCACAGGCTGCATTATTATGACATCCAGCACAATATTGTCTACTTTTGTTCTTAGAAATTGTCCAGAATCACAAGTAATGTGGTGTTTTTCCCCCCATTTCCTGCTGCCTGATGCTTTTAACAATTAGGACTCAAAACTTGGAGTTGCCGCCTGCTTCATGTAAATCTTGTTTTCTCTTTTATACAATTGTTGCTTTAATACAATCTCAAAATTATGCATTTTTTGGGGGAAAAAATCTAGAGAGATAAAAGGCCTACATTTAAAACTGTGTGAAAGTCTCCGTTTTAATAATCAGTCCATGCATTCAGTCAACAATGTATTTATCAGTGCATTTGTTTTGCCTTTTTAATATCAAATACAAGACATATTTTGGATAAGTGTGTAAAAATGTGTATATTTAAGTCAGTAGATCCTACTTGAATGCATTAGGCTCTCTTCTGATATACTCCATCTGTAAATGAGTAGATTACACAATATTGTCCATAAATTAGCAAGCACTCCAACTAACTATTCTTGATTTTAAATAACATGCATAGCATGACTTTTATCTTTTCAGGATTAATTTAATTAGCAATTACATTAGTGCTGGCAAATTTTGTATCAGACGTAAATTGAATATTTTGCTATATCATAATTGTTTGGGTAATGAGGGAAAAGTGTTTGAGATCTAATATATTCATTGAAAATAAGATTAATTAGTTTAGATGAAGAAGCGGAAAGGAAAATTAAAGCTTTAACAGTATGTACTGATCATGACATTCTTTTTTCAATGTACCTTCATTCACTGACCAGTTTAGCTTTAAGAGTCCAAATACTATATAGTGTATACTTTGAAATGATCAGATAAACTATTTATACATTATAGTTTGAAGATGTAGCCGCTGATGAGTTTTCAATGAAACTCAACAGAATGAAGAACTGTTTACAAGTCTGCTGATACTTTTTTCCCCTCAAAGAGGGAAAGTTTTATTTTACATCTAAATTGAATGCATACCTTGGTTTCAACCTTTGGTATTCTTAAGCACAGGATCAGCATACCAAAGTTCCAGAAATACGAAGCATAGATAATTGCCTAGTCCTAAAATTTCTGTGTTAAGAAGCTGACACAAAAGAGGAGAGGGAAAGAGACTGGTATAACTGAGAAAATAAGTAAGAGAAATATATAAATATTTGAAAGGCCAAAGTTCTTGACTCTGTATTAATTTATTTAAAAATATACAGAAATGGCATAATTTCTTTAAACTCCATGTAGAGAAAAATCTACAATAAATTGTTATAAAACTTAAAAAGTAGAACTTGTTTTTGGAATTTATTTAAAAGGAAAAGAGAATTTGGATAACATTCGGTTTGATAGATTGTAAGTTTTCTGTTTAATTAGTTATGTAGGCCAAGGAATATGTAGCAAAGTTTTAGTTTTTTAGAAGAACTTTAGTAGAAAAGCATTCATTCAATGACCAGCAGTCTTCATATTTCTCTCACTTATTCAGAGTGGAAGAAAACTTTGCAAATTGTTCTGGAGATTTTGATATACCATTGAGTAAAATTGCATTGTTGCCTTAGAGTTCAGATTCACATACTGAGAGAAGGTAATTGTATATTTTCCTCTTATAACATATGTGTTGCCAAGTGAATTGATGTAGCATGCTATCTTTTCCTGTCATTCACAAATTCTAATGCATGCCAGTTTATTAGTCTTCCTCTGTTCCATCCCAGTCTCTTTTCTTTTAAATCTTACCTCTTATACTAGAGCCAAGGTGGCGCAGTGGTTAAATGCAGCACTGCAGGCTACTGCTAGATCAGCAGGTCAGCGGTTCAAATCTCACCGGCTCAGGGTTGACTCAGCCTTCCATCCTTCCGAGGTGGGTAAAATGAGGACCCAGATTGTTGGGGGCAATATGCTGACTCTCTGTAAACCGCTTAGAGAGGCCTGAAAGGCCTATGAAGCGGTATATAAGTCCACTGCTATTGCTATTGCTATACTGTATATGTGACTGCCCAATCAGATTTAGACATCAGTTGTCGCTGTCTTCATATTTCATTTTAATTTCTTATCTTTGGGCGATATGCAACTTTGCTCAGAATTTCTCATAAATGACAAATCATTTATATATGTCATTGCTTCTAGACACTTGCTAACCTTTGTTGAGCCATTTCCTATATATATATGTGTGTGTGTGTGTGTGTGTGTGTGTGTGTGTGTGTGTATTTATTTGTGCTGATAAATAAATAAAGGGAGACTAGTATAGATCTATTTCAAGCTATTTAGCTCTCATCAGCTAGCCATACCCTTACTGGGATTTGAACCTGGGCTATATTGCACACTAGGCATACTAGGCAGAGATCTTAGCCATTAGGCCACAGGCTCTTATCCGTTTATCAATGGTAAAAAAATCTTATATATATATATATATATATATATATATATATATATATATATATATATGTATGTATGTATGTATGTATGTATGTATGTATGTATGTATGTATGTATGTATGTATGTATGTATGTATGTATGTATGTATGTATGTTATATTTATGCTGATAAATAAATAAAGGAAGACTAGTATAGATCTATTTCAAGCTATTTAGCTCTCATCAGCTAGCCATACCCTTGCTGGGAATCGAACCTGTGCTCTATTGCCTCTTAGGCAGATGTGTTAATCATTGAGCTACAGGGCTCGACTCCTTATCAGCCAGGCCAGGGTGAAAGGTATATATTTAAAGTCTGTATATTTGGGCATACCAGGAGTTGTGACTTTAAATGTATATTTAAACACACACACACATATATTTAGAGTCACAACCCCTGGTAAGCCCCAATTATGGGAGGAAGCTAACTGCTTCCATCATCTGGTAAAGTCTGGTATATTTGGGCATACCAGGGGTTGTGACTTTAAATAAATAAACACACACACACACACACACACATACACACATATATATATAGTGTCACAACCCCTGGTAAGCCCCAATTATGGGAGGAAGCTAACTGCTTCCATCATCTGTCAATCGGCTCGTCACAAGAGTCCATCACGACAGAAACCCAATATTTTTACTGTTGCCTTTGTTATATTTGTGTTTTTTATTTGTGCTGATAAATAAATAAAGGGAGACTAGTATAGATCTATTTCAAGCTATTTAGCTCTCATCAGCTAGCCATACCCTACTGAGATTCGAACCTGTGCTGTATTGCATCTTAGGCAAACGTCTTAGCCATTTAGCCACAAGTCTCCTCCTTATCAGCTGAAGCCAGGGAAGAAGGTATATATTTAGTGTCACAACCCCTGGTATGCCCCAATTATGGGAGGAAGCTAACTGCTTCCATTCTCTGTCCATCGGCTCGTCACAAGAGACCATCATGACAGAAACCCAATATTTTTACTGTTGCCTTCGTTACACATTTGTGTTGTATTTGTGCTGCACAAATACAACACGCACACACACACACTATATATATATATATATATATATATATATATATATATATATATATATATATATGTATGTATGTATGTATGTAGGTAGGTAGGTAGGTAGGTAGGTAGGTAGGTAGGTAGGTAGGTAGGTAGGTAGGTAGGTAGGTAGGTAGGTAGGTAGGTAGAGAGAGAGAGAGAGAGATACAACCCCCGGTATGCCCAAATATGGGAGGAAGTTCACTACTTCCATTCAATACAGCACAGGTTCGAATCCCAGTAAGGGTATGGCTAGGTGATGAGAGCTAAATAGCTTGAAATAGATCTATACTAGTCTCCCTTTATTTATTTATCAGCACAAGTACAACATATATATATAATCTCCCATCACCCATTTTCTTGGATATCATTCTTGTTTTTCTGAATTTATCCAGAGATGGGATTTCTTCTGCTTACTATATTCCTAATTTAAGTACAAATTGGAAAAAAAATGTTCAGCTAATAAATTATAAGATGATATAATAATAACTTTGTTTATTACAGTTTTGCTATTTTTTTTATAATCTGTTAAAGGAATTAAGCAAATGTGATTTTTTTAAATATTAAAATTAAAACACAAAAACATTCTTACTCCTGGGAGAGCTATTTTGCCATTAGATGAGATAATTTTGGGTTAAATGGGCAAATGATTTAATGTAACTTCTTGCGTTCCTAGAATTGTAATGCAAATACTATGATTATTTCATTAGCTGTAACATCTGCTCTCAAATATTTGCCTACTTTGCACAGGCAACTGCTTCCAGCTAAGCCAAACTATACATCTTACACTCATGTCAGAGAGTCAGATTATAGGACCTTTAATTCAGGGAACGTTTACCAGCCCATGTTATCCAAAATCAGTGTTCCATTTATAAGCGTTCAGCACAGTGTGTTAAGTGCTGCTAAAATCTGTCACAGAGTGATCTGAGAAGATACATGGAAGCAGTCAGTGAAGCTCCTTTTCAAGGTTAATAGCTCACAACTGTTCTGTCTGTTTTATAAGGAGGGGAACAGAAAAAATTCTATAAAGAAAGCCATGAATGTGATTTTACTAACTAATCTGAGAACAAGAAATATAGAGGTACCTACATGAAGTCTACAAGTTCATGCATAGTTGATAGCCCTGTAGCATTCTTAGTAGTACAAACTAATGTGCTTGTTGTCTGTTTATATTCAGTCTGAAGTTTGATAATCCACAATACAGTGCCATGTATGTATAAGTACATGAAAATCAGGTTTTATGAATATTTAAGTCAGTCCAAGTTTTAAAATATTTCAAAAAAGTTTTAAAGCATTTATTTTCTCTCATTAACAGTATCTCGGGATTTATACACAGTGCTTTATAATCCTACAACTTTCAACAGCTTCATTTCCATTTATAAAAAGACACAAATGAAGTTGAATTATGAAATTTCTTTCCAGATCGCAGCCACTTTGTTCACTTTATCACAGTGATGATTTTGTGTTCTTTTCACACATCCCAGATTTGCTTATCTCCTTACCCCTTTATCATTGCTGGGGAAAGTAAGCACAGATTATCTAAATTTTCATGGATCTCCAATGGCATGGGATTTCCACTGATTTCCATTTTCACTGACTGACCTTTATACCGGATATCAAACCAAGCTTCCTCCCAGAATCTAAGTATAAGGAATCTTATCTTATTAAAGGGAGGGAGGGAGGGAAGGAGGGAAGGAGAGAGAGGGGGGAGAGAGGGAGAGAAGGAGAATAAGAATGAATAAGAATGAAAGTCACTGTTTATCACTGGAATTGTAAAATATTAGCCAAGAAAAAGAAAAGAAAAGAAAGACACATCCAGTGTTTAGAATGAAGGTATAAAGGGAGAAAGGGAAAAATGCACCAGTTTATTGTTCTAGCAATGAATTTAGGACAACCTTTCACAGTTCCAGAACTTATGGATATACGGAACAATAGTGCATAATATGTTAGATGTGTGTTTATATACTATAGCTGTGTCTACAGCTTTATTTCTTTTACTTCCAGTGTTACAAAGTCAGCAGCCAATACTTTTTAAATATTCTCTGAGATATCTAATAATATGTAGAAAAATATATGGTGCTAAATGAATGTATTGTAAGATCATAAGTATTTATAGTTCAAGAACTATATTAAATACTGAGTAGTCCAAATGCTTTATTTCAAAGCTTCAAAGCTACTGTTTGCTTTCAAAAACTCATTAAGTGTCTGCAAAATTTGGAATGTAAGTGTTGAGATTAGTAAATGCTATTTAAAGTTCAAGACCAAATTGTGAAATTAAAAAATGTTTTAATACTATATAGTGTCATTCCCATTCTTTATATACACTTTTGCAACAATTCAGATATTTACAAACTTCATTAGCAGTTATAGGATCTAAATTATTAATATCCTTGTCAGGTATTTATTTATTTATTTGTTTGTTTTATAAAATGTACAGTATTTGGCTGTCCATTCACTTCCAGGGACCTTAGGTGGCTTACAATTTTTTTTAAAAAAAAACAATGTACAAAGCAGTGGTGGGTTTCAAAATTTTTTGGAACCTCTTCTATAGGTGTGGCCTGCTTTCCGGGTCACTGATGGAACCTTTTCTAACCAGTTTGGTAGATTTGATGAACCGGTTCTACCAAATAGATGCGAACCCACCTCTGGTACAAAGAGTAAAAACAATCTCCTATCACCTTGGTGATAGCAATTAATCAAACAAACAACTTGATGGGCTAAATTTATTTACCTCAGCAAACTTTTTACCATGAGAAAAATAGGACTTTGATATTATTAATTATTAAAAAATAATGAATAACCTTCAAGGCAAATGCTCACATTCAATATGATTTGAACACAAAAATATGGACATAAACTTACTTACACATATAATTATAACAGTACAATAGAATAAAAAGAATTGGTGAAGATCACAAAATATCAAGAATTGAAAATCTAAAAATGGGTATAATAAAATCTTGATCAGTTCTTAAAAACATGAATATTAATAAAACAAAATTCCATTTCTTAATTGCACTATTTGGATCCACATATATACTATGTCAATACATTATGACATGCTATATTTTTAGAAAGAACTCAATGCTCATGAAGGCCAATACAAGCTAAAACCTGTCAGTATGATTTCTCATTTCTAAGTATATAATAATACTGACCTGAGAGCTCCTGGACATCTGGTGACAAATAGGCTACAGGACTCAGGGGCAGCAACTGCAGGTATTTCTGGAAGAAAAGTTGTTTACTTGTTGCAATTATAGAGATAGAGAAAAAAAGAAATAATGGTTTGCTGTTACAAATCAACTCCAATGAGAACAAGATATATTAATATAATGTACCCATACCAGAAAGAACAATATCCAGAATAGTAACTACCAGAACAAAGATCAGCATAGCAATAGTCAATTATAATATAAAATAAAGTATTCACAGAAATAGAATAGGACAAAAACTCAAAGCCTTCCCAGAAGTAGTTGACATTGTAAAAGCAAACCAAAGAGGGTCAGCAGTAAAGAAAGCCAGGTCATCCTTGATTTACAACCACAATTGAGACCAGAATTTCCAGTGCTAAGCAAGGAAGGGGTTAAGTGAATCATGCCTGATTTTACAATCTTTTTTTTTTCAATTTTTTTCCATGGTTAGATGAATCACTGCAGTTTTTAAGCGAATCATCAGGGTACTGTCGTGGCCCAACAGCGGCGGGCTGGCTGTTGGTAGAATCTGACAGCGATGAACTGCCTTGGAGGCTGAGGAAGACTCTGGTGGGTGTTCAGGGTCAGAGCAGGGACTAGAGAGGCCCGTTGGCCACTAGGTGACGTCTGAGTCAGGGAGCAGTGAGGAAGAACAGAGGGTGGCTGTCCCTGACGTATGTATGTGTAGGGCTGTGAGGAAGAGGGAGCAGCTTTGGAAAAAGGGTCACAGAAAGGAATAGGAACAGGTGGCTCCTGATTAGCCCCTCCCAGAGAGCTTATAGGTGGGGCTATGGGAGGGAATTTTGCAGAAAGCAACAATTTACTGATCCAGCCATAGAGAAAGATTTGGAGAATTTCATGAGTTCAAGCCTTGTTTCATAGCTTTCTGGGCTCCCAGCCAAGGGGTTGCTTATCTCCCTCCTTAGTTGTGGCAGACAGCCAAGTCTGTGTCCGTATATATTGTAGAGGCTTGGGACAGAGCATATACATTAATTGAATCTAGCTTCTCCCATTTATTTGGTTTTCCAAAGCCAGATGGAAAGTTTTCAACAGGCAATCACATGAACCCAAGAAGCTGCAACCATCATAAATATATTTCAATTGCCAAAACACTGAAAGTTTAATCATGTGACATTGGAGACAGTGCAACAGTTGTAAATAACTTTTTTCAGTTATGTTGTAATTTTGACCAGTCATTAAACAAATGGTTGTAAGTTGGGAATGAACCTGTATTAAACCTCTTTGATTTCCAAAGCAGGCAACATCTATTCTATCTTCTACACAAAGATGACAAGGTCATGTAATGAGAAACAAGGAGAAGTGAAACAAAAAATAACTGAGCATTTAGAATAGCACAAAAATGACAAAATAGATTTTATTGCATTGATGCTTGTTCCAAAGAAAGAGTTAGCACAATTATTAAAATTCCACTAGTGTAATATCAAGCATAAGCACCACTTTACTGCAAGGAACAAACCAATTGATGTACAGCATAGCCACATTTATAATTTAAGATCTTGGATGCAAAAATCAATAAACAAGAAAAAAAAAGCAAAAATGGAAGATCAGGTTGAAAAATAAGATCAGATGCAAACAAGCTAGAATAGACTAAAGAAAAACAAGCTAAATACCAAAGAAAACTTTGTCAAGAAATATCACCTGGAACTAAGGAAGATTAAGGAAGAAGCAGAAATTATAACACAGCAAATAACAGCTATATCTAAGAAGATCAACATATACAGCAAGCAGGTGACTTTGAAGATTGGTTACTCTAGTGGAACCTACCTGATAACAAAAGATCCAAGAAAAGGGACAGCACCAGGCAACTATAGAGCAATTACCTGCTTATCATTAAGTTTCAAATTGCTCACTGGTTGTTAGCTTATACAACATCTGGTTGAAAGCAATCTGTTTCCATCTGAGCAGAAAGGAAAATACCTAAACTGCACAGATAAAAAGTTCAGCTTCTAATTGAGAAGATGATTTTAGAAAAGGAAGACCAACTTGAATGTCAATTTGATACATTACAAGAAGCCATTTGACTCCCTGCTACATAAGTGTATAATCAAGTGCCTAGAAACAAAAGGAGTCAATAGAAACATTGTATGATCTGAACAAAGATCAATGGTGTAATGGAAGACACAGTTACTGGTTATTAGGGATAGATTGGGAGAGGTGAACACCAAGAGAGGAAATTTCCAGGAGACTCACTATAACTACTATGATTTGCCACTATATTGAGTCCTCCCTGTCAACAATACTGAACAATTCAGGCCATGGCTATCAAACATCAGAAATATCTACTGACCTTTCTCACTTTCTTTACATGGAAGTTCTGAAATTGTATGGAAAGAAACAGCATAAGAAAAGGGATGACTGGTCAATGCTGCCTGAATATATAGCGAGGATATTGACTTATAGAAATAATACTAAGAATTTGAATGAAAAAGATCACTATAAACACCTGGTCATCCACGAGAGAGGATTGTTTAATCATGTATAAATAAAATACCACCCTATGATGAATTAACCCAATTTTGTATTGGATAAGAATACACATGATGCTGTAGTTTTCAACAATGTTTTACTAATGAATCTAACTACTAGAAAATTTATATCACTATTGTATAGTTATTATAAAAGGAGTAAAAAAAAAGCCTGAATTTATATTTAGTTTTATCATATTTATACTGCTTAAAGTATGTGTAAGAGCCTTTAAAATACTTAGCTTATATTAATCTGGGATATGTCTTTGCAGTTTACAGTATAGGCCACACTGAGATTAATTTGAAAAAAAAATCCTGTTTGATAAAATAAATATTAATTTAATAATATATAGACACACTTCTGAGAGCATACCACACTATTAGTACGTCTGTCATATCTTTTTGTTTTATTTTGGACAAATTAGTTCTATGTATAAAAGTCTTTATTCTTCCATGATTGAATATGTATTCTAACACTTCCCCTTGGAATATTTTAATCTTGCAACACCTTTCCAATGTTACACTCAAATATTTCAGCTGAGTAAAGCAGACATTTGAACTTGGATTTCCATATCAAAACCCATTACGGTATCTTGAATTTTACAGCAGTGACCTCTTAATACTTCTCATCCTTGCAAAGCTGAACAAGACATCTAGCTGATTGTTTTCAGTTCCCATTGAATGCTATAAAATAAGTCTCTGTAACTCAAACTTTAATGAAGATGATAATGACTATGCTTTGGATTTTTCAAAATTTTAGTAATTTGCATACCAAGTGAACCACATTAATTGGTTAAATAGATGGGAATGATGTTACACAATTAAATATAATGTGTGTTGACAGTTCTGTCATTTATAGCTCTGAGTCTTTCAGAATAAATCAGAATTTGGCATCAGCAGTTTGGAAATCTGGCAGAAACACTAGAACTTCAATCATTGTTCATGTTAATTTGAGAACATATATTACTGTCTTTATTTCCTAAAGCAAGGACTATATAACTTTGTTGAGCAGGAAATGTATTTTATACAATGCGGTTTTCCTGGCTGATCAAATTACCATAAAAATAATGTTTATAAATTGTGAATTTTAAGAGTTGCCTGATTTAATAAGCAAACTAATTGTGTTTCTCATAACAACACTGTATCTATAGCAGCAGGCTTTGGCCCTTCAAGTGGGTAATTAATGGGATTCTGGTTCAGCTATATCCACCATAATGTTATTTTCTTGAACTACCAAAATAGATTTGAGGCTAACACCTTTGTTGCCAGCTACTTTCTTGACCAATTAGCAATTTGTATGTATCTTCTATTCAGTCCTAGAAAATAATTCTTAATGATCACCATTATAAAAACAGATTTTAAAAGGGATGGTGATTACACACCATCTGGAAATGTACTCAAGCTGTCAGAAAAAAATGTGGATGGTTAAATATACAGTATTCAAATGTCTGCAAGAAATAGCATTTGGTTATGGGGAAGAATTCATTTAAGTTCATTTGTCTCTTCAAAAAAAAACCCAACTAAAGTTCAAAATAAGAGCAAGAGTTTTTACTTGGAAGAATTGTAATACAGTGCATATTAATTGGATGAACTGCATAAATTAAGGCATGACATTAAGAAGAAGAGAATTAGTTCTAAACATGCTCAATAGAGCAGTAGAAATGCTTGATGTGGCTGAAAAAAAAATCAGGTGTGTTGAAAGGATACTCAGCAACTGCTGTAAAGCTGGAAATAGATAAGCAGATAATCACTGACTCCTCTGAGTAGTTAAGGATCTGGAAAGTACTCCAAAATATGATCTTATCCTGCTAGTGTTTGCTAGTGTACCTTTGGTTCTGTGTTTCCTGGCAACCAGATCTTTAGAGACCCCAGTTGGGTACAAAATTGGTATTAAGCAGTCTTCCATGTCTAACAACCTGGCACACTTTCACACTGCTTAGATTAAAAACACAATTAAGCAAATTTGCTTGTCCACTAATGTGAATTGAGTAAATGGGGGAGGTGGATGAAAGGCCATGAGATTCTTCTTGCTGCTGAATTGAGAAAATGTCAACTTATAAATAATATGAATAATAGAAAAGAAACAGCTTCACACAACAAGAAATTCTCCTCCAGTGTACAATAAGAGCACATAATATGCAAAATTGCTTTTTTAAACAGAGATAAAGCTAAAATAAAGACACTGTATGTAACATTTTGCAATGAATTGAAGTAAATAAGGCACTGAACATCAACCAAATGAATCAAAGACACCTTGTAGAGAAATAGATACAGTAAAATGTATTGTTTTCCTTTTTGTATTTAGAGAGTGATTCCTACATATACTGTTATAGAAAATTCTGAAGTTGCACATAACTCAGAATATTTAAATGTTGTATTTAATTAATATGCTTTATTGGCAATTCATTGTTATACTTAATCAAGAGGCTTTATTGGCAATTCAAAAATTGCCAGTGATTAAAAAAATGAAAAATCCAAATAGCCCCTTACTACAATTTATAACCTGCATTGATTTATACAATAGACTTACAATAGAAAAATATATTGGATATCATCCATTTGGATTCAGAAACGCAAACTGTTTTTTTTTTAAGAAGTAAATTTATTAGGCTTTTCTAATTGATATTTTTGTCTATGTTCTGCCACCATTCTGCCATTAGGTTATGTACTGAGACTAATAGGCAGAAAAAACTTTATACTCCAGCAGAAGTATATGTTAAAAATTGAATTTTGTCATCTAGTGTGAACATTATAATGATCAAAATGATATACTATTTTTAAAATAACATAAAAAACAGAAACTCGTAACTATGTCTTGTTCATAAAATATATCTAATATCTCAAAAGACCTTTCCCTTAGTTTTATCCATTTTAATATGTTAATATTGATAATTTTAGAAAGACAAAATTTTCATGCAGCATAAAAATCTAAATATCTTGAATAGACTCCTGAGGAAACAAATTCTGGTAGGCCCATTGTGTCTGTTTTTTTGCCCTCCCCAGACTCTGGAGACTTTCCTAAAACCTGGGAAGAGTGAAAATACCCCCCCCCCAGCCCTCTAGAAGCCAGAAACTGATCATTTCTGAACTTCTGGTAGACATGTTTTTCACCCTCTTCAGGCTCTGGAAGCTTTCCCGAACCAGGAGGAGGGCAAAAACACTCTCCCCGACCCTCCAGAAGGCCAAATGTCAGCTCCGGCCAGCCCAGAGGCCTAGAGCTGCCATTTAGGGGAGAAACCTGGGCCAGCTGCCAAGACTCACCAGGCTTCACTCCTCCACAAACAGCTGAGTAAATCTACAAAGCTAGTGATAGCTGACTGACAACAATCCATGATTAATTGCCAGGTGGTTTTTGTTCTGGATTATATGAGGATGGGTATGTGCATGTACAGGGTACAGTTATCCTAATTACTAAGTAACTATAAAAGTGGTGGGGAGCACCAGGTGGCAGCTCTGACAATTTATTCATTGCTTTAGTGCTTTTTTGGTCAGTTCGTGCGGGAGGAAGAATACAAACTGCATTTACAAACCGTTTCTGTGTTTGGCTGTTTTCATTAACCCTTCGGAACCTGACACTGAAAATAAACTGGCCAGCACATGCATGCATGCTGAAATTGATGGCTCATGTGCCAGCAGATATGGTTCCACATGCCACCTGTGGTACGCGTTCCATAGGTTCACCATCACGAACCTAGGCCATGCAATTTTCTCAGGTATCACTATTATATTTCATCATCGACAAATTCACCTAATCAATAATTTTAGCTTCAACTTTCTATAGAGCAAGTATGCTTTCATGATGTCACTCATAAATATTATTGCATAAACCTTCACGCTTCCACCCAAGGTACACTGTCCAATCTATCTTCTATAACTAGGTTCTATCTTACAACCAGATTTATTTTGACTTTCTACACAGAAATGCTCAACTGATTCAGCAGAATAAACTACCAGAAGATGTTAATAGAAAAATTAAAAGAGCCATATCAGAAGGACACACCACAAAAACAATATAATGCCTCTATCACTTAATACATTCAAACATTAATAACTAGCTACAACCCATGCTATATAATGACATTGTATTTTCTGAGGTGTTGACTAACAGGCCAATATAAACAATAATCACATCTGAATCTGAGTTTCACAAGCAACAATAAACAGGACAATAAATATAATATGATGAATAAATATAGAATCTAATAACAAGACCCTGCAAGAAATCCAGACATCCTCTATTGTGATATATGGCATTTCTGCTAGAAAGGCCTTGTTTGATTGTAGGTATGGCAAATATCACACAAAGTAATTGGAAGTAAGTAAAATCTTTATTACGGTCAAAGACCAACAATACACATTGGTTTTTACACTATATCAAAAAATACTAACATTAAAATATAATTAAAAAGTATTGACATTAAAAGTGGATAATAACATAATGGTCCAAAGATTGTTAAAGGTATGTCCAGATAATTGGTACAAGATGGTACTATACTTCTGTAGCCAATTTTTTTCTTATGGACATTGCAGCAGCACAGAACTTTACCACGCGTGCGTGGTAACCGGGTTAGTGTCCTGGAGGAGAAAGCTTAGATAAAAATGGTCTGCCCTCCCTGGCAATCTCTCTAATAAGGAGAGAATATGTGCAGACCTACAAGCTCTGTATAGCTCGCAGTGTAATAGAACATATGAATTATCTTCCACTTCTCCTTTACCACATATACAAACCTGTTCTGCTATTGTTGTTCTCTTATACCTGCCCTGGAGGAGAATGTTGAAGGAAGAATGTTAAATCTGGGTCTGAAGAAAACTATTCTTTGTTTTGGGGAGATCAGGTCATTTAGATAGGTTGCCGATTCCCACACACCCTGTTTAATTCTGTCCCTACTGTGGAGAGGCAACCTATTTAGTTCTTCTTGGAACTCCATGTCCCTCATTCTATTAATTACTACTTGCTTTGCTTGCTCAAAGCCTAGGGACATTAAGAATAATGGTGAGAGCCCATAAGAGCCAGGTTGTGGTCAATTGCCTGTTTCCAGGGGGATGGGAAATTGTCAGACAACGCTAGTAGGGACAGTCCCTCGGGAAAGAAATGCATTTTAAGGCAATAAATAACCATCATCTTCCAAGCTCTTACCTGAATTTGAGGCATGCCTATCTCAATTCTTAACTGGGTATTTGTAGTTCCATTGGGTGTGGCTAAGATGGCTCGCAGGAATTTAGTTTGTATGGTTTCTAGCAAGTCTCTCTTTGCAAGGATTCCTGTTTGTGCCCCGTAAAGAATTTGTGCCAATGTTTTGGCCTCAAAAAGTTTTAAGGCAGCAGGTATTAACTGACCTCCACCTGTATAAAAGAAATGTTTGACCTAATGGCTACTTGCAATGTGTGATCCAGGTGTGCCTTCCATGTCCCTAGTGAGTGGAAAACCACACCAAGGTATCTAAATGTTCTAACCTGTTCCAAACTATGCCCTTCTATTTGCCAGGAGTATTGGCTTGGTCTTTTAGCAAAAACTAAAATTTTTGATTTATCGAAGTTAAGGACCAGCTTGTTTTGCCTGCAATAGCCGAGTGTTGCCCTAATTGCTCTCTTCAGTCCTATGGGGGATTGTGAAATTATAGCGGCATCATCAGCATATAAGATAATTGGCACTTTGCGTTGTGCTAGGTTAGGAGGATGGAAATCAGGGTTCTGTAAGAGATCAATCAGGGGATTAATATAGAAGTTGAAGAGGGAGGGGGACAGGACGCATCCCTGCCGTACCCCTTTTTGTACCCTTACTGAGCCGGTTAAACTCCCTTGGGGATTGCACCTCACTTTCAGGGTGGAATTGGCATACAATTTTTGAATGAGGAAGAGGAGGCGTTTATCGATAGTGGTGCATTTTAATTTCTCCCAGAGGGTGATCCTGGATATTGAATCAAAGCCCTGTTTAAAATCCAGGAAGGCCACAAAGTCCCAAAGGCACAAAGGCAATCTCAATAAATTTCAATAAATGCAAAAGATTTTTACACATTATAATTATTAATTGATAATACACTGTTAAACTGTCTGATATGAAGCCTATATCTGGATAACCAACTACCTTCTCCTCCCTATCTTCCCTTCTTAATCCCACTACTTGCCTCAATTTAAATCTTATATGGGCCTAGCCCATATAATAAAGCTGATAAAGTGAATTGCAAGTTGTGCAGATAGTTATGCAAGTTATGCAGGAAGGCACAAAAGTTTTGCCTTTTAATAAAAATTGTTAATTGAAAAAGGTGTTACAAGAATCCTGTTTTGGCTGTTTTCCTTATGATTGACTTGAAAAGTTCCTGCAATGAATTTTTTTTTCTTCTGTACACGTGGCTTTCTCAGCAGCTTGATTTCCAATTTAGATGATGCATAACATACTTTGAAAAAGAGGTCTAAAAAAAGGAATGAAGTTTCTCTATTGTAGGGTATACAAACATATCTTGCCTAAAAGGGAGAAGTGGAGATTGCAATTGCATGTTTATTTGTACAGCAAACTATATGTAGAATTCAACAATTTCATTTCAGCTGCATTCTCACAGACAAATCATTACTTAAATAATAGATATATTTTGAAACAATATATATCCTGATGAAATATAAAGTGTAAAGTGGAGAAAGAGTTTTAAATTATAATATTCATCATGGAAAACAAAGTAAAATGATCTAACATGCAAGATTCCCTTCCCCATTATTCTATTTTTCCCTTGAAAATTTTGAGGCTTTCTGTATCTAAGCCAATTTCCTTTTTTTCAACAATTATTTTTTTTAGAAAAAAAGAAAGAACAACATATATGTGGAGGCTACCGAAAAAAGAGAATCAATAAAGGAGAAAAAAGAAATAAAGGAATCCAACTAAATTTTGACATATTCGACAGATGGCTTGTAAAATATAAGATTGCAACTTTGGGGAAAAAAAGAGATATCTATACCAGGAAATACAAATGCTTTCAAATTGGAGATACTTAAAAATTTGAAGAACTTATTTCACTAAATCTTATTTATAAAATGGCCACTCATCTCACATATGATCCCTATTTTATTTTTCAATAAAAACATGTTGTTGTTTGTGTCTTTGTACATGAATTGTGCATTATTTAACCTAGCTACTTCCATTCCCTCTTAAATCTTTTCTGCTGCTTCAGCCTTAATGGAACAAAGAGCAACAAAGTTAGATGGAGGACCTGACATTATTGCACAAAGATACATGTTGTCTAGTATGGTCAGGAGTGATTGTCAACAATTCTTCTTTCTCACTTCTATTCTGGCAACTTTAATGCATGTAGTAAAGATATGCGATGGCTAGGAATACAGATGTGAAAAGTGTTCCCTGAAAGGAATACAAATTCAAAAGAAATGTGATAACCAGGACTACAAATGCTACTTCTAATCATTGGTGATAAAGTAGAGTATAATTGACTTTAATGAATCTGTTAATAAAAAAAATCCCCACCCAACTTCACACTCTTTGGTAGAATATGAAGTAAATGGAAGAATAATCAGAGTTCAATCTTAAATAAATCAGCCCGAGTAATATATTATGTAAGTTGTGATATTGCTCTCTATACTAAGTTGACATTTATATCATATACTTATATGAGCTGGCATTATTTGTATTTGTGCAGATGCGTAGATTTGATGGAGCTACTAAGAGTTAATCTATCAAGCATTCTTGAACAGCCTCATATGGTTGTAAAAGTTCAAATGGTCATCCTTTCTACAGTATATTTATAGCATACAGAGATACAGAGCATACAGTTAATCAGCTATTAACATAATAACATGTGTTTAAGCAACTCCCACTAACCACAGTCATATACAATTGGTCAGTCTTCCTCCTTTTTAGTCTATTGTTGGCTGATGCTTGGGATTGATGGGAGGATTTTCAAGCAGTGCAAATAAATTTGTGTGGGCCATAAGGAATGAGGCCACAACAACCTTGTTTCCACTGTAGGAAGGCTAACACTATAAAAATAAGTTTCTGTGGACATGTAGAAAGGAAAATCACAAGATGAGAAGCAGAAAAACTTGCAGGATTAACTCTCTTTTGCTGCTGCTATTGCACTGTATGCAATTTCCATGATGATTTATAAGCTAGATTCAAGCAATATACTGTAAATGCAGACTTTTTTTAACCTTTTAACACAAAAATGCTAGTATCAATAATGCAAATGATATATTTCTGAATTTGAAATATACTAAACCAAAGCACATGGCCCTTCCTATAAAAGCCATTATTAAGTAAGAACTAAATTCTTTATATGGATCACTGGATTACTGTTTCTATGGAATGCAAAGAAATCACTATTATTTTCCTTGGAGGGAAGGATAAGATATAGGTGTATATACCATTCATTGATTGCAAGAAATCAAAGCCTGAAAAATTCATGTCATTAATCTTCATGAATGCAAACTAGCCAATCTCATGGAAGTGGGATACCAGTCAAATTTGTTGATCATGATTTGTTACCATATTACAGGGATCCTCAAACCTTTTGAACAGGGGGACAATTCACAGTCCCTCATACTGTTGGGAGGGCCAGACTGGGGGGGGCAAGGCTAGGTGGTTATGTGACTGCGGGGACATGGCTAACTAGATTTGTTTCACCCTTAGGAAATTTCTCCTTAGGCCAACACACAATAAAATAGCACTGTTCCAATATTTAGAATAGAATAGAATAAAATAACAGAATGGAAAAGAGCTAGGAGGTCTTCTATTCCAACCCCCTGCTTGAAGTGGTGTAGGAAACCCTACACGACTTCAGACAAATGATTGCCAAATCTCTTTTTAAACACTTGTGTTAAAGCATTTGCAACTTCTGGAGGCAAGTTGTTCCACTGATTAATTGTTCTGTCAGGAGATTTGAGAGGCTCCTACAAATATGAGGGAGTCAATCTATTTTCCAAAGCACCAAAAGACACAACAATAAACAATGGATGGAAACTAACCAAAAAGAGAAGTAACATAGGACTAAGGAGAAGTTTACTAAGGGTGAGATAAATCAACCAATGGAAAGCTTGTCTTCAGAAGTTGTGGGTGCTCCATCATTAGAAGCTTTGAAAGAGTGAGGGAAGTACACCAGTGGTGGGTTCCGGATCCCGGTGCAATCGGTACGGTGCAATGGGCCCTGGAGTTTCCCACATGCATGCGTGCAGCATGCGCTCACACACATGCAGTGTGCACATGTGTTCTTACCTCCAAAATGCCTCTGTGATGTTCCAGGTGCTCGACAGAGCATTGCGCATGCACTGTACACTCCGTGCGGAAGCACCAAAGAGTTCAAATACAGGTAAGGAGCTTAGGCAGATGGGTGGGCACTCCTGAGCACCATATCGGAACAGTACCTGGTGCTCCCGGCAGACACCGGTATGCCTGTACCAGAGCGTACCACCTGCAACCCACCACTGAAGTACACCCCAAAATGACAGTGCCAGGCACCACTAAAACAATACAGAAAACTTAAAACAGCCATTCTCTTTCTTTTAAAAAGTCAACCCCAAAGCAAATGCAGCAGCTGAGAGGAAAACTAAGAGCAGCTGCTCAAGCTAATTGAAAGCCTGGGTGTGCTGCTAAAAGCCATTAACCCTTCCAACTTTATTATTCTATTTCTAAATTGGTTGCTTCACAGCAAAAGCAATACAGCTGGCTGGACCACACATGCACTAAACCTATATGATTAAGCTGCATCATTGTCCCCTCCTGTATCTTTCCCCCCAGGAAGATACAAGAGGCGGCAACATTGCAGCAGCTATAAAAGGTCTTGGGAATCTCCAGCTATCAGCTGATCACAGAAGTGTTGCTTAATACTGTTTATAATGAAAATGTTTGCAATATTGTCCTTTTTCCTGAAGGGAAGAGTTTAATCCCATCCCTACTTGGGTGATTGATGGGTTTCCCTGCCCTAATCCTGTCAGTTTCTGTTGTTTATTGACTTGATTCAGCGTGTATCGGCTGCATTCCAGCTGCAACTATTAAGTGGAGCTATTAACTAAAGGAGGGGGGACTCTCTTGCACTTTATTTTTAACCAGTTTTCAAAACTGCATAAGCAATTAACAGTTGAATCCCACCTGTGGTATATACACACATGAATATCTACCAAAATTGTGAAGCAACCAATCTGGTGGATATACTTTATGTATAGGAATAATCAAAGCAGTAGGTGAATTCTCCTTCAGACATTATACTACAGTTGCTTTTGAATTAGTGTTAGCCATCTTCAGCTAATTTTGAAAAAGCTAGGGGATATGGAGATGTGTCCCCCACTCACCTACCTTCTTTTAAAGTGCTACTTTAAAAGCAGCCCCTTCCCTACTCACCCACTGACCCTGGCTGTGAAAAACATCTGAAAGGCTGTTTTTAAAGACTTTTAAAGCACTATTTTACAAGAAGAATGATTACTTGAAGAACGATTTCCAGAGCTTGGATTAGGAATTTAGTAGTATAGGTTGTAGGCTTATCTTTTCAGAGGTTTTACCAGTATAGAAGGAAGAAAAAGGGAAGGGCCAGTGTGTAGCAGAGTTTAATGGGTGGCTAAAGGAGTGGTGTAAAAGAGAGGGCTTTGGTTTTATTAGTCATGATGTCTGCAGCTGGTCCAACTATACAAAAGAGATGGTTTGCACTCATCCAAGAAAGGGACTGAGTTACTTGGCATTAAATTCACAGATTTTCTGGATAAACATTTAAACTGAACAGTGGGGACACAATTAATTGATACAGAACATTTCTGTCCCCAGCAATCTAAAATTCATAGGGTTATCAGTGCATGTAACACAGATGTTTCTGTGGGTAAGATTATCACTCCCGCTGTCAAGCAAAGCCAAGCATTTAATAGTGAGTGCCACACCATGTGCAATAATCATACAAATGGTGATAAAATAGGGGTAGTCAGGCATAACACAAGTTATGTAGACAGTAAAAACAGGGTCAATCAAACTGGACTCAAATGTCTATACACCAATGCAGAGTATGAGGAATAAACAGGGCGAATTAGAAATTCAAGTAAAAGAGGGCAGATATGATATTGTTACCATTACAGAAACTTGGTGGGATGAAACCCACAAATGGAACATACAGCTAGAAGGATTTAAATTATTTAAAAGAAATAGACCAAATAAAAGAGGAGGTGGAGTTGTACTATATATAAGAAATAATTACTTCTCTACAGAAATAGAGCACGACAATGATGAGAACTATCTTGAATGCATTTGGGTCAATATTAAAGGTTGGGGGGGATGACATTGCCATAGGTTTGTACTACAGGCCATCCAACCAAGCAGAGGAAGTAGCTGAACGTTTTGCTAGTCAGCTAACTAAGGTATGTAGGAAGCACACCACAATAGTAATGGGGGATTTTAACTACCCTGACATCAACTGGGAAACAAACTCTGCACCAAGTGGAAGATCCAACAGGTTCCTAACAAACCTAGCAGAAATCTTTGTTTCCCAAAAAGTAGAGAAGGGAAGACGAGGATCAGCCATATTGGACTTAATTCTCACTAACAGAGAGGAAATGATAGAAGGTGTTGAAGCCACAGGAACCCTGGGGGCAAGTGACCATGCAATATTGGAATTCAACATTATGCAAACACAAGTAGTAAAAAGTGAAACTAGAGTCTTGAACTTTAAGAGAGCTAATATCAATAAACTTAGAGAGAGCTTGGGAAAAATTTCATGGATGAGAATCCTCAAGGGGAAAACAACTCAAGAAGCTTGGGAAATTTTGAAAAATGAGATTATAAAAGACCAGTCTAGCACAATACCAATGAAGAAGAAAAATAACAGCTCCCAAAAGAAACCAGCATGGCTGCCTAAAGAACTCTCTGACAAATTGAAAGACAAAAAAGATAAGTATAAAAAGTGGAAAGGGGGGGGGAACTAAGGCATAATATCAGCAAATAGCCTGAACATGTTAAGATGAAGTGAGGAAAGCTAAGACTCACAATGAAGAAAGGCTTGCCCCAAAAGTAAAAAAAATAACAAAAAAAAGCTTCTTCCAACATGTTAAAAACAAGAAAAAAGTTAAAGAAAGAATTGGTCCATTGCTGGGAGAAAGTGGCAAGAAGATGACAAGCAACAGGGAGAAAGAAGTATTTAACTCATATTTTGCATCTGTTTTTACACAAAGGGATAAAACAGTCCAACCTATCAAAAACAGCACCACAAAAATCAGTTTAGGAACACAATTTGAAATAGGGAAGAAAATGGTAAGTGAGCACTTGTCTACCCTAGACAAGTTCAAATCACCAGGACAGGATGGATTAAACCCCAGGGTTCTGAAGGAACTGGCAAACAAGATCTCAGAACCACTGAACTATAACTTTCAGAGATCCTGGAGCACCAGGGAACTACCAGAGGACTGGAAAAGAGCTGATGTGGTTCTCATCTTCAAAAAAGGGGAAAAAAACAGATCCAGGAAGCTACAGACCTATCAGCCTGACCTCAATACCAGGGAAGATTCTGGAAAAGATAATCAAGCAATGAATTAGCGAACACCTAAAAGCAAAAAGAGTAATAGCCAAAAGCCAACTTGGGTTTGTCAAAAACAGATCATGCCAGACTAATCTTATTGCATTCTTTGATAATGTGACCAGAAGAATGCCGTCAATATATTTTACTTGGACTTCAGTAAGGCATTTGATAAGGTAGATCATAACCTACTACTAGATAAAGTGGAAGAATGTAGGTTAGACAGCATCACCACCAGATGGATTTGTAACTGGCTGACCAACCACACTCAACGTGTGGTCCTCAGTGGAATTTCATCTTCATGGAGGGAAGTATGCAGTGGAGTATCCCAAGACTCTGTTTTGGGCCCAGTACTCTTCAACATCTTCATCAATGATTTGGATGAGGGAATAAATGGGGAACTCATCAAATTTGTAGATGACACCAAGCTGGCAGGAATAGCCAATACTCCAGAAGATAGGCTAAAGATACAGAAGGATCTTGACAAACTTGAACATTGGGCACTATCCAATGAAATGAAATTCAATGGTGAAAAGAGTAAGATTCTACATTTAGGCAACAAAAACGAAATGCACAGGTATAGTATAGGTGGTACCTTGCTCAACAATAGTAACCGTGAAAGGGATCTTGGGAGTCCTAGTGGGCAACCATTTAAATATGAGCCAGCAGTGTGCAGCAGCTGCCAAAAAAGCCAACACAATTCTAGGCTGCATAAACAGAGGGATAGAATCAAGAACATGTGAAGTGTTAATACCACTTTATAATGCCTTGTTAAGGCCACACTTGGAATACTGCATTCAGTTTTGGTTGCCACGATGTAGAAAAGATGTAGAGACTCTAGAAAGAGTGCAGAGAAGAGCAACAAAGATGATTAGGGGACTGGAGACTAAAACATATGAAGAACGGTTGCAGGAACTGGGTATCTCTAGTTTAATAGAAAGAAGGGCTAGGGGAGACATGATAGCAGTGTTCCAATATCTCAGGGGTTGCCACAAAGAAGGGGGAGTCAAACTATTTTCCAAGGCACCTGAGGATAGAACAAGAAGCAATGGGTGGAAACTAATCAAGGAGAGAAGCAACTTAGAAATGAGGAGAAATTTCCTGACAGTTAGAACAATTAATCAGTGGAACAGCTTGCCTCCAGAGGTTGTGAATGCCCCAACACTGGAAGTCTTTAAGAAGATGTTGGATAGCCATTTGTCTGAAACGGTATAGGGTTTCCTACCTAGGCAGGGGGTTGGACTAGAAGACCTCCAACGTCCCTTCCAACTCTGCTATTGTATTAAGCTGGCAGCTGCTTTTCATTCCACCATTCTATGGGCCCAATACTTTGCATTGGCAGGCCGTATCTGGCCCATGAGCTGTATGTTTGAGGATGCCTGCCATATTGTCTCTAGTCTATGTTTTGGAATGAGTGTCCTAACAATGCTTAATGCCAACCTATGATATATTATACTTTGAAAATTAATTTTAATATATGTTTCTACCCAGTGCAGTAATTATTAACATTTTTTAAAAACAAATCAAATATCTAAGACAAGAACTATCATAACTATGGAAGAGGCTTTTCATACTGATTTTATCCATGGTGGGTTTCATTTGGCATCTACTCTTTTGTGTTTCAAAATTTATTTGAATTGTCCAGTTTTTATGTTCCAACAAAAGCATTATATTGTCTTTTCCCCTAGAATTATTTTAATGATAGTTTTAATTATTTTAATTTGATACTGATATATTTAGTTAATTTTAATGTTGCTGATTTGCAGTTTTATATAAAATATGTTAGGGATTAATTGATGAAAATACAGTGTACACCTGAATATGAATATGAATGTTTAAAACAGTTTAACACAAGTACTGTTGAACTTTGAAAGTAAAACTGTAAGTAGCATCTGTTCAATACATCACCATCAATTTTGTCCTTGTTATTAATTTATTTATTAGAATTTTTCATGGTATTCTTAAGTAAAATATTGACCTTGAATTACTAACTTAACTGACCTCTTAAAATGTTGATCAGCTATATTAATCCATTGATCAATAACTGATTAAAAAAAACCTGATTAAGGCAACTTGAAAAAATTAAAGTACCAGCCAGACTGCTATAAAACTAAAGCATTTTGTTTAATGACTTTTTTTCTATCTTCAGCTCTTTAAATTCCTTAATGCTGATCTTTATGGAAACAAATCTTGGTACGCTTGAGAGTAGAATTGTTTTTTTAGTTAGTTTTTTTTTTTAGTTTTTTTAGTTTCCTTTATTTGTATGCCGCCCTTTTCCCTGGGGGGACTCAGGGCGGCTCACAATTCAGAAGGGTGGGGGGGCAAGACAAACAGTATTCCAAACAAAAGACAATACAACATATTAAAAGAAAGCACAACAGTCACACAATTCAGGTGGGGTTAAAATCTTAACCCCAGGCCAGCCGGGACAGCCAGATCTTTAAAGCGGCGCAGAAGGATTGGAGGGTGGCGAGGGTCTGAATCTCCACGGGGAGTTCGTTCCAGAGGGTCGGAGCAGCCACCGAGAAGGCTCTCCTCCAGGTAGTTGCCAGTCTGCACTGGCTGGAAGATGGAATTCGGAGGAGGCCTAATCGATGCGATCGGATCGGTCTAGTGGAGGTAATTGGCAGTAGGCGGTCTCTCAAGTACCCAGGCCCACTACCATGAAGGGCTTTATAGGTGATAAGTAGCACCTTGAAGCGCACCCAGAGATCAACAGGTAGCCAGTGCAGCTCGCGGAGGATAGGTGTTACGTGGGTGAACCGAGGTGCACCCACAATCGCTCGCGCGGCAGCATTCTGGACTAGCTGGAGTCGCCGAATGCTCTTCAAGGGCAGCCCCATGTAGAGCACATTGCAATATTCCAGCCTAGAGGTCACAAGGGCACGAGTGACTGTTGTGAGGGCCTCCCGGTTCAGGTAGGGATGCAACTGGTGTACCAGGTGAACCTGGGCAAATGTCCCCCTGGTCACAGCTGACAAATGATGTTCGAAGGTCAGCTGTGGGTCCAGGAGGACTCCCAAGTTGCGAACCCTGTCTGAGGGGCGTATAATTTGACCCCCCAGCCTGAGAGATGGAATACTTGGCCAATTCATGGGAGGGAAGCACAACAGCCACTCGGTCTTTTCTGGATTGAGCACAAGCTTGTTGACCCCCATCCAGTCTTTAACAGCATCCAGCCCCTGGCTCATCACATCCATCGCTTCGTTGAGTTGGCACGGGGCGGACAGATACAACTGAGTATCGTCCGCATATTGATGGTACTTTATCCTGTGCCGTCGAATGATCTCACCCAGTGGTTTCATGTAGATGTTGAAAAGAAGGGGGGACAGGACCGAACCCTGGGGCACCCCACACGTTAGGGGCCTAGGGGTCGATCTCTGTTCCCCAACTAACACCGACTGCGACCTGTCCGAGAGGTAAGAGGAGAACCACTGTAAAACAGCGCCTCCCACCCCCACCTCCCACAGTCGTCACAGAAGGATACCATGGTCGATGGTATCGAAAGCCGCTGAGAGGTCAAGGAGCACCAGGATGGAGGCGTGGCCTCCATCCCTGGCTCTCCAGAGATCATCGGTCAATGCGACCAAAGCGGTTTCTGTGCTGCAGCCAGGTCTGAAGCCAGACTGGAACGGATCAAGATAACTGGCTTCCTCCAAGGACCGCTGGAGCTGAAAGGCCACCACCTTCTCAACAACCTTCCCCACAAAGGGGAGGTTGGATACTGGACGATAGTTATTTAAAACAGCTGGATCCAAGGATGGTTTCTTCAGGAACCTTTAAAGCGGGGGGAAAGATCCCCTCCCGAAGAGAGGCGGTAACAACCGCCTGGATCCAGCCTCGTGTCACCTCCCTGCTGTTTACAACCAGCCAGGAGGGGCACGGGTCCAGCACACATGTGGAGGCACCTACAGCTCTCATGGCCTTGTCCACATCCTCAGGGGTAACAGCTTGAAACTCAATCCAGCGATGACTTACCAGATCATCCCTTAGTGCCTCGGCTGGTACTGCAGAATTGGAGTCTAGATCCGCCCGGAGCCGAGCAACCTTGTCTGCAAGAAATTGGACGTAGTCCTCAGCCCTGCCCTGCAGCGGATCGCCCGTATCCCTCCTATTTAGGAGGGAACGGGTTATCCTAAACAGGGCGGCTGGGCGTGACTCAGCAGACGCAACCAGAGAGGCAATGTGTGTTCTCTTAGCCGTCCTAATTGCCCGAACGTAATCTCTGGTGTAGGTTGTCAAAAATGCTCGGCTCGAATCGGATTTTCCATTATATTGAAAAGTAGGGATACTCTCAAGTCAAGCTTAAGTCTTTGACTGTATGCATGTGGTTTTCTTAACTGCAATTCAGAAGTGGTTTATCATTTCTAGATAATTAGAGCTATACAAATCTCCCCATATGCGCGCACACACATACACACATTATACATGATGGATTTTTTCCCTAAAATATATTGAAAATGGTAAAAGAGGAAAAAAGTTGAAAACATTTGATTTTCCCTCTGCTCAAACTATTATATTTGACCAAAATTTGTATGATCCATTACATTTTTTTCAATTAATCAATACGACAATAATAAATTATTATGCACAATTTCTTTGAACAGATAGTTCATGCAGCCAACAAATTTAATAAGAAATGAACTCTAGTAATCAAGAATGTGAAATTGGGTAAATTTATTTACCAGCATATAACCTACTATGCTATTTCATAATCCTTATAATATTTCAACCTCCTCAAATGTGGTTGAGAAGAAAGCTTGGTAAATTTATTACTAAGATGCATAGATAGGGATTGCAAATAAGTATTTCCTAGAATTTTTAGAACTTTGAAGAACTAATTAGTCATATGGCAATACATTTTATCTGATCATTTAGGAAATTGCCCTGATGAAGTCCTGGTCAAGTGAAGCTGTTATTTATCAAGACAAGACAGCATTTGCATAACTGCAAATGTGAGCTTTTGTCCATTCTATGTTCAGAGAAGATACTGCATTTTTTTGGAACCAATATTTTTCCTTAAGGCAAAGGTTAATAAATACATTTCAAGGATGTGAACATTCTCAGCCATGGAATATTTTTACTTAGGGGAATAATGTCACAAAAGTGGCTTGAACACCAGGCTTGAACAATATTTTTGTATTAATCCTGAATAGCCTGCTTTCCTGCCTCCCTGCTTCCCAGTCTTTCGGATGTGCTAAGCCTATTCAAATACATAACACATCTTATTTCCTTTTATTTCCCCTTTGAGATTGGTGAGAATTCATAGATTTTCTACCATGTTTCAATAAAGCAATCTGTATCCTAGCTAACCGTACTCTTTCTGAAATTACTAGGCTAGGAATATGCTCCTGTATATATAGTTATATTTTAAAGAACTTTTGTATGAAATATTATTTTCTATATATTTTATTTTAAAAAATCAAAATGCATAATTTTGTCACATTCCAAGTATGCTAATGCTGTCTTGTTACATTGCACATGTTTTTTTTCTTCATTGTAAAATCTGTGTGCTTTTTCTTAACTTCTGATTTAAGATCTTTAACAACTCACCGAACCATAAAATGTTATAACTTTATATGACCAAATTTCCTCAAAAGTATTTCATGAAAGAATTGATCAAAGATTTTGAAGGGTCAAAGAATGAAATCTTTCAATGATTCTACTTTATGGGATCTCTCTTTATAATGCAATATAATATAACATTGATTTCCACTCCTACAATGATAGACAATTTTGCTTTTTTTCCCCCCTGCACAATTCTGTGTCATCTGCTGATGACCTGATCTGAGTACAATTTCTATTTTTTATTACTCAAAACAACTGGTAAAGGACTTTTTATTTGTGTAGTTTATTTTGCATAGCATATTTCCCCCCATTGTAACTGGCCCTGAGTTTGCATTCTATAGAAACCCCATTACTTTCTTATCTAATTCTTATACAATATCCTTCAACCACATCTGCTGCATGGAGAACTAATAAGTACTTGTCTCCTTCCAGTTTCATTAATTAATGAAAAAGCAATTTTACTGTATTATCTTAATTAAACTAAAGTTAAATAACAATTCTGTTGAATGAGCTGATTTGTATAACACCAGAAGCATCACAAGAAGCCAAAACTACAAGACTACATCTGATTTACTTAGGTCATTTCACATGTGCAAATTCATTGGAGAAGTCAATGGTGCTGGGAATGGTTAGTGGAACAAGAAGAATAGGCAAGCAAATAACACACTAGATTGATACGACCAAAGCTAATAGAAAAAAGAGAATCCAACAACTAAAATAAGCTGTGCTTGACAGAGTAACATGGAAAGCAAGTTACCACGTGCTGGATATGACTGAACAGTAAAACTGCTACTACTACTGTGTTGAACACATTCTCCTCAGCAGCCAACATCTGAATAAGCAGTGATTAATATCAGACAAAGAATAAAGTAGAAAACAATACCCTAATCAAGGAACTACCAAGGAGAAAACCATACCCTCACCAAAACTGTCAAGCAACATACATAAAAAGGGCGCAAACCTCACATTCACTTCTACTGACGATGCTATCTAGGTGCATAATGAAATTTCTGAGAGCAATAAAGAGAATTCTATAGTTCAACCATGGGCTACATATATTCTCTTTTACTGGAGTTCTACTATGTTATCTACATTAAAATAATAGTAATTATCTGCAACAAGATTAATCCCAGATAGAAGACTAACCGATAGATGATAATATTTGTAACTCAGAGTTGAAATGAGGGATCTCTGATATTCTCTGAGTATGGTTGCTTTCTTGCAGATGTTTCATTTTCCCAAACTAGATAACAGTGATAGATGGAAGTGAGGCTTGCTTTCAATGTATATTCAAGTGCCTTCTTCTGTCAGTGGGAGCTGTTGGTGGGAGCTGTTTTGGTGGTTTTTGTTTGGATTGTTAACTGTTGACTTGTTTGTTTACCACAATCAAACAACTACTAATAGTAATCAGGAAGGAAGGAAGGAAGGAAGGAAGGAAGGAAGGAAGGAAGGAAGGAAGGAAGGAAATAGCTAGCTTTAGTCATGAAAACTCAATTTTATTAGAAATTCAACTTGTTTTACTTTTTCTTAACAGTTACCTTTCAGCACCCTACCCCCTTTACCTGGCCCTGAAAATTCCTGGATTTGATTGCTGTTATTAAACAACTTGTACCATACTTAAATATTTTTATGTCTAATTAATCTCTTACTATTCCAGGTAGCTTTCTTATGTTAACTACTTACCTCATTTTTACTTTTCTTGATCTGCTGTAGCTAAAGCTGGTAAGTTCCTAGTCTGCTTTTCACCACTCAGTTTATGATTTATTTTTTATATTTTGCATTCTACAACTCCACATATTCTATAGTGTGTTCCAATTTAAAATCCTCTTAGATCGTTAGGGCAAAGAAGACTTGTCCTTTAAAGAAAAAAAATCCCAATTTTTCATTTTTCTGCGGGCTCTATTTTATCTGCTAATCTCAAACTGTGCTAAATTACCTGATTTCTCCTATTCATGCTAACATCTAAATCCTCTCTCCATCTAGTTAATTTCCAAGTCTAACCTGAAGTCTAGTGTTGGACATATCTTCTGCCTCTTTTAGTAAAATCCTACAGTACTACCACCATAAGAAAGGCTGAGCACCAAATAATTGAGGCATTTAAATATGGTGATGGAGAAGACTCCTGTGAGTCTTTTGGACTTAAAGATGATCAAACCAGTCAGGATATCAACCCTGAGTGCTCTTTAGAATGCTAGATCATGAAGATGAAACACAAATACTTTGGCCATTTAGTGAGAAGGAAGGATTCGCTGGAGAAGAGCCTAATGCTGGGAAAGATTGGGAGCAAAAGACAAAGGGGATGGCAGAGAATGAGGTGGCTGGATGGAGTCACTGAAATGGTAAGCGTGAGCTTAAATGGACTCCAGAGGATGGTACAGGATAGGAAGGCCTGGAGAAACATTTTCCATGGGGTCACGATGGGTTGGACATGCGTTCGAAACTAACAACAATAACAACAGCAATACCACTATTATATATTTACACAGTTTATTGTAACAATCACTGCCTGCAGGTTAACATACAAAGGTTTGGCTAACTTTAAAATTCTAGCATTTTCCTAGTCCAGATCACTTCACTTCACTTCAGATTAACCAAGTGTTATGCATTGGTTGCAATAGAAATTGACTGACCCACCTGTCTTCTGAGTGTAATGATGTGGGCTGAGACAAAGTGATGTCACCCAGACAGCTTTCATACTAAGAGCAATAAGATAAATAGAAGTCTCCTTGTTTCTAACTTGCTGCCTTAAGGTCAAATTTGGATGCTATATTAATGCATATATTATAGGTTTCAAAGCAGAAAAATGGATAACTGTGATTGAGTTAATTAAAAATTAATGTGATATTGGTTAATACGAAACTGGTCAAGACCATTGTTATTGGTATTTTAAACAATTATTTTCCAACTTATAATGTTCTTGATATACACATGGTATTCATTCTCATTATAATTTATACAGTGGAAGTAAATAGAACACATTGCCTGGGTAAATATGAAAAGCCCTTGACTTTGCATGTCTACTGTGATTCACAGGGTTTCAATAGATTATTAGCAGTTAAATTTTCATGAAGGGAAAAATTGTGGCTTCTAAATTCGGCACATTTTCAGATATGGATGTCTATAGAGATACAAGCATTGAAAATCTGGGCCTTTTATTCATTATTTTCCTTCCCTAAAGCAACAAGTAAATAATCAAACCTTGAGGCACCAATTTGCATTATGGTAGGAAATTCATGATACCACATCTGGCAAGTAAAGCTCAAAATTAATGTGCTAACTTAAATTCATGAATAATCAGAGTAGTTCTACAAATGTTCTCCTTTTATAAAATTGCTCATAATGCATGTATTTGTATCATCAAAATGGAAGAAAATGTTATTTTACCTTTCTTTCTTAAGCACTGCTTTAAGATTGGATGGCATGGTAAGATCAATACATGCAACATTTTGTGACCCTATAGTATTTTAATAATACTTACACTAATTCCATGTTTAGAGATATTGTTTATTTACATATATTTGTAATAGATTGCACCTTGATTTTTCTGTTTCACTGTTTATTGGATATCCATCCCCTTAAAATGAGACTAGAACTGATATATACATGAAGAAAAAAAGATCATTAAATTTATACAAATAATAACTAAATGTTTCATATATTTTTCAGCTCCGGAGTTCTAGTTCCTCAGTAATCATGTAATAATGCTGCCTTTAGATTTTTTTTTCTTTATCATTTTATTCATATTACAATCTCTTCTCCCACCACTAGAAATATTGTTCACAAGCTCAATATTTTCTTTATCCTGATCAGTTACTATTACCAAACCATTTTTGTAAACTGCTTTTACAATACAAATTTATCTTGCCACTTTAGCTATTATTATTTCTTTTCTAGTAAGGGGGAAATTACTTTTGTATTGCACATCAATTATTTTATATAATAAATTTAAAAATGATAGTAGCAGCATTTCTTTCTGAAAAAGGACTGAATGCGTAGGCTATATTTTAAAACCATCCATAATAATACCCCAGACAAGAGAATAGGTCATAGCTCTTAAACAAATAAAACTCTCTGAGTAATCCAAGTATGTTCCCAATTATTTACCTCCTTCTCCATCCATCTTTTGTTGCATGAATATTTTTCAGAGTATAAATGTCTTGCAACTCATATTTACTGCAACTGATAACCAAATAGCTGTTACTTAAAAAAGAAAAAGAGTAATAATTAACAATATGGATCATTGAAATATTAGCCACTCCATAGCAGCTCCACTGTGCACATAGAAGAAAAGCAGATATCTATAGCAATTCTTTCAACTTTGCTGATAACAAACTGTTGGACAATTTGGTGATCAATTTGGTGACAAATTCATTTTAACATTGTCTGTTTAGAGGCTGACACTCACCAATAGCCTTTGTAGAAAGAATTATTTAAGGAGACTGCTGGATGGGAAATCATGTTCTCGTTTCTTCAATTATCCCTATCTCTTTTATTAACAGAAGACATTTTATCTTATCTGCAGTAACATTCTTCTTCTTTATCTGCTGTAACATCTTTAAAGAACAGCAACTCTGCCACATGAAGAACAAGCTAAGTGTATATATGGCACTTTGTAATTCCAGCTGTTCAATTGTTTGAAATGTGTCTCTTTTTCATGCTTAATCAGCTCTTTTGATATATACATCTGCTATTTGAAATACTTAATTTGAAAATAATATTCTTGTATCATCATTTGCAAGTTTATATTGGCTATATATTGGCTATAATTTGAAGGCTACCAGGTACCTTTTCTGTTATGTCTGACCACTGTTGCTTTAGAAGATCATTTGAAGAAAAGCTACTATTCATTCATTCATTCATTCATTCATTCATTCATTCATTCATTCATTCAATTTATATGACTGTCCATTTCAACCAAGTGGACAGCTTAAAAGTCTAAAAACAATAAAACATTTAAAAACATTTCATACAGCAGCATAGATAATTAACCAGTTAACACTAAACCCAAGAAATGGGGCCCTTAACATATTCAGCATCTAAGGCCTGGATACACAGTTAAATTATTAAAGGCCAACAGGATTGAGACCATTCATCTCTGAAGGGAGAAATTTCTCAGGGCATAGACGACCTACTGTATCTTCTAGATCCTTCCAGCCAATATTCTTTGGCTGATGGGATCCATGGGAGCTAATTGGAGAATAAAAACTATTGAAAAAAGGACACTTCCTTATGTAACCAATCCCATGCCATGCAGGACTTTAAAGACAATAACCAATACTTTGAATTGCACCCAGAAACACAACAAGAGCCTGTGCAATTCACATAGTAGTACCATGTTTCTGATACCATTGATTGCCACCTGCTCTTTGACCAGGAGAGGTGAGTCTAGGGGGGAGGGGGGAGAATGTACACTGGGTCTGGCAGTATTACTCCATCTAGAACCAAAGATAGAAAGTCTTTATTGCCAGAGAATCCAAAAACCTCTAGACACTCAGAGTTGAGTCAGAGCACATTTCAAACTATTGGTAAGCAAAATAAACACCTATTTGTATCTCTTCAAATCATTGAAGTGTACAATTAATACTGGTAGTGGTTGACTTATGATTACACAACTGAACCCAAAATTTCCACTGTTAAGCAAGACAGTTGTTATGTGAGTTGTTCCTAATTTTACAACTTATCTTGCCACAGTTGTTAAGTGACCATGAGGATGCTTCACATTTCCTAAATGTGAAAACTGGTCATGTCTATTTATTACTGTTGTAATTTTGAACAGTCCTTAAACAAATGGTTTTAAATTGAGGATTACCTTTGTGGTATCATTATATTGTCACTTGTCACATATTGTTTTACACCTGCATGGTTATCAACTGCAAGAACGCAATGCACCTTTTCTTTAATCAATTGAAATTAATGGGTTTAAGTAAGTTAAAGACTACATTAGAAGCAAACACTATTATGTTTTAAAAATACCCTGAAAAAAGAGCCACAAAAATATTAACAAGATTTTACTTAGTATAATTCTTTCAAACAGCTCAGACACAGCACAGCATATAGTGATGCTGAAATGCTGCTTTGTTCAAATAAAGATTCTGATTAATCTGCAGTTCCTGTAATGTGTGATTTGATCAGAGTGCTCCTGAAGCAATTTAGCTGAACTGCCTTTTCTTGTTTGTTTTTGTACTAGAATGCCTGTGAAATTTGTTTAATCTCAGTTTATGTACTGAACCAATAAAAGACAGAAAGGAAGAAAGATTTTTAAAAAATTGTAAAGTTTTTGCTCAACTAAGCAGCAACAACAAAAAATAATTATATGACCTCAACAAAAATAATGAATGGTTCTTTTCAATTGGCTGCAGGCAGTGAGTTTGAACTGACTGTTGTGCTGACTCTATAGCATTTCATAGATGTTCATTCATGGTAACTTGAGCACATGGGAGGAGGAAAAGCAGCTTGTGGAAGCAGCATGTGACCCCCTCCATATCTTACACATGTTGATTAGAAAATCTATAGAACAGTAATTTTGATTTGGTATACACACACACACATACACAGTTTTGGATCCTGTTATGTTTGTTTTTCATGGAGGACTGAGCATAGACAATTCACAGCAGTCTTCTTTACCCCTTTCCATCCAAATTCACAAACTAAAGTAAAGCACTCTTCTCCTTGAGTTACGCTGTTTATTTTGTCTACAATTTGATGCTTTAGGATTTGTCCAGTCTCATTCTTATTGTCTTTTCCATGAAAGAAAGAAAAATAATATTTATTTTGATGATTCTGCCTTTCTTAGAATGGTTTTGAACTAAGTAAAATTGAAACACATGCCATATTCATGCATACAATCACTTCTGGAAAAATCTTCTGGTTGCTTTGAAATAACTGTTCCAGAACTGTGAGAATGACTTTAGTTTTGGATGCTACATATAAATATTAAAAGGGTTGGGCAAAATAAATGTCCTTAGAGCTGTAAAAGGCAGCGGCATTCTGGACATCCTGTTTATAAATCAGTTCTGCATTGTGGTGAGTAAATAACCCTTTCTGTATTGGAAAGTGCTACATAGTTCAATTCAACTGCAACCAAAAAATTACAAAAGAAAAAGGGACAGGAAAACTTCTCCAGTCTCTAGATATTGCTTGGAGAAATTCTACTCCATCTGGAAATTAAAGGACTTGCATATATAAGAGCAAACATTCATATTTCTATATATTTTTCTGAAAAATGGTAGATAACTTCTTGTTTCATCTTTTTTCAACTTAGCAAATGCGTAGACATACTTAAATGCACAGACTTTAAGTAGTCAGAAAATTCTCAGCTGACACAGAGACTCTGAAGACAGCAGAATTGTTTGACTAATGTTCCTTTGGTCCTTTGTGAGTTTGGTTGTTGTCCTGCAGACATTTCATTACCCAACATCTTCAGTTCTAGAAGGGAAAATGATTGTTCTCTATTTTCATAAAGTATGTTGCTCTGCTGGAGTTGGTCAGGGTCTGGCTTTCTCCCTAGCAATTCCTGAATTAGGCTATTATTTACTTCTTGTTTGTCTAAATTGGTAGTTCCTTGATTATGGTATTGTTTATTGCTTGATTATTTGTACAATGTTAATCCTAGTTTTAATCCCTGTTTATCTCAGTGTACACTGCTGTAGAATATACATAAATACTGGTCTTTTGTTCCTTGTTAAGCATTATTATAGTTTATTTTGAATGGTGTTTAAATGTTGTTTATCTCTATATTCCTTGTTGATGACTGATTTGTCTGAGTGTCACTTTTCCAGTTTATCCAGAGTTTTTGGATTTAGCTTGCTTTAGGATACTCACAGTTTCTCAGCTGAAACCATGGTTAAATCTGTCCATATACTGTGAAATTAAGAAGTTTTCATTGTGGCTTTTGATTTGATGGGTGCACTTGGATAATCTTCTGCCTGACCTACATAGTGGCTATTACATTCCTTACACTATATGTTGTTAATGACTCCTGATTTCCCCTGCCCTTGGATTGCTGGGTCTTTTGAATTACTTAAAATGTTATTTTGGGGGGTGGGGTGGGGAGAGGTTAGTTGATTTGTGTTCTGTGATCATTGCATGTGGCTATACTAGTCTATTCATTATTTCTGAGATATTTTTGACTTATGTCAGTATTATCATTTTTGTAGCTTGTGCTAGTTGTACTGTGGTGGTTTGAATGATTAGGCACTTTTTGATTAAATTGTGTCAGTATCCATTCTGTTGGAAGATGCTGCATAGGTGACCTTTTATCTTTTTCTGGTGTTCTGTGATGCTGCAGTATGTTTTTGCTAGTCTGAATAATGTTATTACGCATATCCTCTTGTGAGCCATTTGGTTGTTACCTTAGTGATCTACCTCTGGGTTAATGTTAAATGGTTTTATGATAGACTTGTGTTCTAATTTGCCACCATTGCCTCTTCTGATGAAGATATCCTCGAAAGATAGTGGATTGTTATTTTCTCTTTCCGTTATGAATTTTATTCCTTTGAAGATGTTACTCTTTATTTCATGTATCTTTTTCTATTGTTCATCTTTTGACATTGAATGGAGCCATAATTTCATTTTCTTCTATTATTAGTCTTTGATATGTCTAGAGATACTGTAGTGGTAACCTGATAAAATATTCATTCCTGTCTGTGTCCAAGCTTTTTTGTAAGTTCTTTTGCTATGTTGTATGTTGACTTCCCTGGTAATGATACAATTTCAACAACAAGGTAAGACAGGTTTGTGTATTTTTGGACTTCCAGACAAATGTTGGAGAATGTGATTACTGCTTTTATTCAACCCATGTTAAAACATTCGGGCCCCACCACACACATTTGTAGAACCATTAGGATTGTCCTCGGATGCCCCTTTTCTTAAAAGAATGGCAGTGGCTTTATGTCTGAAACACGTCAATTGGCAGATTAATTAAATATTAATTATACATTAAACAAAACATAGCTTAGCAACTTTTAAATAATATCCTTTCCAAGCAACTATTTTCTATACTTTTCAGAGAGTCTAACAGTATGAGAAATAGTATATTGTTTTAGATGTAAACACCAATTATTTCCAATAGGTATAAATTAGTTTTTTGCAACTAGCCAACAAGTAAGAGAAGAAGAAAGGAGAAATAAAGGCTTACAGTAAGGATGTTGAGCTGCAGTTGCTTCCTCTCTCCCTCTGTGAGCTGTTGAAAACTACATCTGGACTGCTTGTTAAAAATAATTGGTAAGCAAAAAAGTTAATTAAAACAATTTCTATTAACTTTTAAATTTGGGGGAGATAATATGCCTCATGAACATAAGAAGCAGTCTTGCCTTCCCCTTCTATTTCACCCTCTGGGATGGCACCATCTCAAAAAAAGATGGAAAAATCCTTACCAGCTGTTGATCCAATTATCTCTATGCCTAAGAGTTCGGCTCCAACAGAAAAGGCAATTGCTTTGGCTGATAGATGTGCAGCAAACACTTTTAACTCCTGAGCTACTATATGGAATTGATTTTGGAGAAGTAACTAATTTTGAGCTGCTGATCATGATGCAAGTCATAAGAAAAAAGCTCCCAAAATATGTGTTAAATGGTGAAGTACTTGAAAGAAAACTTTGAAGGATATAAAGAAGTTTAAGAAGCTTAGGAAGATAATGTTTGGATCACTTGAGAAAATAATCCATACATTAGAAACCAAACCCATAGCAATAAGAAAGCATCTCCTCATGACTATATGGCATAGTGTCAAGGTCAAATGTGCAGAAAAGCTTTATGAATATCAAATCTCAAAGGATAAGAAGCCCTCTGTGATAGAGCTTTATAGCCTGACAGATTTCTTCCAGTATAGAGTCCTATCAAGATCTCATTCTCATTGACCAAATCCAGTTTTGATAGACTTTCTTCAAAGATCTGCACATTATAACTCCTTCCATGTTTCTAGGAAAGCTACTTCTTCAGGATATGCTGGATAAAAAGTAATGATATTTTCTTATTTGTTTTACAAAGTTGTTTAAAAGCATACAATTTAGCTATGTTTGTGAGAGAGCAAGGCAAGGGATAATGATTGTGTTTAACCTGCAATTTTTTGCTTATCTTTGGATGGTGTAGAAAAAAATTATGAACCTCATTTGCTTCAAATTATATGAAACTAAGTCCTGATAATGTTTAAAATCAATACATTCTTCATAGTAATGATAGAATTGTCAAGAAAATATGGTGGCTTTTAGTTTTGTTTTATGATAATTTGTGCAGTACATCTTTTTTTTTAATTTAATTTTGATGTGCAATAAATTTAACTCTAAATTTAGCCCTGGGAAATTATTTTTGGGGCTCCAGTGAGATCTAATGTTGTCATTACACTGTTACTCACCTTTACCTATACCACAAAGTCATTCAATTCAACAAGTATAGATAATTGTGCATGCATTCTACCACTGAAAATTGCAAGTTGATTTTATTTAAAGTAGTAAAGTTATTTTAGGGATAACAAAATCATACATACTGAAATGTGATGTTCAGAATTTAATGAAATACTTATTTCAAAGAGATAAGTTTAATCCTAGTGAGAATAAATATGTTAAAATATGTGATAGATAGTTAAGCTTTATTATAGCAAAGAGATCAGCAGTTTAAATAACATGGGAACAAAGAGTCAGGTAATAGTATAGTACAAAGAAAAAGAACCATTTATAAATGTAAAATATAAAAGGAAAAGTGTTAAAAATAATATGATATGGATACAACAATTCCAATAAAAAAATGCTAAACTGCAAAATGTAAATTCCAGTTAAGTCAGTGGCTTTTCACAGCAGTAGTTATAGTATACTTTCTTGGAATTTCTTGAATTGATGTTTTAGTTAAAATGTTTTTTAAAAAATTATAGGGGTTTTCGGTTCTGCTTTCCAGGGCAAATTTATCTGGCAAGCTATTTCAATTTCCATATAAAAATAGATATACAATTTATTGTTGTAACTCCTTGTTAACACTACTGAGGAAAAGATTTCTAGATATACCAGAATCAATGTCCTTTTTGTCTTATGATACAGCAATATCTTAAGAGATAGCGAAACATTATAAAGTGTCTTCTTGCAAGTCAACATGTTAAATCTTTTTTTAACTTTGGTCCAAGCTTTTTTTAAATCCCACATACACAGAGTTTGGTAAGTAAGTTTTCAATAAGCCATGTGAGATGAAATCTGATTCCTTCTTAGAGGAATGAGCCAGACAATCTAACAATTTGCCTCAGTCAGAATTTTCATTAGCATATGAGTCTAAATACATCCCAGCATGGGTAACTGAGCAAAGGATTAAAATTTTATATCTCAAAAATATAGATTGTACTAGGCAACCTGTGCCCCACTGGGCCATCATGTCAGAGATATTTCTTTACCTAAACAGAAGAAAAAATGCCCACCTGTGGGCAAAAAAGCACGGGAATGGAAGCCTGCCTGCTTCCCTCCCTCCCTTCCTCCCTCTAATTTAATTTCATGTTTAATTTCATTATTATAGTATATACTCATTCTCATTTCTATACTATGTTGAGGAGTCATGAAGTAAATTTGAATAATGGTATATTGCAGTTGTCACCTCAGAAGAATTTAGAATCCCTGCCAGCTTTTCCTTGAAGAGACAGGATCACATGATATCCTAAGGGAGGGTGACAGAGGTGAGTCCAGCGGGTTCTGACCACTTCTGGAGAACCAGTAGTGCAAATTTTGAGAGTTCGGAGAACCGGTAAATACCACCTCTGACTGGCCCCATCCCAGGGGTGGGTTTCAGGTGGTTCGCAGCGGTCCCTGCAAACCAGTTGGTCGGCGAACCCGGAAGTAAGTAACTTCCGGGAATGCCGAAGGATCCACCCGCCCGCCCGCGTTCCTTACCCGGTTTTGACGACTTCTGCGCTTCCACGCATGCGCAGAACGCATACAGTGCCTGTGCGATCCTCCAGGAGCAGCTGGAGCATCGCACAGGCACTAGTACACATGCGTGCACTGCGCGCGTGCATGAGGACGCCGCCAGCCCCGTTCCAACCGAACCAGTTGGAACGGGGCGAGAAACCCACCCCTGCCCCATCCCCATCTATTCTCTGCCTCCCAAGTCGCAGATGATCTGGAGGAAATGGAGATTTTGCAGTAACCTTCCCCTGGAATGGGGAGGTAATGGAGATTTTACAGTATCCTTCCCCTGCACATGAACCAAGCCATGCTCTAAATAAAAAAAAAATGAATTCCACCACTGGAGGGTGAAACTGGTGTACCTGATCTCTGGTGTCTGAGGGAAGGGTTTCAGAGTACAAAGCAGTTGAAACATTAAATAGGATGGGCAAGGACAATGGATATTGTATTTGGCCGACACCAAAGAGGTCCAATTTCTATTCCATCTGCAGCCATAGAAGCTCACTTCATGACTTTTAGCCCAACCTATTTTAAACGGTTGTTTTGAAGAAATACAGAAGATGAAGTTTCTTCAGGTAGTAGGACACGAAAGAATTAAATGATCTCTAGCAAGAGACTGACTATTGTTCTTCAAGAGATTGATGGGATTATTTTTATTTCAACATTATTTGCTATAAAGGGCTAGAAAGCAAAAGCTTAAATTTGCATTAGAAAAAAAATACTTGTTTAAAAGTCATTTAAATAGCATGGAAGGAATTGTTGGATTTTAATCTTATCACAAATTTGCTGATATCAGAAGAGCTGGAAGGATGGATGAATGGAGAAGTGCTATTTGGGGGAGGGAGGCCAAATCAACTTAGCAGTATAAACATGGGCAGGTATTCCAAAAACTTAACCAATGTGTCAAGTCTTTAATTTACTGAGTTTACAATTGAGTATATCAAAGGCACTATATTGGCTACAAGTGAGCACTGCTCTGCCAGTAGCTCTGGAAGGGAATACACTGTTTGGAGAAGTTTGCAGGTATAGTAATGTGTCTGGCTATTCAGAGATCTGTTTGAAAGTTCCAAATTACAGGAAATGCAGATTTTTAAAAAGATATTGAGCATTTATTGGAATATGTACAATGTCCAGTTTTAATTGCATTTTCTGGGTTAAAACAGTATATATAATAAAGGAAATACCTATATTTATTGTATTCATTTTCATAAATGGGAATAATGCTTCAATTTTCATCGGATTTCCTCCTTTTCCCAATATGGGCAGGTTGAAATATATATTTTTTAAGTATTTAAGTATTTTATTTTAAGTATTTTTGAAGTATCATCTCTGACACATAAAAGTTGCTGAATTAAAAGGATAATTCAAGATACAAAGTCAAAGAAAATAGGAGAAAGTAGAAAGAAGAAGGAGTGAGGGCTACGCCTTCCATAATAGTATTGAGGACTAGACAAAGCATCTAGTATATTCTGCATATTGCTTTTACAGTCTGGATTTATGTAGAAAAATCCCATGTACATATGTGTGTATGTGTGTATCATTCTGATACTTTTATTACTGTTTAATTACTAAATATTTATCCTTGAAAAACAACCAGTTGTACGCCGCCCTGAGTCCTTTGGGAGAAGGGCGGCATATAAATCCAATAAACAAACAAACCAGATTAAATATAGAGTATTTTTTTATTAAACACAGTCCAGCTTTATATGCACATTCAATAATTACCCTCTAAACAGTTTTTCCCCATTTCTTTTAATCAGCAATGACTATTATATATTGCCCAGAGTTATTTCAAATGAGATGGGTGGCTCTCCATAATAAAATCTCAAATTTCTTTGCCAAAATAAAGTTGTTTTATGATGAAGGTAGTTGCAACCTACCAGATTTTCAGACTTTGATTTTAGCACCTATATTTTACTGAAAGGAGACTTTTTTGCATGGTACTCTGAAGAATCAGCCATTAATAGATACATAAACATTAACAACTATAGATTATGCAAAAGAGACAATCAACCAGCCCCAAAGAGAACAAAAAGACTCTAGCACCTCTCCACCAGTAATCAGCATCCAGATCAGAATAGATTAACTCCAAGGTTAACTTCAAACCAACAATCAAATAAGCAATACCCCAATCAAGAGCCATCAGTAAAGAGCCCAACAAAAGAACCACCGAGACTTACCCACACAGACAAACAAGTCACCAGGATATAAACTGACAGCAAACAGTACTGCTTACTAGCACTGATGATGTTACCTAGTTGGGTAATGAAACATCTCCAAGAAAACAACAAAGCAAAGGGAGCACCAAAGACTCTTCATGAAACATTTTGTTAGATATCACATATTTGGTTCCTGCAGGTATTAAGGTTCAGGCATGTAAAACAGATTTTTTTATATTCATCCTTGAAAGCTACTAGACATATTTGGTTCTTATAGATAAATGATTAAGTTTAGCTGAAGAAGTACATAAGCACATTGTCCTGTAACCCACATGTGAAAGTAGAGGGGATGATATTCTAATTATTCTATTACAACATAAACAAAATCTTACGTGCTTTCACTTTAATAACAACAATGTATTGAATTGAATAGCTTGCTACAGATATCATAATAACTTCATCCAAGATAAAGTTTAAAAGTTTCATTGAAATATAGAAATAAATTTGATTATGTTTTTATGCATTCGGATGAGCATATATATGATAAAAGCTGAGAGGTGAGCTATATGAAATTTACAAATCTATAAAGAATAAATTAGATTTCTATCTCTAACCCTCTATTCTATGGTCAACCAATTTATTTCCACAATGACAAATTATTCCTTTTCTAATCTATTCTGTCTGACTAGACTTACAAATTAAGTAAGAGTAGAATTTACAGAGGTTTGTAATATAGTAGGTAAATTATTCACAGGAGTGGTGTTGCTGGTATTCAGTGACTAGCCTTCACACAATAGGGACTTGTTGTGATATTTTTAATCTCCTTGAATCACACTATTTGCCAATAATTCTAACAGTAATTTCAGAGGTTTTTTTCCCCTTTATACTGAGGCATTCAATGTTTCTTCCATTTTCTAATCTTCTGTGGAATCTATTCTTCTTCTTACCTGTCACTGCTCCTTATATCAAGTTTTGCCACCATGCATTCAATTCTTTATTGTCTCTCTGAACATGACTTTATTGGCTCTTTAAATTCACTAAGAGCCTTAGGTATGCTAATTATTTTCTTGAATTTCATATTAGATGAAATATTTTATGTGTTCAGTTTCTGAATTTGTTTCTAAGTTTATCTGCAAAACACTTCTCCTGGTGCAACACAGTTCCTCTCTGATGATTGATATTTGGGACTAAACAGTCATTCTTGTCAACTGAAGCTTCAGAGGGAGAGTGATTTAAACATTTACTACTATACAGCATTTCCTACATAATTTATAGTAGCATTAAAATATCTGCTTTTCAAATACTGCCTGCCACACTTTGATTTCTACTAGTTTCTTTAACTATTTTGGCCCACAATCAATACTATAGTTTAGTACATGGAGGGCACACCACAATATCAGAACTAGATATTGTGAGCAACAGGACTTGGAGAAAAGCAATTTTGTACACAGATGACTTCTCCGATTTGTAGCAGGGTAAAATAAAATCAGTGATAGGCTCCTTGGGCAGCAACCTGCTTGTTAAATGTGCTAAAATGATGAACACATTTTGGTTTATCAAAGCAAAGACAGATGAAAAAGCATCCTCAGAATCTTTCTATAATGTATTTATCCTTAAATTTTAAGCTTATGTTGTATTGTATAATTTATATAGTAAGGTAATTTCTGTTTGATTGATTAATATATGGTTGAAAACTCCTATTACTGAAGTATGCATGCTAAAAATCATTTTTTAAAGAAAATACAGAAGCTGGTGGAGGAAAATAAACAAAGGGGAGAGTGACTCAGAAAAAGATTTGAGGTTTCCCCCATTTATATAATAGCCCTTCAAAAATTCTTTTAGGAATATTGAGATAAAGTATAACCAAAACTCAGGAATGTATATCCCTTGCATGAAATATAACCTTTCCAACTCAGTAAAGTATATGTTTTTATCTAAGCTTAAACATTATTTCCATGTACAAAGTAATTTGTGTGACAACAACTCAACCAAGTTATATACAGATTGGATGGATCCACCCAGAGTCCTTTCATTGTAAAAACTGCAGCGGTACGGGAATGCATTTCATAAACCTTAACTATCAAAAATAAAGTGAGGTAACATGTTTAAAAACCAAAGATTAAAATTTGCCTTAGAGACATTCTAATAATTCCTTGCAATATTGTAACAACAGAGCAGCTTTGAGCAGAAAATTCTAATTTCTCTAGTGATACTTTGAAAGTGGGGTGAAAGTTTTGCATATTTGTATTCACAGAGAACTATTTTCATTTTACTGCTTAGCGAGGACAACAGACACACACCTCTCAGCTCACACATACATAAAAGAGCAGTCAGGGGATAAGAGAAGAAAAGAAAATAGAGATGCAAATCTATCAATTGACACAACAGCAAAACGTGGAGGTAGGGTATACCTTAATGACAACATCTAGAGCAGTGATGGTCATGCAAAAATGTTGCATACGCACTTGCTAGGGCTGTCCTCTGCAAAAACTGAACTTCCAGGTTCCAGTGCACAAGTGCACACGACAATCAGCTGACCAGCATGCATGCACACACTGTTTTTTGGCACTGCCGCGCGCTAAGAAATCCCGCTCTGGAAAAGCTGAACTTCTGAGTTCTTGCACACATGTGCACCCAACAATCAGCTGGCCAGTGTGCATGCACACACCAGTTTTGGGTACTGCTGTGTGTGTGAAGATGCCAGAAACCCGAAAGACAAACAGGCAAGGCCATGCGTGCCAAGCGACATGACTTTGAGTGCCACTTTGGGCACGCTTGCCATCACAGATCTAGAGGATTTGACTTTTGTGACAAATAAAACCAAAGTAATGTTGTGCACAGACGGTTTCTCCAATTTGGGTCAGGGTAAAATAAAATCAAAATGGTAGCCACTTTGTGAAGTGAGCTGCTTGTTAAATATACTAAAATATATTGGTCACATAATTGGTTTATTAAATTAAAGTCAGTTGGAAAAGCATAGCTTTAGTCAATCTCAAGAGAAACTATTGTATCTCTCTTTGATATCTTTAGATTCCTTTTACCTCCTCCATAGCCCAAAATATCATTTCTCAATCATTATGTAGTTTAGCTCAGCATGTTGGCTTATTTCAAAAAGTTTATAGCACCTTTACTGCCTTTATGCCAAACTAAGTCTTTCCCTATGTTCCATGCTGCCGCTTGACTTTGACTTAAATTGTTCAAATTTGGTCTCTTTGATCTTTTATTATCCTTGATCTTGGGCTTTATTGGTCTATCCTGCTCTCTCTTCAAAAACATTATTTCAGTTGCTTTATTCTTTAGCTTCTCATTCCTGCCAATAAATCTATGTTTGAATTTATACTGTATTTTTGGGGTCATTTGGCCACATCTTTATTCCTTTATTAATTTAAAGGTTGGGAGCAGGAAAAAAAGTGAAAGGGAGAAAGAGGAAAATGAGGCATGTGGGGAATAGAAAGGAATCAAAGAAAAGGATAATTAGAAAGAAAGCCAATAATATCCTCTGGATGTAAAAAGAAAAGTTTTTTGAAAGGTTTAGGGTTTGGAATAAAATAGCTATCTTTTGTTATGGCAAAAGCAAATAAAAGTCAAGTAGTGCTTAATCTGTAAGGAAGTGAAAATATTTAAATTACAGTATTATAACATACATCCTACCTTGTCGTTTTCTATGCTAGTTCTTTGCACTATTATATTATCTTTTTTCTCTAGATCATTTGGGAACCTAAATTATTTCTATTAAAAATAACTTGGTTGAGATAATGTTCACATGACAGTTACCGGTATATAATTTATAAAAAGAATGGTAAGCACATTGATTGTGAATTCAATGTGTACAAACTTTGCTTATTGAAACATTATTTGGTCAGGCTTCACTAATTGTGAGATTTCAAAAACAATCTTATGGTGAATGTCACATGGTATGTAAAAACATCTGATATATATTCATGTGAGTGCATGAATATTTTTAGATGGAATTGGTATGTAAAATTTTCTCTTTAGAGTCATATATTGGAATATGTCCAATCAAGCTTTTTATTTATATATTTATAAGCCTGCTGTTTATTAAAACATATGTATTAAGACATCTTCCTATAATATTTAATAATTAACTATGTGTTATGCCATGTTGTATTTGCCAAGCTTTGAAAAAGTTGCAGAAAATCTGAAGTTCAAGCGATAGAAGGAATGTTCATGATGACAAAATTCATTCCAGGATGCAAAGCTATTATAAAAATTTAAGAACTTCAAATTGCCCAAATGGTTAGGTTTTTTTCCAAAAGAATAGCAAAAGAAGGAAGGAAGAGAACTAAAGCAACTTCAGCAACTTCAGCTGTGTCTGTTCCTTATACCACAGCAAAATCTATCAGATTAAACTTCTAAATTTTACATAAGTGTAGTAGATCACGATTATCACAGATTTAATTATATGTATGTATGTATGTATGTATGTATGTATGTATGTATGTATGTATGTATGTATATATATAGTATTATATTTGTGCTGATAAATAAATAAAGGGAGACTAGTATAGATCTATTTCAAGCTATTTAGCTCTCATCAGCTAGCCATACCCTTATTGGGATTCGAACCTGTGCTATATTACATCTTAGGCAAACATCTTAGCCATTAAGCCACAAGTTCTCCTTATCAGCTGAAGCCAGGGAAGAAGGTATATATTTAGTGTCACAACCCCTGGTAAGCCCCAATTATGGGAGGAAGCTAACAGCTTCCATTATCTGTCAATCAGCTCGTCACAAGAGTCCAGTAAAAATATTGGGTTTCTGTCGTGATGGACTCTTGTGACGAGCCGATTGACAGATAATGGAAGCTGTTAGCTTCCTCCCATAATTGGGGTTTACCAGGGGTTGTGACACTATATATATATATATATATATATATATATATATATATATATATATGTATGTATGTATGTATGTATGTATGTATGTATGTATGTATGTATGTATGTATGTATGTATGTATGTATATATATATATATATATATATATATATATATATATATATATATATATATATATATATATATATATATATATCCTTATTGCACTGTATAGTCATATTTCATTATAAATATGCATTTAAACTTTATGTTTGATTATGTTAATTTAAACTTTATGTTTGAAAAATATGTGGATATAAGCAGTATTTTTCTGTTGCATTAGCTCTGAACATCTAACACAAATGAATCTGTATTGAAATACTTAAAATGATTTCAAGTTACTATCACCAATCCGCATCTACATATACATGTAACAAATCATTTATAGCTTTGTCTATATTCCAGTCAAAATGATATAGTAAGTGTGTTTATTTTGTGTTTATTGTTTGCTTGTTTATTTCATTTTTTAATATGAAATATGGCTGCAATGGTGCATAAATCTCTCCAGACCCTTTTCATACCGTATATATAAATGTCCCCACTGATATCAGATTATGGCTGGTTCATTCATGCATATACATCTCCTGTTATTATCTCAATTGAAAATCTACAGCTCAAGTGTAACTATTTCTATTGGAAAGATGTATGCCTTGATCTGTTATTCCCATATGCAGGCAACCATATGTGTGAATCTGATCATAACTCTTTCTATAGTTACAAGCAATAATGAAGAACTTGGTGGCACAGTGGTTAGAATGCAGTACTGCAGGCTACTTCTCACTGGCTCAAGGTTGATTCAGCCTTCAGTAAAAAGAGAACTCAGATTGTTGGGGGAATATGCTGACTCTGTAAACTACTTAGAGTAAAGCACTGTGAAGTGGCATATAAGTCTAAGTGCTATTGTTAGGTGCTATAAAATAGCCAAAAATGTTCTTCCTATGTCACAGTTCTTTGTTCTTGGCATTAGATACATTCAATGTAATAAATGTTGTACTTCAACCTTAAAATTACATCCTGAGGGGCTGAAAGTAGAATCTTGTTCCTGGATTTTATGCACATCTTGCATATACCCATATTGTTACAGGGTTTTATGTACATTGTGATAAGTAACTGTTTTTAATATAAATGAGCTTTTCCTACAAAGAAACAAAAACAGAACTGCTCTATTTTAGAACCTAACTTTTTTTTTCAAAAATATTTTTTAACATATATGAAAATAAAAAGGGGGAAAGGTTTAGTTTATGGTTTTGATTTAAGATGTTATTTAATTTTCTACAACAAATAATTGATTATAGTATTGTATCATGTATGGCTACCACTTCTATTCTCCATATATAGAAGACAGACCATTAATTTAAAGGAATGTTTATGGTTATTAATGGTCTCTGTGGAGCCTTCCATTTCCCAATATCTCTAAAGCTCTTTAAAGTAAGCATCAACTTATTTCACAACTTTGATCTTGGAACACTGGCAGTACTATGAGAATAAGTGAATTTAAGTATTTTCCCACTAGTTGACCCATTAAAGCTTTGAAAAATTATTCTATGATTAAACTAAATCCAAGCCTAGATGACTGTCACCATCATCACCATCAATCACATCATCATAATTATCATTGTCTCACTTCCATTCTATATAGAATAAGTCATACAGGAAACAATATGCAGGAAGTACTGTGTAAATGAAGCTAATGAAGACTCTTGCAGTGTTAAGATAATGTGAGTGTCTGGAATGTTTAGAATAGGTTAAATGACAAGATCAGAAAGAAACTTGATTTACTAGCAAGAAATTATTGCAGCAGTCTCAGGATAAAACAATCAAGGCATGTATTAAGAAAGCTCATGACTCCTCATTTATAAATCACTTCCCCCTCACATATTATGAATAATTACCAAATGAATGTTAGTAACTCTCTCATATTCTCATTAATCAAGAATTTCAGACTGGAAAAAAACCTGGCAGTTAAGAAACCTTGTGTAAAAATAAGGGAAAGACACAATAGATGATAGGCAGCTTAGTAAAACCAGATTACAACAAGTTGCCTTATCTACATACAATTTAAGGTGATGGGGCACATCAAAGAGGAATCATTAATAAAATAATCTGTCTTGGTTGACCATAGATTGTTATAGATGGAAAAAGATAGATAGATCTGAATAAATCAGTATAACAGTTGTACTGGAAACCCTCATCTTGGATCAGTGCACCCAAAGAAAAAGTAATAAGTATTTTAAAAAAATCAGATCCAGGCCCGTTTCCCAATAGACACTGCCATAATTTTTTATCCTCTAGGGTAAGATCTGCCTTCACACTCCTACCCTTCTAAAAGCCCGAAGACCTGGCTCTGCTGGTTAGCCTCGCCACAAATGGAGGAGTTTCATGCTGGAGGTAGCTGCTAGATTGATGGCAGATTCCACCTCCCCATTCACTTGTTCTTTGCTTTCTACCTGTCCATCTTTTTGGTTATCATATTGATGTGTTCTCATGTTTTTTAATTGTTTATTTTATTGTTCTATTATTTCACTTCTGTTTACAATTTCATTTTTTCATTTTTATTATTGTAAGCCACCTAGCGTAGCCCCAAGGTGAAATAGGGGCAAATAACTTTAACCAATACATTTAACAAATCAATTTGCATGTAACATTACAAAAGAAGAATATAATCAAAATAATGTGATTGTGTGTATGAAATGGATGAGAAAGATAAATTAAAGATATAAGTATGGTAACATTGACGAAAATCTGATTGCAAATTCATCATACTTTATAGGACAAAATTTGAATCTTAAAATTCCAGAGGTATAAAAAATAACTTTATATTGATGAAATTGTCCAAATGAGTAAAATGATTTAGAGATTTAAAATTATGGTATCAAAACCATCTAAATGTCCTTGTACTACAGTACACAAATATTTATTGTTGAGTGATTACAAGTCAAAATATATTTTTAGATTACATGATCTAAAAATTTTTGACAATACATTACATGTCAGACCAAAAAAAAGGAACATGCTTCAATTGTTTTTACCAAAGAAATTGATGTTCTTCACTTGTGGTCTATCAGATAAGTGACTGTTGAAAAATAACCAAAAATATTATGTAGACGAATTTTTGAATTTAAGCCACTAGCAAGTCTTCATTGAAGCATAAATTAGTTTAGTAATCAGGGAAAGATAAGACTAAAGTGGGAGTGGGGAATTTACAGCCTCTTTATAGACTTACGCAAATTATAATATGCATTTACTTTTTATACATTATTGGATTACAGCATGTGTATGTTAATGTGCATAGTAATAAGGTGTTATAGGAGAGGGAATGGTTCAAATACAGTACCTTCCTTGAATTGAAGCAAATGTTCGAAGAATCCTTCCCTGAGTCTACCACTCTTGTAACTGCTATATAAAAAGGCTTGTGTTTTCAACCATTTGTTGTCCTAGTTAGTATTCTTGCAGTTAACACTTTCATTACTTCATTTTACTGGTTGCAACAGTCTTGTCTCTAAGCATTCATAGCACTTAATTGATTATAGCTGGAACTAATGCTTTGTTTTCTCTGGGAAGATTATTTGAGTAATGGGTATTTTAGCTTAACTCCAAGATGTCTATTTCAATTATAAGACAAGACATGATTGTGCAGCAAAATTCTCTCACTGGAATATATATAAAACTATGGTTTTGATGCTGGTAAGACCATAACATTGGAAAAATTGCTCCAGAATGACCATGTAATGATCTTCTAAATTCAGATGGAAAAATATTTAGAACTTTTATACCAGAAGTCACAGTAGTTGAAAAATTGGCAATGCCAAATGACCAAAGGAGGTGAATGGCTCAAAAGGAACTTTAAAAAAGTAAAATGTTAGGATTTAACAATTGAAAATCAAAGCTGTGGAATAACTAAAGAAAGTTTTCCCCTGAACTATTGGAGCACTTGGAGGTATCTTTGTCAACCATTCAGTCATGTTCAATCCTTGGTTACTTTATGGATCAGCACTTTCTGTGCTCAACCATTCAGTCATGTTCAATCCTTGACTACCTTATGGATCAGCACTTTCTGTGCTCCTTTGTCTTGCACCACTTCCTTTATATCCATCATGGACATCTTGGTGTCATTCTTTATAGTGTCCTGCCAATGGTACCAGGGTAGTGACTTCTTTTTCCACTGATCCATCCCAGCATGATTTACTTTTCGAGTGAGTCAGCTTGCATGACATGACTAAAGTATAATAGTCTTTGTTGGTGATCTTGGCTATGAGTGATTATTTTAGTGAGATTTGGTCTAGGACTTCTTTCTGATTTCATAGTTCATAGGTTATGTAATAGTCATATCCAGCACCATAATTCAAAAGTTTACAACTTTCTCCTATCTGCTTTTTTTTGGAGTCCAAGTTTCACAGTTGTAAATAACAATTGGAAAAAAATATTGCATTGACTAATCTGTATTTAGTTGATAGGCTAATATCTTTACTCTTCATGCTGGGCATTAGAGTTCTTTCAAGTACGAATGTCAGGAATGCAGTAATCAGATTGGTCAATTTTAAAGCCCAGGAAGATGAGTTCTTTACTGTTTCAATGGTCTCATTGTGGATCTGCACTCTGACTTCTGTGTTATCTGAAGTTGTCATTGTCTTTGTTTTCCTGAAGTTAAGCTGAGTCCAAATTTTTATTCTCAGTATTAGCCACCTTGTTGCTTTACATGAGCAATGTTGTTTCATCTGCATATGGGAGGTTGTTGATATTCCCCTCACGAATTTTAATCTTAATGGTAGATTCCTTCAAATATGCATTTCTCATAACTATTGCTATGTACATGTTGAATAGTGTAGGTGACAGGATGCAATTTTGCCAAGTACCTTTTCGAATTCTGAGCCATTTTGTGTCTCCATATTCTTTTCTTACAGTGGGTTCCTGATTAGAATACAATGACTGAATCAGTTGGATATGTTAAGGTCATTTTCCAAGTTCTTTGAGGTAGTTCCAAATCTTGTCATTGATGATGGTTTTTATGCCAACAATGAGGGTTTTTTGCTTTCCCTTTTCTTTTTCCTTTATCCAACATAGATTGGCAATATGACCATGTGTTCCTTTTCCTTTATAAAATTCCACTTGTAAGTCAGACAGTTCTCGGTTGGTAGTTGGATTCAAACATTGAATTACCTTCAAGAGATTTTTATTCACATGTAATATATCAAGGCTATATTTTGGCTCATTTTAACACCTTTTTTGTATTGGAATATTGACCTTTTCCAACCATTTTCCATTCTGACCAGACTTCCATACCCTTTGGCATAGTGCTACAGTACTTTGTTGGCAGTGGTCTCAGCAACTTTACATGAATTTCATCAACTCTCGGAGCTTTGCAGTTAGGCAACTGGCTGAAAGCTCGCACTACTTTTTCCTCCATTGTATCTGCTTTCATTTCTAACTTTATGGCTTGGGTTTTGTTTTGTTTTTTGTAAAGATGTTCTGCATATTCCCATCACATTTCTCTGATTGCTTGTTGGTCACATAATTCCTACCCCTAATTTCCTCTGACCATAGCCTTTCTTTTTTTAATTTTTTTTTAATTTTTTATTTTCAAAACAAACAGAACACATCCATCTTTACATACTGTAGAAAGTGTATCAGTTGGTTACAAAAAGGCTTTTGTGCATATCTTCCACAGTCAACAAACATAATTCATATTAACTCAAGTATTTTAACTCAGATATTTATACATGTTACCATCATCATACCTCCATTTTCATTTGACTATAATTGTTTAAACGTCCATCATAAATTATACCAAGATTTAATACATAACCACATACTGGCATTTCATTTACTATTTCTAAAATCCTCTAATAACACTGAATCCTTATGTCCTATTCTAGCTAAACATCCATAATATTTAATAACAACGTTTTCTAATCCTCCTTTCCAAATAACTGTTTACAATTTACATCCAGTTTCCTTATGTTGTACCCATACCTATATATACATTGTTATCATTATCTATCCTGTATCATAACATTTCCCTCTAATAATAAAGACTTAACTGTATCTAACTTAGTTATTTTTTTATTAACCTTTATATATAATCCAAAAGGATTTCTAATCTTCCTTTCATAGGTACCATTCAATATTCATATCCAATTATTACTTATCATAACACTACACATTGTATACATTATTATCATTATCAATTATTTATTTAACTATATCTATTGTCACTAAATTTCACTAAGTTTAACTAGTTTTAAATTATACTCTTCCATCTATCAACTTGTATCTTTCCAGTAGCAAAACAGTCTCATATCTTTTGCCATTTGTGGTGTCAGTACTCTAATCCAGTGTTTTTCAACCTTTTTTGTGCAAAGGCACACTTTTTTCATGAAAAAAATCACGAGGCACACCACCATTAGAAAATGTTAAAAATTTTTAACTCTGTGCCTATATTGACTATATATAAAGTAATTCTCTTGAATAGGAATCAAATAAACAAAATATTCCCCTTTCCTCCCTCCCTCCCTTCTTTCCTTTCTAGTTCCATCTTTTCTTCTTTCCTCTCTCCCTCTTTTTCTTTTTTCCTTCCTTCCCCCTTCCTCTTGCCTATCAACTTCATCCTCTTTGTCTTTCTGCTCTTTCCCTCTCTTCCCCTTTTCTTCCTACCTCCTTCCCTCTTTTCTCCCTCCCTTCTTCTTTTTCTTCCTTTCTTCTTCCATCTTCCTCCTTCTCCTTCCATTCTTTCTCCTTCCATCCATCTTTTCTCTTTCCATCTTCTTCTCCCCTCCCTTCTTCTTTTCCTCCCCCCCTCCCTCCTTCCTTCCTCTCCTTCCCTTTCTCGCACACAGGAAGGGGAGGGGGGGCTTTCTAGTTGCTTTCACAGCATAATTTCTTTATCTAACTTTTAAAAAACAGTGTGCAAATCAAACGAGATTTTTGTAACCTGTGAAGCACCAAGTTATATTATGTTGTTACAAATTCGCAGCTACTCCATTCTTTCTGATAGGGAACTGCATTTCCCAAGATGCCTCAGGTCCTCAAAGCGCTGAACGCGGTTTTGCAATTGACTCCAGCGAGGCCCGGTAGCCGCCGGCTGGGGTGGCTGTCAGGGCGCTGCGGAGCGGACGCGCCGTTTGTTACTGCTTCCAGCAATCGAGACGGACAAGGGAAGCGACTGAAACGGCTGCCGGCCGCAGGAGAGCGAGGCTTCTGCCGGGCGCCACAACCGGGTGTTTTTCCCACGGCACACCTTACACTATGTCACGGCACACTAGTGTGCCGCGGCACAGTGGTTGAAAAACACTGCTCTAATCATCTCCTTAATCAACTTTGTATGGATTCCTCTTAGCAACTCCTTGCTTATAAAATCTCTCATGTAATTTCGATGCCCTTCTTCTGTTTCCTTAATCATCTTATCTTTGATTGTTGGTAGTGTTATCAATGATATTGCTAATAAAATTTCTCTCTTTAAAGCCATAAATTCTTTTGTTTTTTTCTTCTTCTGTATCTTGCCATCTGGGGTAGATTTACCTTCCATTTAATTCCTCTTTCTGTATTCCACTCTTTCCATTTTCAAAGGCCAACCAATCACCATAAATATCAGCAAATTTAATTTCTTTATATTCATTTTCCTCTTTGATCTTTAGAATTTTAACCACCACTTTTTCCACTTGAAAAAGTGGAAAGACTTGATAAACATCTCCAACTTCTTCATCATATTTTACTCTTAGATGCTCTAAGTCTTCCAACTTGTTCGCTGTCCTCTCATATGTGCTTGATAATTTCTGTATTTCTAAAAATATCTTCTGCAGACTTAAAGTTTATTTCTGCTGTTGAAATTGTGCCATTATCTCCAGGTAACAAACACTGCTGCTCTAGCTTGGAAGGTTTTAACAAGATTAAGCATAGATTCACAATAATGTTTTATTTTCATTTTTCTCTGGTTAAAGATATACTTCAAAGGGACATCTGTATGCTTTTCTTCTTATCAATCTCTATAAACAAGCAGTGAGATATTGGAGTGCCAAGCCAGGATAGTGATAAAAGTAAGAGTATTTCATTTCCAATACACAAACCTCCAGTCTCTGAGTAGCAGTGTTATTGTTGCAATTTTCTTTGTTTCTTTTTGTATCTTTTTTGTATTTCAAGTTTTAAAAAGTCCAATTCTTGAATGAATTAGAAGAACACCCACAGTAATGAAAGAGGAGAATTTTAGTCCATAGGTTACAAAGAATAATAAAAGAAAAAAAATAGAAGAAGAAAACTTAATCTATTCATTTTAAAAGGCTTGCATTCCATCCATGAAGATAGCATTTAAAAAGTAACATAACTCACTGTCCAAAACTATTCCAAACTTAATTCCGCCGCTTATTTGTTGTGTTCTCCAATTTAAATTAATTTTAAGGTTTTTTATAGGCAGTCTCTTTTAAAACGGTAAAAAATCCTCACCAGCTGGAAACACTTTCTCTTTCTGTATCCTTCCATTTTGTAGCCACCCCGACTTCATCAACCTAATTGCTGGATTTTTTGTTGCTGGCTTGAATAACTTCTCTTGGATAGATCAGGGACTTTGTGATGTCCCTGAGATCAGCAAGACATACCTGTTCACCATCTCTGCAGGACGGTTTAGGTCCGATTGGACCACCCAGCAGCAAAAGTATCACCTGTGGTCTTGGAGCATCGAGACCACATGCCTGTATCATCACAACATTGGATTCTCCTCCTGACCATAGCCTTTCTTGATTTCACAATTTTTAGTTTGTAAAAAATAAACAGGCTTGTTTAGAATTAGCTACATATTATGGCAGCATTTGGACAATTCTTAGACATTGGGTAAAACTTGAATTGACCCTAAATTATCATATTTTTCAGACTGTAAGACACACAGGAGTATAAAATGCACCTAGATTTCAAAGAGGAAAACAAGGAAAAAAAGTTTTTAGCCTCTGTGCATCTGATGTTTGCCCTATCTGGCCCATAGGATCACTCTGCAGACCTCCTAAACCCTTTGTGTGTCCCATTTTTGTAAAACAAATGAGCCCATTTTCACAAAAAACAGGCCCATTTTTGGCTTCCCAAACTCCTCACACTCATCCCATTTTTGCCCTCCCCAGTCCCAGGAGAACTCTTCAGGCCTCCCAAACCCTCTGCACATCCCATTTTTGTGAAAAATGGTCTTAATGTTAGCTTCCTAGACCCCCCCCCCACACACACATCCGGTTTTTTCCCTCCCTAGACCCCAGGAGCATTCTGCAGACCTCCCAAAACCTTTATGCATCCCATTTTTGCCAAAAATGGCATGCACAGGAGGTCGGTGTTTCAGGAAGACAAAAACAGGGGCATATTCAGTCTGTAAGATGCACCAACATTTCCACATTTCCATTTTTGGGGGTGGAGTGCATCTTATAGTCCAAAAAATATGGTACTTATTTCTATTCTATATACTGTACATCTTCCATCGATCTAATTTTCCATCTTTTATATGATCTTTGTCTTTGATCCTCTCTTTGTTTTCTTTCTCATTTCTCAACTTCCTTTCATATCACTGTTCCTCATCTCCATCCTCTTTTGTCTCAAGGCAAAGGTGAGTCCAGTAAGGCTGAGAAGAATCCATTTGATAAGCGTAGGCAATTTTACTCTCCCTCCCCTTTGTGGCTTGGTGTTTTCAGTTAACAGGAATGAGAGGGAAGGAAACTTTTTCCTTGTTTGAGTGAATAGATAATTGCCATTCACTACACATATTAGAAATACAAAGCCTCATTTTATAGTGTTCTGGCCAAGCTCATATAATCTACATCAACATTACCTGCTAAGGTCATTCTTTAAATTGATGGCACTCTCTAAGTGGAGTAGCTATGTAATCTGAATTTTTCTGAATCTTCAGCTTCTTTTCAAAAATGAGTGTTTTATGGTACAAAATACATTTTAAGGTTTTATAAAAAGTTCTAATGAAAAATGCATAAATAGCCCTGAAGTGATTTTATTATTAGCTTTTTTATGATATTCCTCTAACCTTACAAACTTTCTGTTCCTAACTTTGGGTTAAATTTTGCTGTCTTTAGATGAAGAAGAATTTATAGTCAGTGAATCAATTATAGTTATGGCTTTCTATTGATATATTCAGTACTTTGAATATGGTATATTGGTGCCAAAAGAATCACAGAAATACTTCATATATAATGATAAAATTGTAATAAACTGTGAATAACTTTTTTTTAATATATGTCACAATGTAAGCTATCTACAAATGTGGATTGAATACATTTTGCAAGTGTATTGTGTTTCTTTATGTGCATTTATGCAAGTATTCAAATATATTTTTCCATGTTATAAGAACAGTCACGTAGAAAATTGAGAATAAAATTTGGTTTTATGGAAGGTTTTTTAAGAGTACTTCTCTAGTTAAATGCTTGACAGTAGAGTATAAATGGAGAATAGCTATCAGAGGCATTGATCGTAAAAAGTGGATAGAAAGTATGTTAGAACCAGAAACTATGTGGTTATATGGTTGATGTCATGTGCAAAAAATCAGGAGCACACATTATGATCCAGTTAAGCTAATTTATTTCTCATGCATATATACAAGAATCTAGTCAACTAATGGTCAACACTAAATAGATGTTAGATAGGAGTTAACAGAATTAAAAAGGGGTCAGACTTGAACAGCTTGTGGCAATGTAACAACTCCAAGTTCAGTCTTTTCTTGACTCTGCCCCCAGATTCTATCTCTCTTTTTCCTACAGTTGAAGAAGAAGATAAGGAAGAATGGTATTTTTAAGCAGAGCATTGAGTCATCATAAGGCAAGCTTGACTATTTAGTGCGTATTCAGATATTTCATACAAAAATCTAAGGAGCAGAGCTTATCTTATCACATTTGTTTTAGCCTTTGTGGAAATTGATGAATTTGGAGAATATTTCGGTTTCTAAGGACATCATAAACCACAAATTTCACTTTAACTTAAATAGCTTGCTGAGCAATGCCAAATTTTAATACTAAATTTAATCAGCATGGAATTGTTATAATAATAATTATATTATAATAATGTTCAGTAAAACAATAACTTCGTGCTTCCACCTTAACAACGAATTAGCATTTGAAGCCCCCCAAATTTACTTAAACAATAACTTACTCCCCTATAATCTCCAACCAAAGTACCTTGGAGTAACATTGGACTGTACTCTCTTCTATAAGAAACACCTAAAGAATATTGTGGCAAAAATCAATATTAGGAACAACATACGCCAGAAATTATGTGGAACTAAATGGGTAGCTTTAGCTGCCACCATCAAGTCATCAGCACTAGGGTTGGTCTACTCTGCAGCAGAGGCTTAACAGCTGCCATACTAGTAAGTTAGATGTCATACACTATGAGGATTATAAGTGGATGTATTAAAACCACTCTGAGTTGCTGTCTTCCTATTCTGAGCCATATAGCATTCTGAGCTTTATGACAGCAAGATGCACTAGTGAGAAAGAAAATAATGAACAAATCTCTGCTACTGGTGCATGCTGACCTCATTTATCAGCCAAAAGACTCAAATCCAAGAAGCCCCCATATTTACCCAACAACTTTAATATTGATTCCCAATGGAATGCCAAATGGATCACTGAATGCCAGACATAGGAAGACATATAAATGACCTCTCAAAATAGGTGTCAGGTTTTGAAATCCCATGTCAATAATGGACAATCCTGAATAAGATACAGACCACACATGACACCCACCAGGACTCTGTATAAAAGAGGCATATTATTCTCCCTTCAGTTTAATTATGGGGTCCCACACCAAACTGTAGATCACATTGTGACTGGCTGTAACCTGTAAACTGATAATTAGATTGTCAGTTTCCTGGAAGATTGCTTCAAGGGCTAACATAGATTTAACTTCACTTTTCTTAAAGAATTAAGAATCAAGACAACAGTTTTAAACATGAGACCAAGATGGCACTTTGTAAAGCAAAGGCTGCCAATCACTGTCATTATTAAAACATTAATGATACCTTAATTGACTGCACTGCTTAATTATTTAAGAATTTATTTTTGGATATATCAATTGCACACTATAAAAAAGGCAATATAACGTAAAAAATCTAGTCATCTAGTCAAGTAACTTCCAGGAAGAACTAAACTTTCTGATTTTAACACATAACATTATTTCTGTAGAATTATGATAAGAAGTTGCATCAGCAAGTAATTGCTTAATTTTTAAATGCAAAATTACCAAGTATTGCTCGATTTTGTGATTAAAAGACTTTTCCTTCTACATTGCTGAGAAATAAGGTGATGCTATAGAAATGTGATGGCAAAACTATGGCATGCATGCCACAGGTGTCATGTGGAGCCATATTTTCTGGCATATGAGCCATCAGCTTCGACATGCATGTGCTCACTAGTCAGCTGATTTTTGGCCTTCCAGAGGGCCAGGGGAGGTCATTTTCACCCTTCCCAGGCTTCAGGAAAGCTTCCGGAGCCTGGAGAAGGTGAAAAACAGGTCCAACGGGCCATCTGGAAGTTCAGAAATGATCTGTTTCTGGCTTCTGGAGGGTCTCTGGGGGTCCAGGAGGCAGGGGAGGCCATTTTCACCCTCTTCAGGTTTCCGGAAAGCCTCCAGAGGCTGAAAACTCTCCCCCGTGGGGTGGGAATCACACACACATGTGCAGATGTGTGGGGTACATTGAATTGTGGGTGTGGGCATGTGCATGATAGCATTCTCACACACATACACACAGACAAGTTTTGCACGCCTTTACAAAAAGATTCACCATCACTGCTGTAGAAGTTTCCATTGGGCTTCTTATATACAGTATAAAGGTTATTGTGTTTATTCTTGGATATTGTGATATATGTATTATTCTAAAGTTTTATCTGATCTGGATTAATCTATTAGATTATCTCTTAAAATTTGTATGTCCATTGTCTTGGTTCAGTTAAGGTTGTTTTGCTTTGAATAAAATAAAATAATACAAAGTTTTTAATTCATTAGATTTTGGTATGCAAAAGCATTGGTTAACTATTTCTACCTTGTTCCATTTCAGTATTTTAGCTAACAAACATACCTACAGGATATCTCTCAAAAATCCATTTATAAATGTACATTGATATTTTGACTGGTTTTTAATGTAAATTTCAGAAGCAAACTCCCAGATAATTGATATATCTGAAAAATAATTCATATAAACCACTGAACTATGATTAGGCAGTTTTAATATATATTGATTCTGTTATCTGCTTAGACATTAAAGGAAAAAAGTGAAATTTCACACATTTTTTTAAATTATAAGTTATAATGATAATAACACCTCAAACTTAATAATTGTCACTAAGAAATACAAAATAGTCTAGATAGCAGACATTGTAGTAGTATCTGAAAACAGCAAAAAATAAAGGAAAAGAACTGGTGGGGGGTCATAAAATATAAAGATTTGCAAATAGAATAAGTTCATATTTGAATTTATACTGATATTGTTTGACTCATCAATTTATCTCATTATGTGCAGTCTATCATGTTTCTATTCCAAAGCTTTCTTAAAGAATCACAATATAAATTTATGAATTTAAATTAAGTGTCCCCAATGCTGTTCAAATTAAATTCAGAGAACAAATATCTGCCAAGATAACAGTGAGGGCTTCTTTGACTTTCACTCCTCGATTATGGAATCCTTCTTCTGGAACAGGGGTGTCAAACTCGCAGCAACACATTGTCATCGCGTTAAATCATGACTTTTTCCCCTTCACTAAAATGGGGGTGGAGGAGGCCAGCGTGTGACGCATCTGGCCCATAGGCTGTGAGTTTAATACCCCTGTTCTAAAAGCTGGTTGGCAGTGAAATTTCAGCAGCAAATGAAGTTATGGCTGCTCACTTAAGCTTTGTATTATAGTGATCCTACAGTATTTAAGTTTTCCATTTATGTTGAATAGGTATTTTGTTACTACATTTTTGCTATACTTTATGAATTTTGTTATTTTTTTATGTTTGTATCTTATTCTGAGGTCCAGTAGCAATAGCACTTAGACTTATATACTGCTTTACACTGCTTTACAGCCCTCTCTAAGCAGTTTTACAGAGTCAGCATATTGTCCCCAACAATTTGGGTCCTCATTTTACCTACCTCAAAAGGATGGAAGTCTGAGTCAACCTTGAGCCTAGTGGGATATCAACTGCCAAATTGCAAGCAGCCAGCAGAAGTAGCCTGCAGTACTGTACTCTAACCACTGTGCCACCGAGGCTCAGTGTATAATGTTTGTACACTGTTTATAATGTATACAATTATACATTCAATTTTGTGGGATATATGGGAGGTATTGAGAGATCTTGGATTTTGCTAGCAAATAATTGATGGGATTCTGTTCTTGCAAAGTTGTATTCTTGTACTTTTTCTGTAAATTACACCAATTTAATAAAACAAGTCTTAAGGGTTCTAATTTTTTTCCAGAGAAAAATCGAACAGATAATATGTTGTTAGAACAAGAATAAAACAGGAAAAAAATGAATACATTGTCAAAAGTGCCATTGTCTATCATTCTCTTCAATTGTTTATTAAGCATTTTCCCTGTTAACAAAATTGAACGTAGGTGTTTCCAGGTTGAGTAGAGGAAATGAAGTGGGACAAGGGAGTGCCTGAACCCTGGAAAATTAAACAACAGAATTACCCATTATAACCACACAATAATTTGTGTGGTAATAATTTAATAATTTAAAGTAATAATTCTCATACCCTGCAAAAATAAAATAAACAAAATGCCAAAATAATAAAATAAAATCCAGTTCCGAAGCATTATTTGAGTGGTATTACTGTGTATATAATCCTGTTTATGATTTTAGAGTATACATCTTTAATTAAACTAATGTCAGAATGAAGTAATGCTGTTTTTACATAATATTGCTTTATATTATATAGAAAGAACACTATTCTTTTCATTCTTCTCAATCAAATCATAATTGCATAATAGCTTTGTACATCTTTATTTTAAAATTCTCCAAATCATAAAAACTGATCATGATAAATTTTAGTGACAGAAAATTTGCTGTGTTTTAGTGAAGTTTTTGAGTGTTGTTTGTTTTGCCCTTAGTATCTCACAGGGTCTAATTAACTTGTCCTGGAACTCTAGGGTTCTATGGAACATAGTCTGAATAACACTTATCTAAATCCTTGTTTCTTGTCTTGAATTTCAACACTTCCCAGTTTGCCTTTCATTGTAGTAAAACACTATTTGCATTCATAAGATTTGCTCTGCAAATGGTGGAATAGCTCCTACCTTATATAATGCTTATATTATCCAGGCTTATGCCCAAGCTTTAAAGAAATATACATTAAATGTTTACATGGAAAGTAGTCGTATGCAAACATTAGCTGCAGATTAATTGTTGGATGCAAGGATAATGTAACTCTTTTTAAAGAAGAGTAGATAACATAACTACATGCAAAGCTGAAATAAATTCTTCAAATCACCTGGAGCTCTTCCAATTTTCCTTCCAAATTTCAGCAATATGACTGTTGAAAATTCATGTAGCAGTTATTTTCTATTTGAAGTGGGAAACACCGCAAGTCCTAAAGTACTGTAATAAGTGTGATTTAAATGACACTGACTCTATAGTATCTCTCAACTTACTAACTACAGGGAGCATTGGAGTGTATTTAGACAATTATGGATCATTCTCCTTACTTTATGATATTGCAAGTCTCAGCATTTGTTTCCACACAGTCAAAGTGAAAAATATGCTGTTTACTCTAATTCTATTGTTGTATTCAGGTCTTTTCCCATGTAAGATTGAGATTGTCTTGGCAACATTTCAACAAGGTCTCACTTGCCATCTTCAGGCTGGGTTTGGGGCTTAAAGTGTGATCGGAGCTGCCATCTTTCTATAAATCTTGGTGGGGGTGTGTGGAGCGCTGGCTTTGTTTCAGTAAGTGGAGTGATTGGTTGTGTGGTTGTATCATGATTGGTAGATTTGTGCTGATTGGTGCTGGCTGTGTGTACATTATTGTTTCGTGTTGTAATGGCCTGGGTGGTGGGTGGGGCTTGTTTGTTGACTAGGGCTGGTTTCCAGATGTCTGGTAGGTGGGAGGTATCATCATGTTTATTCATGTTGTGGGGGTGTTTCTCTATTTGGATAGCTTCCATAATTATTCTCTTGTTGAAGTGTTCTGTTTTGGAGACTAACCTGGTTCCTTCAAAATTAATTTCATGTCCTGTAGCTTTAAGGTGCTGAAAAAGGAAGTTTTTTTTCTTACTGCATTCTTGCGTTCTTGTGTTCTGCGATGCATGCATAATATGTGCAAACATATATATGTTTTCTTAGATTTTCTATTAAACAAGACCTGTGTGTGTGTGTGTGTGTGTGTGTGTTTTGTCAAAACCCCTGGTATGCCCAAATATGGGAGGGAGCATACTGCTTTCCTTTTCTGTCTTTTGGCTCACCCTAGGAGCTATCCAGGCAGAAAGCCATTTTTTATGTTGCCTTTGTTACATTTGTGTTGTATTTGTGCTGAGCTAGAACCTTCTTGTACTCAGCTCAGTTTCCTGCTTGGTGGTAAACTGAGCCAGTTTGGTATAGTGCCTTAACCACTATGCAAAACTGACTCTCAACAATTAAGTACTAATACTTTATTCTAAGTTGCTTAAATAATCAGATATTTATATCAGGCACCATTAATTTCACCTCTATTTTCTAAACCTTAGCAGTTGAGAATATTCTTTTTCTGTGTTATGTTTTTTCCCAGTATTTCAAGTCTGTTAGAAGTATATGCTAGTCAAGCAAATGGAACTTCTCAGCACTATTGCACATATTTGAGCTCTCTTTTTTTCACTGCATGATTATAAGAGCCACTCCATTACTCTATGTATCCAAGTATCTCTATGGCTTTATTCTCAGACAATTCAGTTAAAAGGAATGGGGACAGAACTTCAGAAAGGAAATAACTATTGCACATTTTGTCTCTTCTGAAATAATTTTGTCTACCCAATCTTAGCAAAGCAGAATCTACACTATATGTTATATACATTTCCATGCCATACTAGATGCATTTGGATTAGCAAAAATCAGAGCTATTTCAGTTTTAGATTGATTCATAAATTACATTGCTTGGCAATTTTTAAAGAAGAAAGGAAATTCATATTGCTCTTCATTCCCAGTTTTTCACAATTTATATATTTGACTACAGCTTTTGTTGCCCTTTCATAATATCCAAAATCTGATTTCAATAATGAGAGTAAAACTGAAAGTCTGCATGTGCAGGGAGGATACTACCTATATCACTTTGAATTCTTAGGAAAAAAAGACAATCTATAAATAGAACAAGCAATAAAATGGATGAAAATATACCTAGGCTTCTAGTTCATTTTATTTCTATAGTGTACACCTTATATACTCTTAATAATGACAGAAGAGAGAAATTTTTCTGTCACAGGGCATATATATATTAGCCTATAGGTCAGTGATGGCGAACCTATTTGGCATCGCGTGCCAAAAGCGGGGGAGGGCAGGGTGGTCGTGGGCATGTGTGCCACACATTCTAATCCTATGCGTGCAGATCCCCCAAGCACATGTGCATGCAACCACCACCCCCGCATGTGCGCATATGACCTCCACCCTCCCCCTACTTTTGTTCGTGATGGTCCCATTTTTCACCCTCCCCAGGCTCCAGAGGATTTCTAGGAGCCTGGGGAAGATGAAAACGCTACACCTGCCCTGCAGAGGCCCTCCAGAGGCTTCCAGCACCTTCCACTCACACCTGCAGGGCCTGCCTCTTCCTGCCGCGTTCAGAGGCAACGGAGACAACCTCTACTCTTGGTAGGGCAGCTATGCTCATGTGGTCCTGGCCTGAAGCCTCATCACCCTACCGCCCAGCCAACCATGGCTCACCTGAACTGGGAGCCACCTGGCAGCACTGGCAGTCTCCCTGATAGCCGGCGGGCAGTTGCAGGTACAATGCCCCCGATGCCCAGTGCCTTCCACTGATGCAGAAAGGGTTTGCGGTGGGAAAACAAATTCCCTGAGTGGGGATGAGAGAGAGATCAGGCTGGTGGTGTGTGTGTGTTTCCCCTGTTTGACATGGGAGCAGTGCTGGGATGAGGCGCTCCACCAGCTCTTTTCATTCTGAAGGAGGAAATCTCCCTCCGTGGACTTGAAGGGAAACAAAGCCTCCTTTTTCCCCCTTCTCAAATCGCAGCGTGTATGGTGAGAGAGAGAGAGAGAGAGAGAGAGTGAGCACGGGAGAGTGGTGTCTCTCAAAAGTCGCCAAACGCACCGGCTATCCAGAGAAACCAATCTGCCCCTGAACTCTAATCATAGCCGTGCCTGGCAGGCGGGCGGGTGAGCAGGCACTCTCTCTCTCTCTGGCTCCCTTGGACTGTATATGTTTCTTCTCTCAAATGCTGCAGTGACCCACATATCAGCCAGGCATGAAGTGCTGGCTGTGTCAGTAAGAAACTGAGCTTGGAGAGCTAATTGGAGGCATGCACTCTTTCTCCCTCCCCTTCTCTCTCTAGGCATGGCATGATTTGACAAGGGGGAAAGAGGGGACTTTCTTTCCCCTCAAGTCCATGGAGGGAGCTCTGGGCTGAGGCATCCCACTGGCTGTTTTGATTCTGAAGGAATCAAGGGGAGCTTCCCTGAAATCTCCCTCCATGGACTTGAGAAAGAGAAAGAGGGAGAGAAAGTGTCTGCTCATTCTCGCCGCCTGGATGGCTTTTCTGGCAGACCTTTCAATGGGAGAAATAGGGTTTCCTCCTCCTCCTGGAGCTCATTATGAAGGAGAAGCCCTGGCAGCCACGATGGGCAAGGAGAAATATGTGCCATAACTGTTGCCGGTTCCCTCCCCCCTCCCCGACTTGCCATTCTCTTTAAATCGTGCCTCTTTGCCTAAAGGGCCGAGCGGGACAATGCAGCTTTTTAGCCCCGCAAATAATGGTGAGAAATGGCACCCTCTCAGGGTCATCTGTTCTTGGCCCAGCAGAGGGGGGGTCACAAGCCACCCCATAAAGAAAAGCAGTTACCTCTGTTGCCTCCAAAGGCTGTGAGGTGCAGCTGCTGTGGGTGGAAGGTGCTGGGCATCAGAGCTCCCGTCCCTGCATGGTTTGCAATGGCACTGAGAAAGCCATAAGCCGAAAGGCACCCTTGCTCCTGCGTGCAAGCCGGGATCTCTTCACCCCTTCGGCTGCCGCTTTACCCCTCCTGTGGCTCCTGCCCAGCTCTCTCTCTTCTATCTCCTCTTCACCTCCTCTTACTTGCTTATCTGTCCCAGAAAGCTTGGGCTACACCTCCCTCTGATCCGGCGGTGTCTCTCTGACCCCACCGGATGTTGCAAAGCACAACCCAACATGCAAACTGGAAGTCCGATCCGGAAATTCTGATTTGTTTATTGGGGTTTTTTTTGCCCTCCAGAGGCTTGGAGCCAGAAATGAAGGCCAAAATCAGCTGTGCACTGGAGTGACAGGGCAACACCTCGCATGTCCTAAGAAATGGCTCTGTGGCATGCGTGCCATACGTTCACCATCACAACTATAGGCCATATAAATGTAAAAGTTCAAACATATATCACCAATAAAATTCTAAACATTCAATTTTAAATGAGAGTAGGGTGAAATACAATAGTTATAGGATAAAATACAATAATTTAATACATAAATATGTAAAATAGAATAAAATGACATAAATTTTCTGTATCACTTTGCAATCTACCCCAATCAGGCCCACATATGCCAATCTCAGTCGGTCCATTTTAGTCACAAATTGTGCTGTATTAAATGTCATTTTCAGATTCTGGCCACACATGCGGTATATGGGTTTTAATATGGGACTCCCACTGGATCATATGTTTAATAGGTGGATCAAAGTACATATCTCCTGCCGCCTTATATAAACAGCAATCAAATAATATATGAGACAGATTTTCTACCTCTTCAGCTCCACATATACATGTATGTTCATTGCATGGTATAGAATGGAATTTCCCATATCTAACCATTGTATCAAGCTGTTCAAATCTTGCTTGGGTAAATGTCTCCCTGAGATATTTTGGCAGTTGTAATTTAAAATAGTTGTCCATTTGAAAGGTGCATTTATATTTGTTTACCCATTTCAGGCTGCCAGTCTTACTAATGCATTTTTACCATAAAGGCATTTTTAAATGTACAAACTTTGTATATTTTTTTTAAAATATGAACATTAGGTTAAGAAAAAACAATTTATATTATGAAGATTAATTACACTTTTATTATAATATGCAGAAGTTATGGTTGAGTTTGGGAACAATCCTAATGAATATTTATTTCATATATACCGAATGTTAAAAGTTAATATTATAATGTTCTTACTTTTTCAAAATGAATTTGACATTAGTTCAATAGTCGGAATAATAAAATAAGTCCTTCATATGGCAGTAGATTACATGAAATAAGCACTTTGATTGTGTATTGACAATAAATACAATGACACAATGCCATCATAGAAAATACCTATATTTATTCCTACAAATCAAGGAGTGAAAGAGAACTATGCTGATAAATATATGCACTTAAATATCTCTGAACTATTGAAAATAATGCAATGTTGCACTAAGATATGCACGCAAAATAAAGTTTTACAACAAATATTAAATACAGGTACCCATCATCCTGTGTTGAAAAAAAAACTCACTTCAAAAACATATTCAGAAAACACATATGCAAACAGAGAGTCTTCTACCTTTGTACAACATATATCACAAAAGATAAGCCAAGTCAATAGATGCAAAATGAAATTACTGGAGAATATCATAAAATAAAGTATATACTAAAGATTGTCATAAGAGCAAACACTGCTTTGAAACTTACACTTTTGGTAGTTAAAAAAACTGTTTAAAAGTTTGCAATTATCAAAAGTATGAGACATGAATAGACAATATACAACAAATAGAAGCAAATGTCTACAGGTAAAAGATACACATTTTATTTTGTTGATAGTAAGGATGTTCAGTAAGAAATCTGTCAGTTGATTTTCTGAATGAACCATTAAAAATGGATACTGCACAGATGGCAGTTTCTGGTTCAGATCCAATGATGTCATGGTTTTGACCAGTTTCTTGAGGCATGAACTATTTTTCTTTTTAAAAGCTATTTTGACTTTACAATAGATCTTCCTGCTCTATAGCAATGCATTTTTGAAAGTGATTTGTATTTACATTATTGCCATTAACTAAATTTCCATATGTCCATTCATAAATCCACTATTTTCCCACCAAAAGATAAGTCATATAAAATGTTTTATGGAATAATGTTGTGCAGCTAATTACATAGCAAAGTTTATAATAGCAATCTGTTATAAAGAATAAATACAAGTTGCTTTATATATTTCCACATATAGAGGGACGCGGTGGCTCTTTGGCTAAGATGCTGAGCTTGTCGATCAGAAAGATTGGCAGTTTGGCAGTTTGAATCCCTAGCACTGCATAACGGAGTGAGCTCCCATTACTTGACCCAGCTTCTGCCAACCTAGTAGTTCAAAAGCATGAAAATGCAAGTAGAAAAATAGGGACCACCTTTTGTGGGAAGGTAACAGTGTTTTGGGTGCCTTCAGCATCTAGTCATGCCAGCCATATGACTATGGAGAAGTCTTCAGCCAGTGCTGGCTCTTTGGCTTTGAAACGGAGATGAGCACCACCCTCTAGAGTCAGGAACAACTAGCACATATGTGTGAGGGGAACTTTTACCTTTACCTAATATAGAATTTTTTTCTGTAAGATATAATATCTTGGAGAGATTTTTAGTGCTGTCAGCAGAGGAACGCTCTTCTAAATTTATGATGATAGCCTGCCCATCTTTGACTAGACTTCTGCTTTGTAAAAGCTCTCATGAATTTGAAGAAGGAAGATTTGTTATGGCAATCAAAGCTGGTTGTCTTGATTTGTGCATTCCTTGCTTCCTTTCATATTGTTTGTCATATGCTTACATTTGTGTGTAATTTATGCAAAGAAGTTTCTTTCTGTAGTGTATTTGAATATAAAACATTTTTGTAGAGGACAAAAGTGGGGGGAAAAGATAGGAAGGGGAAAGGCTAAAAGATGAAAATTGTACCTCGAAATGATGCAGCAGCAGGATCTCAGAAGGAAATTGCAGCACTTAAATCTCTCCATCCTAGTAAATTTGACAGAATTGTAGAAGACACACAGACGTTATCAAGTGATGATTGTGCTATTAAACAAAGGGGCAGAAAATATTGAGAATGAATCAGAGAGAGAAAAAGAGAAGGAGATTGATGTAAGGAGGTTGAAGTAAGAAGCAAGATGATTAAAGTAGGGACCTTAAGATAAATAGAGCAGAAAATGGAATAACCAGGCCAAATGATTGTCTAATACTAATAGCAATTACATTTGTATTGAAATGAGACTGTACTCCTAAATTAGAAATAAAAGCAGCAAATAATCTTTAAATTGCATTTGGCCTAAAGAATCTTTGAATATTTAGATATTTGCATTAACTACTTTGCCATTTACAATTATTGAAGCCTGCAGCAAAATTAGAAAGGACTTGTGTGGCATTGATAGTGTAATATTTAAATGCATCTTGTAGTATAGCATCAAAGTTTCTGGTTCTATCAGTGTCCTAGATCTTTATTTTATCAAACAAAAATGGTTCCCCTGAGCAAACAGTGTTATACTGATTTATTATATCAGCTGATGGGTTTGACCTTTATTACTTTTCAAGAATTTAAAAATGCAGACCAGTTAATATTTTCATATGCAATTGAAGTAAAATGTGGTTTGCCCAGTAAAGGCAGCTAATGAACTGCATTCCAAGTTTATTTTAAAAAGCTGTTAGAGATGCATCAATTGCTAGAAAAGCATCTGAATTTAGGAAAGTAATTATGTAAAAAGTCTTTCAGACACTATAAATGTTAAGAAGCTAAGCATTGCTTTATTTTTACTAAACTTTGGAAAAAGAAAATGTGTAGGTGTGACTGTCACTTTTCTCTGAAAGATAGCTGTTAATTGTATTCTGCATTAAGAGACTACCAAATGCAGTTAAATGAAATCTTGGTTATATTTGTGTTTCACCTGTTTAAGATTGGTACCCTGATTTACATCACATGTGAAAGGTAAATGGACAGTTAAGTGGGAAAAATTGAGAAGCTCTTAAAGTAGGTTGTTTTTCAACTGTGTTTGAAGCATTGTGTCTTTTATTTAAAAACTTATATTTCATGGTTTTAGGATGCTATGAACTCTTTAGTTTTTATTTATTTTATTTATTTATGTATTTATTATTAATTAAATATAGTGAGTTATGAAAAATTTAGACAATAATCTAAATCTAAATCCATTTGTAAGTGGATTTCTTCACTTGGAGCATGGAGAATTATGGAGAATTATGGAGAATTATTGCAACTAACATGTTGAAGATATAATCAAACTAATAAAGTTATTCTGTTTCTTTTTCTGTGTTTTTAATCTGTATTCATCTTTAAAATCAGGTATTTGCTGATAATATCTTTTTTCAGAGAAGTTGCTATAATTATTTTACTTTCAGATATGAAGATCACTGGAAAATTCACAATTATTCCTCCTCTTCCTCCTCCTCCTCCTCCTCCTCCTCCTCCTACTACTACTACTACTACTACTACTACTACTCTTCCTACTCCTCTTCCTCTGATTTTGGTACTGTTTATAGCATTCATATGTATTGAAATTTTCCCTTTCTTGTTATACTGTAACATTTTAGAAAAAAATTTAAATTCATTAATTTCAAGAATATTATGATTAATTTATTGTTTTATTTTGATCTGATTTCATCTCTACTATGTTTATCCTTGCGTGATCCAACAAATGTGTACACAACAAAAGCACGCTGACAAGACCACGACGAGAAAACCATGATATCAAAATCACGCCCACAACAGCGCACCGACAAAACCGCACCCACAAAACCGCAATTAGTAGGATTAGGTTCAGGGTTAAGTTCAGGGTTAGGGTTAGGGTTAGGGTTAGGGTTAGGGTTAGGGTTATTACCTTGTTTTTGCATTGTTTGTTGATGGAGCGCTTTTGTTGGCGTACTATTGTCGGCATACTGGTGTGGGCACGATTTTGACGTCACGGTTTTCTAGCCGTGGTTTTGTCAGCGCGCTTTTGTCATGCATGCATTTGTCGGTGAACCTTATCCTTAAATTATATAGAAACATGCAGAGACATTATTTATTATGTGAACAGAAACAGAAACATAGAATCATAGAAAAGTGCTGTCAGAAAATAGTAGCAACCATCTCCTAGATCACTATAGTGATATATATTTATAAATCTCTCTATACTTTGCAGACATCCTGAAGGAATGAGCAGGGGATCTAATGCACAAGAAATCAAATCCAAATTTTGATAGCCGAAGAGATAGATTTTAATTGTATCCTAAATTATTTTAGGGATTTAGTAGCAATTACATTTTTGAATAGGCATTCTATCTTTTTAGCAGACTTACTATTGCTGACAGACATAGATATTTAAATAAAAAAAGTGGGGGCTAAAGAAATTGGCTATGTTTCCTTTGAAAGCAGACAATTGAGGGTAACTATAGAACTGCTGGTATACATTACCTGAATTCTGCTTGCTTAATTATCTGCTTAATCAGTCTTTCAAGAAAATGATGTCTTTCTATCCTTGTTATGCTAACAAAAAAGGATTCTTCATTCCCTATGTTGTCTGTTCAATCCTGACAGCTTACAATACACACAAAAGAGAAATTTTAATTGATCTTTTAGTTGTGAAGCACCATTATGAAGCTCAGTGCATCCCTAATCTTCATTTCCATTTGCTTTATACTATAGCTGCTCAAGTAGATAAGGAATACATTTTTGAGTTATTGCCTCCTCATTGAGTAGATAAATTAAGTAAGAGAAGAAGTGAGCGAGTTGGAAAAATCAAGACTTCATGATTTGGTTACTGTCCCTCCTCCTGACCTTGTCTTTGAAATCACTTTTCTGCTTTTATATTTATAACAAATGAAAATGGAATTTATATCTGGTGAGAGAAAAACCAATTGTAAAGCAAATGAAAAGTAGGAAGATCTTCCTCTTTCTCACTCCTTATGTCTTATAGGCTATTTGTCCTTATAATTGTTTTAAAATTTAAACCCTAAGTAGCAGACAGATGCTTAGTCTACAATTCAGTTGGTTACATACAGTAGTTCTAGTTCTCTCACATCAGCAGTAGGTACCCTCAGGCCCTGAGGCAATTTTGTAACTAAGTGATTCTTTGACCTAGCACCCCTTCTCCACATTCCTGTGTTATTTTAAGGTACTAGCAGGGAGAAAAAAATTAGTTCCTGCTGTTATCCTCGCTATGCTGGAAAAAAAAGAAGAAAAACTTCAGTGCAACCTATAAAACAGTAGTACAAACAATTGTTTTAATTTAAGCAATATTTGAAACTATATTTCTTAAAACATCCAGACAAATTGCAACCAGAATACTTTGTAGCACTCTGGGTTTGTTTCAAGACTGGAATATTTAAATTGTCCATTTTCACGTGTAAAGTTAAAAATTAGTGATATGCTGTCAACCCTCTCTATTTGAAGCCAAAATTATATATATTCAATCAATTTGTTCTGTCAAAATTACTTATCTTCCTCAGATTCAAAATAATGTTAAAATATAAATCTGCTTAAAAGTTTGTGTTTTGTTTTAAGCAAGGAATATTGAACTATTTTTCGGAGTATAAGACACATTGGAGTATAAGACACACCAAGGTTTTGAAGAGGCAACTTAAAAGTAGGTAGGTAGATAGAGGGATAGAGAGGGACAGAAAGAGAGAGAAATACAGTAGGTAGGTAGGGAGAGGAAGAGAGTGGTTAGGTAGGTAGGCAGGTAGATAAAGGGAAAGAAAGAGAGAGAGAGAGAAATAGATAGAGATAGACAGAGAGAGAAATACAGTAGGTAGGAAGAGAGAGAAAATAGGTAGGTTGGTAGAGGGGGGACAGAGAGAAATACAGTAAATAAGTAGGGAGAAAGAGATTAGGTAGGTAGGTACATAGATAGAGGGTCAGAGAGAGAGAGAGAGAGAAATACAATAGGTAGGGAGGGAGAGGGATAGAGAGAGAGAAATAGAAAGATATAGAGAGAAATACAGTAGATTGGTAGGGAGAGAGAGACAGTAGGTAGGTTGGTAGGTAGAGGGATAGAGAGAAAGAGAGAGAGAGAGAGAGAGAGATACAGTAGGTAGTAGGGGAAGAGAGAGACAGTTGGTAGGTAGGTAGATCTTTCCAGGTGTATTTATCCATGTGCTGGAGAAGGAAAACGCTGGAACACCTAAGACTTTGTTTCTGCTGGCACAGCACTTGATCAATGTAATCCTCATCAATCAGTTAAAGAGCTTTCCAAAAGGGGGGGGGGACTTTTTGCACTATGCAAACCTTCACAAAAATGGGCCCCCCTTTTTAAAAAAAGGCATGAATAGTCTTGGGGGGGTTGCAGAGTGCTCCTGGGGGGGGCAAAAACTAGCAAAATACAGCTTTCACGAAAATGGGTCCATTTTTTGTCAAAAAAATTGCATGCATAGCCTTATGGAGGCTTATAGAGTGCTGCTATGGGCTGGGGGGCAAAAAAAGGCCCATTTTTGCTAATTTCTGCCCTCCCCAGCCCCCAGGAGCTCTCTGAAAGCTTCCATAAGGGTATGCACAGCCATTTGAGTGAAGGGAGCAGGGCTTTGGGAGGCAAAAAAAAATGCTGTACTTAGTGTATAAGACGCACCCAGATTTTCAGCCTCTTTTTTGAGGAAAAAAGGTGTATCTTATACTCTGAAAAATACGGTAGTTAATGTATATAGCAAACTTATTTTAAAAGTTTATCTTCTTGTGGGGTTACATTACTAGCTGTCCAAGGTCACATGCAGTTTGTGGACTGCAGGTTGGACATACTGGACTAGATAGATAGATGTCAGAAAGTATACCTAATAATGCTGTTAAAGTTGCATGGAGCAAAGAAAAGCTGTGATAGCAGTCCAGATAAATTGCTTGCTTTGCAGCATCCTTCTCTCACCTCATATTTAAGAAGGTCAAATTCCTATACCAGTAGCAAATCTTTATGACACCAGCAAGCCTCACATTTTAACACTCTCTTGATATCCACAGGAAGCTTTGATATGTAGGTCAGTTGTTTTTTAGTTTTGCTGATTTTATCAAGGATAAAAGATAATAAAACCCATTCAAGCTTTCTAATGTTTAGAAAAAGAGTGTCATACTGTTACAATAATATGAAGGGATACTTTGTAGGGCATCTGTATCTTTGATAAGCTAATACCTATGCATTATTTACTTGGTATCCATGCCTTTTGAGTTACTTAGTTTCCATGTCTACAATGTCCTGATTGCAATGGTTTGTGTCCCCTCTGCTCTGAGGAACCAAGTGTTCCTAGTTCTAAAAAGATAATACATTTTAGTTATTTATATCTATGATTTTAAAGCAATTAGCCTTTGATTCTTAGGCTATGATATAATTTTACCATATGATGTAACAATCCTATGTAACAATGACATTGACACTGATAACATTACATCATAGTCTAAGAATCCTATGCAACGCTGATGTTGCTCTGAAATCAGAGCTCTTGGTTTTATTTGCTGGAAGTTAGCTGAGGATCATATGGTCCTTTTTTGCTAGCTTAATGTATATATAAACTAGCCCTACATTGGGAATGGAGTGGTAATAAGCTGCTGTATATTCTTTATATGTTTAATATAGTTGGAGGGACCTTAGAAATAAAAAAAAATGAGTGTGGTTTTAAAATTAGAAGAAGACTTAATAGCCTGTGATATGCTGATGGCACTATCTGGTAATTGAATTACTGAGAATCAAGTGAAGAAGTTAAGAGACTAAGATTAGATATAAAGAAAACTTAACTAATGGCAAGAGGGACAACAATCAGCCGTAGAATTGACAATGCATTTACTGAAGTGGTGGATATATTCTGAATTTTAATATTAATTATCAATAATAAAGGAGTAGAAGTCAGAAAATACTCTATATTACTAGTATTTACTAGGGTAGAAATGAAACCATGGAAAGATATTCATATGTTGTGGTGTGTCTATATCTACAAAGATCAGAAATGTGAAGGCAATTGTTTATCTGAAAGTAACACAAGATTGCTGAAAACTGACATTGCCTTGATAACATTGCCTTGATTAATCAATCAATTAATCAATTTGCTATGCTTTAATTATATTTGTAAGTTTCAATGTTCATAATTTATAGAATTGCCTAGTATCTCAGTCTATCTCAATTTTCTGGCAAAGATTCATTTCAGCAAAAGCCTATTTTCAACATATTTCCAGATGCATTAACCTATAATTCCATATGTCTCACAAGCTGAAGATTCAGGAATTATAGTTCCAGTAAATCAGAAGAGATCATTTTGGTAAATGCTGTTTTAACACTTAATATTGCTTTTAAATTGTAATGGGAACTACTCATTAATTTTAAAGATTTTTCTAGTTAGAAAATCTTTTGAAACATATTTCAAACTTAAAAATACCTCCCTTTGATGGGAAAAAATATATAAAATATTTTTTAAAAATATAAAATAAAAATATAAAATAAAATATAAAATTATATCAAGATAATGTCTCACATATTTAGGTATTTTGAGAAAAACCATTCTTCCTAACTAGTAAACTTGATATCTAATTGCTTTTTAATACAGTTAATGTTTTTAAAATGGTTTTGTTTAATATTGCCTCGGAAATGAACAATCATTTCTCTTTATGGGGAATTTAAAATATCATTTCTATTACTATTAAAATATTCCTTCTATTTCCCCTTGGGGGGGGGACCTAGAAAGGAAGATGGAAAGAAAAGAAAGAAAACAAGAAAAGAAAGAAATTCTACCTTTATGCTATCCTCATCAAGTTCCTCTCAAGGACTTAATATCCACACTATTGCCTGTACTCCTAGTGATCTTCTGATACCTTAGAGCATATATTATAAAAATAAATTCTATTTTTCTTTTATGCTATCACATATGGTATTCACAACTAATAAGTAATAATAAGATTGTGTTATCCATTTAACTGAAATACCTGACCTCCAATAAGCTATGATACTTTAAAGTGTTTTGTTTAAACTACAGAATTTACAGTTTACAACTGTTTAATTTACACAATTTATGTTTCAGAAAAAACTTAGGAAAGTGCAATAATAAAAAAGTGCAAAAATAAATATTAAGCTTATGTAAACTTATGTATCCTTACCATCTTTTCTGAAGTTCCAAGTAACTTTATGCATTCCACCATGGCACAAAGCCCTTTTCTATTTCCTCTATGCGTCATTATGTTGTATCATTTGCAGTTTGATAAGCATGCTTTCACATCTTCATTCAATCAATTAAAATGTTGAATAGTATAAGACATAGGTTTTATCTTTTAGGTAAAAACTCTCAATATACTGTATATCTCCAAATTGATTAAGTATTTTCCCAATTCATTACGGAACTTAAAAAGATAAAATTAAATGAATGAGAATTTTTGTCTTATACATCCTTACAATGTACTGGTAATTTCAACATTCTTTTCAAGTTCTTACTGATTTCTTATTTATATTTTTGTTTCCAGAATCTTTCCATATTTATGTAACTAATATTCCTCATGTCTTTTTATCTGTATTTTTACAGATAACGTTTTTCAGGATTTGTCATGGAAAATACATTATATTTCACCTACTTCACGTAGCACTCTAGAAGTAAGCTAACTACTATAGATCCTGGGGATTTAAACTCCTTAAAAATAAAGAGATATTTATTTCTTAGGTTTCTGTCAGTGTCAAAGTTTTGATCTTGTCTCTTCATCTTGTTCAATATAATTTCCAAATAAACATGCTCTTGCTTTATTGAAAAAGAAAAACTCCAAAGTAAGAGTTGACTAATTTTTCTTTTCTTTGTTACCTGTTAGCATTTTGCTTCTTAATTAAGCAGCAGGGAATGCTGATACTTAGAAATGTTCTGACTAAATTATAGAAATAGGCTCAAAATAACAGAATAAAATTAAACAGAAAAATGCAAAGTTTTCTAAAAAGATGAACAACAGTGTCAGAAAATTAGAAGTAGCAATTATTTGCATTTATTGCATCCACACATTTCCATCTGGCAGATGTGTTTAGACCCTTATATGGAAAGATGGATAAGGTAAAATATACGCAGGTGTGCAGAATGAATGTATGAGTTCCTGTGCAGTCACTGTATCCATGCTATATTGAACACTAGGTAGGAAACACCTATGTGAGCAAAGTGCCATCTTCTGATTTGGAATTCTTTCAAACTTGTGGAATCCAAAGAAATGAATAGACTCCTATCCCATCCAAGCCTGAAATATACACTTTGGATCAGAATGGGGCTGTTCTCCTTGTACCCTTTGCCACCCCTTTTTTGCCCCCAGGGTTCCATCCCCCAGCCATTCACCTCTACCATTTCTCCTCTGCTGAAAGGACCCTAACTGTTTGCGCCGGCCAATGGGACCCAGCCTCTTCAGTCCCAGTCAGGGGCCATTCACCCTGGGCTTTTTGGCTCAGGAGACAGTTCACTGCCAGCTGGAAGGGAAGGGAGAAAGCGAGAGAGAGGGAGGGAGAAAGTGTTCCAAGTGGAGTTTCCTTTCTGGGGGTTTGTTTTACCCCTTCCTTCTGGGTCATTCTTTGGAGGGAAACAGGCAAGGGGGGGAGTGTGAGTGTCTGATCTTTTTAACCATGTATGTGTGTGTGTGTAAGATGACCGGAGCAAGACCTGTGAATTTCTCTGTGTATTCCCCCCCTCTTCTCCCCTCCTTCTGGGTCATTAAGGGAGGGCTGCAGTTTTTTGGATCATTTTAACCATTTTTCCCCTCTCTTCTGAGAAATTCGGGACAAATGGGTAACTTGCACATACATCTTTACCTTTCACTCTTTTGATCTCTTTCATCTGCATATAAAAGCTATGCAGTTATATTTCCTTTTCTGTTCTGAATACAATTTTTATTTTTCATCTGTAAATTTTTGAGGTTTAAAATGGTTAATTAAACCTATATAAAGAAATGATTTTGAGATATTTTGCTTACATTTGTAAATTTTTTAACATACTTAATGAGAATTTGCTTCCATCTGAATGGAATCTGGAATTGACTCAACATATCTCATTAAGTTTGTTTTACAAGCTAAACAGCTTGTTTAACAAGCTGTTTAGCTTGTTATTTTTGAAGCTGTTCTTCCTACCTCCCTCTTTGATGTCATCGTCAAAGTGCTCCATCCTATGTCACTGCTTGTTTATTTGTCTCTGATATCTGCCTTTGGAGAATTTGCTTCCATCTGAATGGAATCTGATATTTTGAAGTGTTGACTAAAAGTGCCTCTTTTTGGATTGCTTGTTTAATTTTTTAAAACTGTTCTTCTTCCCTCCCTCCTTTATGGCTGAGTGCATTTTTAAATGCTTATGAGTCAAGGTGTTCCAATTTTGTTTGTTTGTTTGCAACACAAGTTGTTGGCCTTTTTGGAATATAGTATGTAGAGCAGTGACGTGCAGTGAGTTTTATGGCTGGTGAGGCAGCTTTGTAGACTTGTGGACTTCAACTCCCAGAATTCCACAGCCAGGCATGCTCAGTTCCGATTTAAAGCGACAGCATTTTCCCCCCTTGCAAAATAAGTTTTCCCATTCTTTTTCTTCTCCCTTCCCCTCCTCCCTCTCTCTCTCCCTCCCTCCCCCTCTCTCAAACAGACACATACACCAAGAGAACTTGGATTCCCTCTCTCACTCACTCACTCTCAAACAAACACAAACACAGAATTTGGATTGGATATATTTTCCAAAGGCTTGAAAGCAGCTCCTCTGCCATACCCCCCCCTTCCCCTGCACCCTTCCGATCGGAGCCTTTGATTGCAGGTGAATCACGTTGCCTTTTCAATGAAGCTGGGCTTATATACTTTTATCCAGCTGTATGTGTGTGTGTTTGAAAAGGCAACGTGGGTTCTGCATGCAATCAAACTTTTTGAATTCCTCCCCCCTCCCCACACACTCACCTTTTCCAGCTGTTTCAGAGAGGATTTCAACTCTGCCCTCATGAAAGGCCAGAGCTCTGAGTCAGACTGAGCTAGTTGCTCCCAGAGAACTCTAAAAAGCCTCTAAAATGCCCTCTACAGGACAGAACATGTGCCTCATTTGTATAAGGAATTCTTCACTTTTTAACCCTTGGTTAACTCTTAAAAGGTGAAAAAATCCTTATGCAAAAGAGGCTCCTAGTTCTCTGGCCTCCTCCTATAGTTAACAGTAAGCATTGTTCCAAGTCTCTGTGATTTAGAATCTGGTAGCAACTACCTTGGCTTTAATTATTTTAAAAAAAATCTTTAAAATTCTTTCCTTTTCCTCAAGACTGGTGAGGCCACGCCTCCCCTGCCTCTAGTGACTGCACGTCCCTGATCTAGAGAGTTCTCTGGGATGGCAGTTGTTGCATCCTCTGTGCCTGCCACCCCTCATAATAAGCCTGCAAATATCATGGTCCTCCAAACTATCCCTGCTAAATATACACCCCTCATTCATCATGATAGAAAGAATTCTATTGTTTGAGAAAAAGGCAGAAAAATTCAGGAAATGGTAATAAATAAAAAGTTATAAGTATTATCATACGAAGTAGAAACTTATTATGTTATAGGCATTTGTTCTATTGTAATGTGTATATGTGTTGTGCTGCTGTAAAGGTGGTGAGCAATTGGTTGTTGGCCATTTGTGGCACATGTGCCTCTGAGAAAGCATGTGCCTCTGCGAAAGCATGAGCCTGTGGTAAGTTGTATCCTTCCTGCACTGGGATCTGAATTTGAGTTTGAGACAAGTAGAAAGTCATTATTTTAACTTTCCTGTGGCCATTGTGCATTGGAGCGGGATCCAAGAGATTTTCTAGCTCGAATATGAGGCAACTGGATGGAGAAACAAACCTCCGGAGGGGTTTCACCTATTTGTCCTGAATTTCTCAGAAGAGAGGAAACAATGATTAAAATCAGCAGAAAAACTGCACTCCCCAATGACCCAGAAGAAGGAGGGAAGAGGGAAATAATATGCAGGCCTCACTCAGGGCATCTCACACACACACTCATGGTTAAAATGAGCAGACTCCCGCACTCCCCTTCTTGCCTGCTTCCCTCCAAAGAATGACCCAGAAGGAAGGAGAGGAACAAACCCCCACAGAGGAAATTCCACACAGAACATTTTCTTCCTCCCTCTCTCTCTCTTTCACCCTTCCCTTCCTCCAATTGCCTGGCAGTGAACTGTCTCCTGAGCCCAAAAGCCCAGGTTGAACAGTATTTGCCAAATGGCCCCTTCAGTCTGGGACTGAAGAGGCTGGGTCCATTGGCCGGCACAAACAGTTAGGGTCCTTTCAGTGGAGGAGAAATGGTACAGGTGAATGGCTGGGGGCGGATCCCTGGGGGCGAAAAAGGGGCAGCGAAGAGTATGAGGAGAACAGTCCTAGACCTACATTGGATTTATACCACTTCTGGTTTCTTTTGGAACAAGACAGAATATAAAAGTTATAAATATTTATTTTGAAAAGGGGTAATGCTATCTGTTTTGAAGGTGGTTCTGCATTGTCTCTTGAAGAAACCATCTCTTCAGCATTCCTGGGAAGATAGTTGGGTGATCAATTACAGAAGAAATATATTATCTAGATCCCTTTTCAGTCCAGTTTGTCAGCAGAGTTTGAAAGCATATTAAAATTAATCAATTTTATTTAAGGAATTGCAGCAAGATAACAGCCCCACTTTTGACGGTCACACCAAATGGAAATGTTCAATTCTGGCAAAGCAACTGCTTGATATGTGAATGTAATCACAGTATTAACCAATTACATAGGAATTTATGCATAGGAATATGAAAATTGAAAAGTATAACATAAAACACAGGAAAATACCCCGCCCGAATGTTGTATGCATGTTGCGTATTATTTTATTATGTGTTATTGTCTTAGTGTTGTATTCCCCCCTCCCTGGTTTTCTGTGAGCCGCCCTGAGTCCCCTCAGGGAAAAGGGCGGCCTACAAATAAAATCAATTCAATTAAAATCAATTCAAAATAAAATGTTAGTGACATTCATGAACTCCATAATAGCGAACCATACATCACTTTTTGCATAGGTTTTATCAGATTGTTTCTAAACAGTCCTAAAACTATCACATCCTCTTCTTCACTATTTTCATTCAGATCAGTTGGGTCATAACATAACTATGTTTTGTTCATATTCTTTTTTATTGCTTTAATGTATTGTGAGCTATCCAGAATTGCATCCTCAAGATGATTGGCCATATAAATCAAATTAATCAAGCAAAAATGTAAATTTGGAAAATAGAATGATAAGGACGGAGAGATCACAGACTGAATGGGTGAATAAAATGAACACTATAACATGTGTGACAATGTATATGTGGTTTTTTTCCTGTCATCCCTTTGCTATAGACCAAGTCAGAAAACACGCTTCACAAAGAGTAATGGAACTCTGCTTTATTGTTGCAGGATATGATAATAGAATCCTGAAATCTCAGCAGAATTTCTCTCTCCCTTGCTTTTTTACCAAAGAGAATTGAGGCATGGCAATCCTAGATTTCTTTCTTATCTCTTTTTTTTATTATTTTAGGGCTTAACTGATTTTATGTGGCAATTTTTAAATTCTTCTCAAATTATTCCTGTATTGCTTTATATTATTCCCCAGAACATTTGGATTTGTTACTAACAGGTTATATTCAATAAGATATGCATGGAGAATAAAATTGCTTCCGATAAACTCCTATATTATCTCGACGTCTTCAACTTATGATCAGCCAGCTATCTAAGCAACTCGTTTGTCCAGATGAATCTGCATTATGGAGAAATGTTAATCTTGTTTGCATTCAATACACTAATGATTTATGGAAGAACTTTTGTTTTATTTTTAATTATAAAGTGCAAATTATTGGTCTGGAAGTTGAAAACATTTTTTCTGATGGTGAATTTTGTAATTATTCTGAATATCCAACAACCTTCTTTGGATAGGTTTACTTTCCAGACTACTTTCACTAATTGGTGACTAGGACAAAGAAAATGAAGTACCGCTAAAAGAGGCATTAATTATGTTTACCATTACATCTTTATAGATATATGTGCTTTAGAGTAGGGCTTCAGTAACTTTCTACATTTGTATCTGTGTTACTCACTATGTCAAACTGTACAGAAAAAATAGTTAGGGACATTTTTCGTAAAGCCTTCACTTATAGTATTCATTGCAGTAATTTCTCCTAATTAGATCAGTGTATATTATTAACTACCAGCCTTCCATGTTTCCAGTCAGAACTAGAAGGATAATGACAAGATGCAAATACAGCAACTAGACAGGATTGGAGTCCCACTTTCATTCTTCTCTCACCATGATTTATGTTCATGCCAAAAGGAAAGTATTAAAAAAATGATGGATCACGGTACAGAGCAAACAGCAAACTCCACATGGTACAACTATAGATGACATGGGATATTGCTGCCTTGCCACCTGGCATGAAAGAAAACTCCCAAGAGCTGAGATGACATGGCAGTTTCCAAAATAATAGTTTTCAAAAAACTATTCTTTTCTGCAACTCCCAAAGAAATACAGCAAAACTATAATTGGAGCTACACTTTGTATACATACACACATACATATACAAAGTATGGCAAAAAATATAATTGCACTTAAACATATTAAAATGAGTCAAAAACTACAGATAAGAAAGGAGTAAAACCTATCTGCATGCTTTTGTATGTATCAACTTATAATACATATATTCTAAGATTACTATTGGGAAGCAAGATGCATAGATATCCATTTCACTTCTCAGCTTACTAAATGAAAAGGGACAAAATCAATACCAAAGAAATTGCATTTCCAACTTCAAAGTATTGTGAACAATGAAGGGAAAATAAATGCGGAACAACTGTCAAAAAGCAAGCATTTGGTGATCGCTTCTTGATACATAGGATTGTATTTTGCATTGATGATTTTTAAAGAAAATGATGTGACTTGTGCAGTGGACAATAATAGAGTTTAGATCTGAAGGAAGTAAAAAAATCCTTTCCTCGTGAAATTTCAATCATATACAATTAACTTCTGCAGGGATATAAGATATATCATATCTCATAATATAAACCCTATGACACTTTCAAAATACAGTTTTCTGTCTGCTCTCCACAATACATTTGGGTATTACATTGTTAGAGTGTTTGTACCATGTATGTTTTATTACTCTAGGAATCAAATTGTAAACTGCAATGAATCCATTAGGAATCGCAAGCATACACATTTATATAAAAACAACATAACAACAATAACTGTGGTCATGTTCTAGCCAAACTTAGTTTAAACAACTGTTAACAGAACAATTTGTGCAGAAGATTTATATGTTTCTCAGCTTCACCAAACAAAATAGGCAAGATAAAAGATGGGTTGTATTTTTATCTGCCTTACCTACTTTTTCTCTTTGTTAAATTCACTACTTCAGTTAGTTTCTGGAATGATATTTCCCCCCTCTGTTCTATGGTATGAATAAGCTGTAAATTAGCTGCAATTAAATTTTATGTAATCTTTTCCAGGCATGCTCCTATCACAGATTCTGTTGATTGTATGGCTTTAGAACATATGCACCTAGTAGTAAGGTTTCCACCATTAATAAAGAAAGGACCTTACAATGCTATTTATTATTTATAAGAATCTTGCCTTTGACAATATGTAGCTGTTCTGTTATATTCCTAGAATTAGACTAGTCACTTTAATGATGCCATTTAAGATCTGAATGTTCTAATTTATTTCATGCATACTAAATTGTTGTAGTTATTTTACAAATGATATGACTTCCCATAATTTTGTTACGTTGCTTTTTTTCAGATCCATTCAATCTGTCATCTACTGTTGCTACATTTTAAAGCTATAATTATCTCATCTGATATTCTAAAACATTATCAAAATTAAACACTGTTTAGCAAGCAAGTGTATTCACAAACACATTCTGATACAGGAAACAAAAAGGAATCTTGACTATATGATGATAAATGTAAAATTATGATTTGGAAAGAGTCATTTCAACTATTAAGTCCAACCTTATACTTGATGTCAAAATTCAGAATAATATATCTTTGATAGATGGCTATCTAACCTTGACTTGAAAAAAATCCAGTGAAAATGGGCCAACCAACTCTCTGAATTGATTTTGCTGTCAAACAGCTCTTATTGCTAGAAGATAGACATAGAGATGTAGTTAGAATGTTTATTTTTCTAACTTAAAGAAATTATTATGTGGCTATAAGAAAAGGAGTACAGCTGCTTTCTTGTGACATGCTTAAAGGGGTTCAAGAGTTTTATTTTATTATTGCCTTACCTCTTTTAATGAATCACTTTTTGTTTTAACTGTCTGATCCCCCCCCTTATTTCTACATTGTGTCTCTCCTTGATTAGTTTTCATCTACTGTTTTTTGTTCTACATTCAGATGCTATGGAGAATAAGTTGTCTCTTCCTTCTAAGTTGTCTCTTCCTTCCTCTTTAGTAATTGGAATAGTGCTACCATGTTACCCTAGTCCTTCTTTTCATTAAACTAGGCTACACAATTCCTGCAATTGTTCTTCATATGTTTTAGCCTCTAATCTCATAATCATCTTTGTTGCTCTTCTGTGACACCTTTCTAGAGTCTCCACATCTTTTATGTCATGGTAACTAAAACTGGATGCAATGTTCTAAATGTGGTTACAAGGCATTATAAAGTATAGTTTGGTTGCACTATTTCCTTTCTTTCCAGTTCTGTTCCATGGACTGGGAAAGTGTACTGCAAATCCCCAAGGTTTTAAGATTTGTTCATTAAAGTATGTGGTAATATAGTTGCAATTTTCTTTGTGGTATTATTTGTGTCCACATGGATTATCAGGAAATACTTTTGTGGTGGACTTGATGAATCTTGAAAATAGTTCTGGAAATCATTTATCTATGCTTCTTAGAGGCAGACAATTCCCACCCTGCTGGGTCAGGTCAGCAAACATTATTTTTGTTCTCAGTAGGAATGAGTCATGAACTACCAAGTCTCTTCTTTTGTCTTACTGCAGAATGCAGTTGGATCTCTTCTGCTCCTTAGGGATTTCCTGTCTACTCATGTTCTGTTATATTTTCTACTACAGTGAAGACTGAACACTTTCTTTCTTCTGGTTATGTCTCTTGTCTAGCAGGCACGGTGCATTTCTTGATTGTCTTCTTTATAGAGTTGCATCATCTGTCACTTCTTGTTGTAGTATTATCTTTCTTTGATCTTATTAACTTTTATTTACTCTTTTCAACTAGAATGTGACAGCATGTTGCTTTAATAGTCTGCCTTTTTCTTCAAGTGCCATGGCAAATCTGCATTTGATAGAAATATATAACTAATCATACTTAGACAGAAAACATAGCAAAAGCCAGTCTATTCTTCTTTGTTTTATTTCTTAATATAATGCCAGGATAAGATTGAATAATAATAATGATGATGATGATGATGATGATGATGATGATGATGATGATGATGATATACTTTATTCATTAAACATGAAACTCAGTCAACTGAACATTCAAAAATGCATCACAAATACAATTTACTGGTACGGGTTGATACGGGTTGCTGATGGCGTCCTAGGTATCTTCTTAAAATATACAATGTTTTGCAGATCCGCTGGTGTTATTGCAGGAAGCTGCAATTTTTTGATGTGTATCATCATCATCATCATCATCATCATCATCATCATCATCATCGTCGTCGTCGTCGTCATTGTTGACGTTGTCGTCAGCCAGATGTTCAGATTATGTTTTTCAGGACCTATCGAGTCCTTACCATGGACCTGGGATAGCCAAATATACATGTTTGATGGTGTTACTGCTAGCATCCTAGGTTATCAATCAGGTATCTTCTTAAAATGTATGATGTTCTGAGTAGCACATTTTTTTGCAGTTCCACTGGTGTTATTGCAAGAAGCTGTAATTTCTTGATATATTTTGTAAAATTCTTGGACATGGTGCCAAGTGTCCCAATGACAATGGGTATCTCTGTCACATATTTCATCCATAATTGTGTAGTTTCAATGGCCAAGTTGCAATATTTCGTAATTTTTTTGAGTTCTTTTTCTTCAACTCTGGCATCTCCTCATAGGGCAAAATCAATAAATTGTATACTTCAATTTTTGATAATTGTGATATCTGGCATGTTAATTTCTAAATGACAATCCGTCTATATTAGAAAGACCCACAAGTTCTTCACCTTCTCATTTTTGACAACTTTTTCCATTTTGTGTTCCCATGACTTTTCAGATACAGGTAAATTTTATTTGTTACAAAATGACCAGTGGATTAATTAAGCAATTTGGTCATGTCTAGCTTTGTAATCAGCTTGCATGATTTTTCTGCACTCACATATTAAACGTGAAACAGTTTCAACTTTGTCATTGCAAAGTCAGCAGTTTGGATTGTCAGTGGATTTTTGTATCTTCACTTTCATGGCATTAGTTTGTAGTGCTTATTCTTGAGCAGCAAGCATTAAACTTTCCATTTCTTTCTTGTTGGTTCGGTTCCCATTTTAAGCTATGCCCATGTCAAGTTGTTATCACATTTTCCTTCAATGTTTTTCAAGTGCTGTCAATGCAAAACTTTGGTTTGCATTATTGTTATTAATTTTATACTTTATTCATTAAACATGAAACTCAGTCAACTGAACATGCACCACAAATGTACTACAAATACCATTGACGAGTGCTCATGGTTGATACAGGTTGCTGCCAGAATTCTAGGTATCAACCAAGTACCCTCTTAAAATATAGTATGTTCCGAGTAGCAGAGTTTTTTTGCAGTTCTACTGGTGTTATTGCAGGAATCTGCAATTTGTTGATGTATCTTATAAAATTCTTGGACATGGTACCAAATATCCCGATGACAATGGGTATCACTGTTACATGTTTCATCCATTATCAGGTAGTTTTGATGGTCATGGTATTTCGGGATTTTTTTCCAGTTCTGTTTCACATATTGAATGTGAAACAGTTTCAACTTTGTTGTTGCAAAGTAGGCAGTTTGGATTGTCAGTGGATTTTCATATCTTTGCTTTCATGGCATCAGTTTGTAGTGCTTGTTCTTGAGCAGCGAGTATTAAACTTTCCGTTTCTTTCTTGATGGCATATATTTTATATACATCTTAAGCCATGTCCATGTTAAGTTGTCATCACATTTTTCTTCAATGTTTTTCAAGTCTGTCCATGCAATGCTTTGGTTTTCCATCTATTTAATCTGTCATCCAGTTGTTTTTCCTTATATTTTGTTGTTTTACTACTGTTCTCCGTTTTCACAACCTGTAGCAATTTTTCTGACTTTGGTTCACATAATCATTCAAACTTCATTTTTCCTATTATATACTTTATTCATTAAACATGAAACTCAGCCAACTGAATATTCAAAAATGCATTACAAATACCAGTGATTGGTGCTAATGGTTGATACGGTTTGCTGCCAGCGTCCTAGGTATCAACCAAGTACCTTCTTAAAATATAAGATATTCTGACTAGCACAGTTTTTTGCAGTCCTGCTGATGTTATTGCAGGAAGCTGCAATTTGTTGATGTATCTTGTTAAATTCTTGGACATGGTGCCAAGTGCCCCGATGACAAGTGGGTATCACTGTTACATGCTTCATCCATAGCCGTGTAGCTTCGATGGCCAGGTCGCGATATTTCATTATTTTTTAGTTCTTTTTCTTCGAGACTGGCATCTCCAGGAACAGCAATATCAATAAACTGTACACTTCGGAAGAAGGCGGGGCTTAGCAGTGAGAAGACGGATTTTCAGACTATTCCTGAAATTCCTCTATTCCGAAGCATTTGGATGGTCCCTTTTTGGACCCAAGCTGTCCCGGAGAGACAGTGAAAGGTAGGAGGAGATCCAGTGATCCCAGAGACGTTCGCAAAGTCCCTGGGGACTTGGAATTTAACCTCCTTTGCCAGTGACTTCTGGATTAGCCGTAGGCTAACCAAAACTGCAGATAGCTCCAAAGAATGGCGAAAGTGTTTTCCAGCTGGTAAGGTGATTTTATTACTCAGAGAAAGACAGTCCACATAAAAATTTAAGCTAATTGAAACCAAAGAACAGAAGAATTTAGTGGCGATTTCGATCTCTTTATTGGTTTATGGACGGTGGTTATCCTATTTTTTAAATGTTTTAAATGCTATTTACATGGACAAAGGAAAGATTACTCCAACATCTCATCTGATTCTCTGTAAGTGGGCTGTAAACCAATTCACTATAATTTGGCTCCTTACAACTTGACACTTTTATTGCTTGGCTGGATTGGTCTAAGATCAGATAAGATTGTACAGCTCCCAGCTTGTTTTTACTTGCAAATACCTTAGAGTTTCCAAAGGAAAAATACTAACTGCGTACAAATATGGTGTCGATTCAAGTCTCTATTCAAATGATTTTTTCCGCACTACAAAAGTTATCTGCCACATATGATAGATTTGAGAGGAAACTGGATTATCTGCTGTTTCTAGCAACAAAATATGAAGAAAAAAATGAGAATGTTGAATGTTTGAATGTTCTTGAAATACAAACGAAGGATGTCAGAGATGAAGATTTTCAACTTGCTGATATTCTGGGCAACTGGCTTACCTCTGAGGGAGAAAAAGATGGAATGTCTGAAGGGGGGGCAGCCACACAGAAGATTTACTTCGAAAGACAGAGCGTAGGAGGAGTGAGAAGCATTAAAGAATTTATACTTTATGAAATATCATCTGCAAAGCTTTTGATACCACCACTGAGAATTAAAGACAAGCTGAAAAAGGAAACAAACGGAGGACGGCAGCATTATATGAGAGGTACCATAAGCAAAAAGGTGCAAAGATTTTTTTGTATGGACTTGCTCATAAAGACGTTTGGAGAACTTGACCCACGAATGGCAACAGGATTAAGGAGGTTTTGTTACTGGAGAGACACAGGCTGATAGATGGAAGAATACAATTCAAAACTAGCTAAACCTAATTAAATTCATTTGTAATAGATATAGTTGAATAATAATTTATAATGATAGTAATGTATATAGTGTGGAGTTGATATGATAAATAATAATTGGATATGAGAAGGGAAGGTTAGAAATATTTTTGGACCATATATAAAGGTTATTAATCACAATAATTATTACTATTCAAAAATAAAATAAAACTATATACAGTTAAATCTTAACTAATATGGGGAAAATGCTATGATATACGATATAATTACATAAAGAAAGGAGAATGATAATAAACTAAATACATGGAGGATAGAATTTTTGGTATTAAATATTATGGATGTTTAGCTAAAACAGGATATGAGGATTTGATGTTAATGGAGGATTTTATAAACAAGCAAATAAAATGCTAGCATGTGGTTATGGATTAAATCTTTGGCATAGTTAAGGATGAAGGATGTTTAAACAACTGTAGTCAACTAAAAGTGGAGGTATGATGATGTTAATATGGTAAACATTTGAGTTAAGATATTTGAATTAATATGAATTAATGGAAGAGATGCACAAAAACATGTAACCAGCTGATATACTTTTTTATAACATATACTTGTTGTGTTTTTTGTTTTGTTTGTTTTGTTTTTCTCTGCCTTGTTTTTTGTTTTTTGTCTTTTTTGTGTTTTGATTTTTTTCCTCCACTGTTGTGGGCATGTGTTGTTTATGTAACAAAAAAATAAATAAATAAATTTATTTAAAAAAAATAAACTGTACACTTCGGCCCTCTACAACCCTGATATCTGGCGTGTTATGCTCCAAATTATGATCCACTTGTATTTGAAAGTCCCACAAGATCTTCACCTTCTCATTTTCGATAACTTTTTCAACTTTATGTTCCCATGACTTTCTAGATACAGGTAAATCATATTTTTTACATGACCAGTGGATTAATTTAGCAACTCGGTTATGTCTAGCTTTGTTGTTGTTGTTGTTGTTGTTGTTGTTGTTGTTGTTATTTCTTCATCTTGTTCCCTTTCTAGGCTCTCATGTTAGCTAAACGTTTTAGAACACAACTGCAAAACCCTCATCTGTTATCACAATTCTCTGACAGTAAACTCATTTACTGAAACCTGGCTGGTTTTGTTTGAACATCTTGATTTTTTATTTCTTTTATTCCTAGTTTCTTCAACTGGAAATATGCAGTCTTGTGCAATTTTCTCAGATTGACAGAAAAACCCTGCTGATAGCAATTTTGCTACTACATGGTGAGACAAACAAATGAAACAATATAACTGCTAAGAATCTAGATTTAAAATATAGATACATTTTTATCTAATCTAATCTTATATGCACCTTTGCAGTATTATGTCTTTTGGATTTTGTATAAATGTGTGCTGTATAGCCTGAGGGAATGGATCAACAGTCTTACTGGATATGTGATATTACTTAATGAATAGTTCCATACCTGATGTACTTCGTTATATTTTCCTTATGAAGAAAATGAAGAGAAAAGGAAACAAATACCTTTATCGGATGAACCAATCTCTGTTATTTTGGTTCATTTGATACCTCAGAAATAACACTCTGACAGAAATAATTAATATTCAGAGGATCCAAAACTGGTATTCATTACATGACATCATTTATATCATCTAATTTAATAGGCTCTAGGAAGCTTATACTGAAAATTGTCTAAGCCACATAAACAAACATAAACTAAAAGTTCAAGTTTAAATTATTGAAAATTAACATCAACAACAATATTAATTAAAATTAATTTAATTAATTCAAAGAAAAGAATTCCTAGACTTGAAAATTCAGACCTCAAGTTATAGAAGCACCGTGATGGGATGGAAGTTCGAGATGCGTAAGAAAGAAAAAAGTATACAATTTGTTGACTATTGACAAAAAAAGCATAAAATGAAGCTAGGGAGCACACACTAAACAATAAGACATTTGAATAATTAACTAACAATTCATTGAAATGAGCCATATATCTGAATAACAATTACTCAAATAAAAAGTCCTTTCCAAACTTTGTGTTTTCTCTGCTTCCTTTTTGTTTGTCTGGGACATTCAGGCTTATATTTTGAAGTTTCATAAAATGAAAAAGGGGTGTGGTAAAGGATGCGGTGGGTCAGTGGGTAAGATGCTGAGCTTGTCGATCAGAAATGTTGGCAGTTCGGCAGTTTGAATCCCTAGTGTTGTGTAACGGAGGGAGCTCCCATTACTTGTCCCAGCTTCTGCCAACCTAGCAGTTCGAAAGCACATAAAAATGCAAGTAGAAAAATAGGAACCACCTTTGGTGGGAATGAAACAGTGCTCCGTGCACTTTTGGCATTTAGTCATGCTGGCCACATGACCATGGAGATGTCTTTGGACAGCACAGGCTCTTTGGCTTTAACATGGAGATGAGAACCAACCCTTAGAGTTGGGAACAACTAGCTCATATGTGGGAGGGAAACCTTTACCTTTACTTTAATTTTCTTACTCTTCCTTCCAAGAGTACAATCAACTGAAAAAAGGCATATACAAGGCCAAGAGATAAATAAAGCATACCAATCGCCTCTCCCTTTCCCAAGTTCATCAAACATATTGCCAACATTTTTCATTGACTATGATTTAAAATCCCTGCCAACCTATTTTATCACTTGTTTGGGGAAAAAATAAAATGAAACCAAAACCAACAACTGAAACTTGAAAGTGCAGGAGTTTATGTACTCAAGTGGATAGAAGCAAAAAACTTTGTACACTTCGCAGGCAAAAGAAATATCTTGCAACCACTAGTTGCAAGGACCCATACTGTGGGGACGATATGCTGACTCTGTAAACTGCTTAGAGAGGGCTGAAAGCCCTATGAAGCGGTATATAAGTCTAACTGCTATTGCTATTGCTATAGTACACAGAATAAATAGAGAGTAAATCTCATTCCTTTCTAGTACTGATGAAATTACAGTTGGGTAATGAAACTTCTTCAAGAAAACACCAAAGTTCAGAGAACACCAAGGACCCCACTGTTCAACAGTGAATTACAATTATTCTCTTCTTAAAAAACCCCACCTGTTTTCTAGATCCTTTGAAAAACACAAGAGCATGGATAAGACAAAAGCTGAGTGCATATCACCACATTACATTAAAATAACAACATCAAGAAAAAGAATAGCTAGTTTACAAGGTTTTATTGCAATGCCAAATTTATACTATAAACATGCCATATACCCATGATGGTGTACCTATGGCATGTGTGCTTGAAGTGGCATGTGGAACCATGTCACCATCATGTGCGACATCACCTGTTCTTCTTCTGGGTTTCTGGTGCGCATGCACGCAGGATGATCAGCTGGCCTTCATACATGTGGCAGTGCTGGAAACTGGAAGAGATGATCGTCGGGTGTGCATGTGCTCCAGTAACCAGAAGACTAGCTTGTGGAAACTGGAAGTTCATTTTCCAGCGCATGCGAGGTTGCAGCCCTGACAAACTCATGCTTCCTTTTTGACACTGAGTGCCGAAAAGGTTCACCATCACTGCCATATACATTTTAGATTAATCTAACAATTGGTATTGTGATTCTATTAAGTTTTAAGTTTCTTTCTTTTCTATGCATTAAAATAAATTAGTAAATAATATCAGTTTTCATCTTATCAATGAATATATATGGGAGCAGAAAGGAAGTGATTAACATTAATAAAATTAATGTTGAATTTTTTATTTTTCTTTTCTTTTTTTAACTTATTTAAGAATTAAAAAACAGAAACCTAGTAGTTGTCAACAAAAACACTGGATTCAAAATCATACAACAGAATAATTTTTTAAAAAATGGTTTTAGGTACAGAATTATATTTATGAAAGTGTCATTATAATCAGTAGCTGTCCTCTATAATAAGAAATATTTTTTCAGCCAAGCTTTAAAATTGTTACTCAGGAAACACTGCCAGCACATTCTTCTGTGGAATCATTATTTCATTAATTTATGGCCGTTTTTATGTTGTGCTGTTTTCAAACTCAAATAGAACATTGCATTGGCCCACATTTAGTTTACTTTCAATAATTTGTATAGTCAGTCAATACAAATATTTTCCTTTATAGACTTTTCATAACCACTATTTTATCTGTTTGCCTTTCATAAGATTACTCAGGTTAGCACACTGACTTGTGAAAATAAACAGAAGGACACAGTATTGGAAAAGAAAACAAAAGAAAGGAAAAGAAAAGCTATAGAACAAGTAATGGAAAAAAATCATTAAATAATATTTGTCATCCTCTCAAATATTTACCTGTGTATTTGTAAGAGTATTGCTGTTTGCATTATATCATGGTTACAGTAGTAATAAAAATTGAAGTTCAAGAGAATTCTACAAGGCAAAAAAGATGATATAAACGAAAACAATGAAAGTGAAATATTAACAATAGACTCTTATATTTGATACTGAGGAAATCTTTCTAGTTACCATTTACAGAATTTCCAATAGGAACAAGATCTAGGGTATTAAAATAGATCTTAATGTATGGCAAGTTTTGTCCCTCAGGTACTCAGTCCACACTATATAGTGTAATTCTAGAACTACAGTTTATTGCTATCGTTTCCCTGTTATGTGACTTAAATTAATATTTCCTTTGCTTCCCCCCCCTTGCTTCAAATCAGCTGCAGTTCCTGAATCCTTGCCAAGGGCTGGTTAAGAATAAGGCAAAATTATTGGTCTTATATTTGACCTTTCATTTGTTCTTATATTAGACAAAGAATCACATTTAAAAAGGAACAAAAACAGAACTAAGATGTAACTAGAATCAGGACTTAATGGGTTTTTTACATTAAATTTAATGAAATATAATAATCTTAATGTTATTATTCACCATATAGTTTTTAATATTCCTTTTCTTTCTCAGTGACCCTTACAATTTGAAACAGGTTAGGGGAATTTGAACCCAACCAGGAACCTCAATTTTGTTGTCCTGCTTTATGAAACAACGTCCATTCAAATGCATGCTAATAAATGTTGAGAAAAGACTTTCTTATACATAAGAAAATATGTCAGGTGTTAATCAGTTTTGGAAAGTTTATTTTTCTTAGAAATACATGTATCACTATGATGGAGAAAGAAAGAAAATCATATATTTTTGACTACTACTATTCAGAGGATAATATCATTTGATCATAATGGTTTGCCATGCCTTAAAATCTGTGGAACTCAGGGCAATACTTCTCTCACCTCTTATATCCTGGGTAGGGTTAACTCAAAGTTTCTGCCATGGTGACCCACAAGCAATTATCTTACCTCTTTATGCAGGATTTGAGCACCTGACATGAAGATGACCTTACTAAAGTGACAGTAGCCTCAATCTGCCACTCAGACCTACTTGAGTCTTCCTCCCCCACCACTGTTCCCTAGAAACAGCTAGTGAATATGATCAAATTTCCCATTAGAGTCTAATCTTTAGGATAGATCAGGTAAATGTCAGAATGTTATTCTTGTGCTTATGAATTATTCAAAAATATTTTAAAGTAAAGCTATTATTGGCACTGCAGTGACCTGAAAGGAATTTAATTTTTATAGTACTGTAAATGAAATTGATGCTGTCTGAAAAAAGGGGAACATTTTGGAGAGGAGAATTAGCATGTGTCATCTAGTGTTTTCTGCATTTTATTACCAAAGCACATTCTGTCAATCCTTTCCCAATAATTTCACATGAACACCCAGAGATACAAGCACATCTATGTGTACGCACAAACACACACACACGCACAAACACACAGACACACACAGGCACACAGGCACACAGGCACACACACACACACAAATGAGTATCATAATAATATAATAAAGTTTCAGATTTCTTTTTTTTAATCTTGGTCAGAATGAATATTTTAAAAACACATTTAAGATATCTCTATAAAGTTGGCAAAATATTTTTTTGACTACAGCATTATTATTTAATGTGATGTTTTTCCTTTGTTCACATACCGATATATAGTGAAATATATTCCAGATCATCTCAATTTTATTTTGGTAAACTGACAACTCTCTATATAAAAATATATTTTAATGTTTAGCTGTGCTTATTTCTGTAAGCTTGGCTGTATTTTTAATATACATATATATGCTGTAAAATCAGCCTAAAAATAAACAAGATGAACTTTGAGCCTAGAGGTATCAGAAAAGCAAAAAAGCAGATTTTTAAACATATTAATCTTATTTTAATTTTAAAAAAGAAGGCCAATTTACATGAAAACAGATTTTCATGGGTGTAGGTCTTTTCCCATGTAAGATTGAGATTGTCTTGGCAACGTTTCGGTGAGGTCTCACTTGCCATCTTTAGGCTGGTGTTTTCGGCTTAAAGCATAGTCAGAGCTGCCGTCTTTCTATAAATCTTGGTGGGGGTATGTAGAGTGCTGGCTTTGTTTCAGTAAGTGGATTGATTGGTTGTGTGGTTGACGATACCTTCCATCTACCAGACATCTGGAAACCAGCCCTAGTCAACAAATGAGCCCCACCCACCATCCAGGCCATTACAACACAAAACAACAGCGGACACACAGCCAGCACCAATCAGCACCAATCTACCAATCATGATACAACCATACAACCAATCAATCCACTTACTGAAACAAAGCTGAACTCCACACACCCCCACCAAGATTTATAGAAAGACGGCATTTCTGACCACGCTTTAAGCCGAAAACACCAGCCTGAAGATAGTGAATGAGACCTTGCCAAAACGTTACCAAGAGAATCTCAATCTTACATGGGAAAAGACCAAATACAACAAGACCACCATATATATACTCTACTCCTGGAAACACCAAACCTGAAGTAGTCAGCAGCAGCCTGAAGATGACGAACGTGACTTCGTCGAAACGTCGCCAAGACATCTCCAATTCTACGCGGGAGAAAACCCGAACAACTAGAGACCCATATATATATCGGCTCATCACAAGAGACCATCAGGACAGAAACCCAATATTTTTACTGTTGCCTTTTGCCACATTTGTGTTGTATTTGTGCTGATAAATAAATAAAGGGAGACTAGTATAGACCTGTTTCAAGCTATTTAGCTCTCATCAGCTAGCCATACCCTTACTGGGATTCGAACCTGTGCTGTATTGCATCTTAGGCAGATGTCTTAACCATTAAATAAACACTAAATATATACCTACTTCCCTGGCTTCAGCTGATAACGAGGAGGACCTGTGGAGCTGATAAGGAGGACGGACACACACACACACACACACACACACACACACATTTATATTTATATATATATTTATTTATCAGCACAAATATAACAAATGTAACAAAAAGGCAACAGTAAAAAATATTGGGTTTCTGTCTGGATGGTCTCTTGTGACGAGCCGAAGGACAGAGAAGGGAAGTGTGACCTTCCTCCCATATTTGGGCATACCAGGGGTTGTGACTTTAAATATATACCTTTCACCCTGGCCTGGCTGATAAGGAGTCGAGCTCTGTAGCTCAATGGTTAACACATCTGCCTAAGAGTCAATAGAGCACAGGTTCGATTCCCAGCAAGGGTATGGCTAGCTGATGAGAGCTAAATAGCTTGAAATAGATCTATACTAGTCTCCCTTTATTTATTTATCAGCACAAATATAACACACACACACACACACACACACACACACACTATTTGTGCTAACAAAGGCAACAGTAAAATATTGGGCTTTCTGTCTGGATGGTCTCTTGTGATGAGCTGATGGACAGAGAATGGAAGCAGTTAGCTTCCTCCCATAATTGGGGCATACCAGGGGTTGTGACTTTAAATATATGTATGTATGTATGTATGTATGTATGTATGTATGTATGTATGTATGCATGCATGTACGTACACACGCACGCACGCACACACATATATATACCTCACACTATACCTCAATTAATAGACTGAAACTCTTATCATGGAACAACATGTGTCCACTAAGCATTCCATTAATCATCTAGCTTCATAACTTTCAACAGATATATGATCATCATTATTGTAAGGCCATTTTTAAAAACGTTTTTACAACAGTGACATGATTATTGACATATTGACCACAATGACATTAGAAAAATGTCAATATAAAATATTATAATATAAATATAACATATTAAAAGAAAACCAAAGTAAAAATATGCCTCATAATTTGACAGCAAAAAAATCTAACCAATTATACACCATTATTTAGTCTTCAAATATTAAGATACATTCAATCAGACACTTTAATGTTAGAATCTTCTACAAACAATCAAGAACAGATGAAGAAGTGGTACATAGCTGCATCTCAGTATAAAACCCCAGGGAAAATGCAAACATGCTGATCAGGCTGAATGCCAAATTGCAGCTAGAAATAAAAACAAGATAAGAAGCATGAAAGAAAAAGTGTAGCCCAAAAGTCAATTGAAAAGACAGATAATAAAATGTCTAGAAGGCCAATCAGTTTTTCCCTTTTCTCCACAGAGCTTTTACCTTACCAGTGACTTAATTGAAACAAATTGTTTAGAGAAACAAAAGAGAAACTGGGGACAATCAAAACTTTTTTCCCTTTCCTAATTGCTACTTGAATATTTTTATATTTTATTTTGGACATTGTTATTAATTTCCATTTGGATTATGATGATGAAACAGTTTTTATTTAAAAATCATATTTTGAGACACTTAATTTACCTGGATGTATTTACCTTATTACTATAGAATGCTGTGAATTATATTTGTTATCTAAATATACTGCATTATTTTCTGTATTGGTGCTAACATAAAGATAAATTATTCATAACAGATCCTGAAATCTTGAATTTCAGGACAACAAAAGAATAAAGTGCTTCTCAAAAAGGATTTTGTCCTTTTTCTTAAGTATCTAATTGTATAGGTCATTAGCATGCTCAAGAGGTTAATGTACCCATAAGTCACTTTCCTTAATGTTCCCTAGATTTACTAATTATCTTCTGCTATTGCTTACCAATAAGAAGAAACATTTTAGAAAATTTACTGGAATAAAATATCCACCACGAATACTTTCACAGAGCTCTAAATAGTTCTGCTAAATCTCTTAAAATGCACTTTAGAATATTATCAGAAATAAAAGCAAAAATACCTAATAGTCAATCTTAAACTAAAATTTATTCATTCTTTGTTGAGATTGCATATTGTAAGCAGCTGATTTTTGTACAACTCAGCAATACAGCAAATGCTCTATATTGATAAGCCCAACTTGTAAATTTCATTTATAAACTCTTATTACTTCTATGAATCCAAGTTTATCCATTTTCCAGAAAAAGCCAGTTTAAGCATGAAATCTGTTGGTTTTTCTAACAATAAAGACCGAAACAAAATAATTTGGCTTCTATAGTAATATCTTTACTAAGTACATCTTTAATGCCAATATTAGTGACTTGATGATCTTCCAGGCAACTTGGCTTCCTATTAAGAATATATTTGAAGATTAGCTAAAAGAAAATTAAAATGAAAAAATTGTGTTGGATATACAAGAGTATATACAACACCATAATGAGAAGCAGGCAGTGGATCTTTTGATGATGACCTAGTTTTGATTTTACTAGAACCCAGAATGGCATTAAATTCTTAATGAAGAAATTGAATGACTTTGCACCATATCTTGTTTTAAAGTAAACAAACAAAAAACAAAGATGCAGGTTGAGATTATGAGTATATAAAACCAAGATGCTTTTAAAAATTGGTTTAAAAATTGAGAAAGTTAAATATTTTGAGGGTTTCATTGACTAATATAAATTGTATGTTGTTTTAGAATAATTATGTTAAGGTATAGAATTATATTAGAAAGGACTTATCAAGCTGGAACAAGCAACAATTGTCATTATTGAGTAGAATCTCAGTGATTAAAATAAATATTTTACATAGGATATTAATTTTACTCTAGGCAGTACCAATAGCAACAATAAAGGTATATTTAAACAATAGAAAAAACATTCCATGTTTCTAAGTTTGTATGGCAATGTAAAAAGCAAAAAATTAAATATAAATTGTTGTAGGAATGTAACAAAAGAGGTGGTCTGGAATTAAATTACAATTAAAATTGTACTTTACCATTTTATCCATCAGGTATGGATAAAAGATTGAGTGACTGAGAAATAGGAGGTTATTGCAGTTGAAACAAAATGATTTGAGATTAGGTGGTAGAGCTATCTAAATCTGTATGACAAAGTTAAGGTTAATATAGATTTTTGTATGATAAAGTTAAGGCTCAACAGAGACTTCATTTCCTTAGAGATCTGCAGAAAAATCAGGTGGAACAATGGCTGATGACTTCTTTCTATCGGTCCATGATAGAAAGTGTCCTCACATACTGTATAACAGTATGGTATGCTGGTTTAACAGCCGCGGACAGGAAGGCACTACAGACAGTGATTAATTCAGCACAAGAAACCATTGCTTGCCCCCTAACACGACAGGATGACATCACGAGGTCTTGCTGTTTCAGCAGAGTAAGGAAGATGATTAGGCATTGACACCCTGGCCAGTGTCTCTTTTCACTTTTACCATTGGGCAGAAGACAAAGAAGAATAGGCAGCTGCACAAACATGTTTTACTCACAACTGTCAGACTCCTTAATACAGTATAGCACCACAAACAGATTAATATGATGAATTTCACTGGTGCAAGTGTAGTATGCAATATGTATATACCATAATATAATATCATACACCAGAGTAATATACATATTGCACAGAATATGACATACATATGGAAACATACGACTAGTCCTTGTATAAGGATTATTTTTCATATTCATGTTGTCTTGTATTCTTGTATGGACTGTACCAGTAGAGGCTAAACCAATTTTGTTGTATACATGATGTACAATGACAATAAAGGCTTTGAATTTTAATTGAATTGAATTAATATAGATTTTCAAAATCATTTTCTTAGGCATGCCATATTTAAGGTTTGAACAGATTTGGAATAAGATTAACTCCCCAGATTCTTCTATGGTTGTCACTCCAATAATCTTTTTAAAGCTTTTTTTTAGAAAATAAATGATAGATTGTTGACTTATTTAGACTTACTGATTTGTTTTTCTGAAGGAGAATGTCAACTAAAAACAACAGAAAATTTGGAAATGGAAAGTCATACTTGTGAATGGTTTTCTTATGTTCATTTGACAGACTTATTGGACAAGATTAAAAGAATTGAACAAAAAGAATTTTGATTTTACAAATAAGAAAATCAATTTTGAATTGGATTTGTGTCCAATGACAAACATGTTATTGCTAAGATGTACAAACTATTATTTAAAATGAAAATTTTTAAAAACTGCATGATTTTAATAGATCTTCTAGTCATATAGGGAAAAAAGCTGCTGACAATATAGCTTCTTTTTGTTTTATATTCTTGTTTATATTGCTAAACTACTGTTTGTTTTATATCGTTCTTGTGTTGATGATAATAAAAAATACCTGTAAACACAAACAACCATTATATGGAGAAATTTGTTAAAGGCATATCTATCATACAAGCATGCGAGATCCAAAAGCTTCAAAGCTATCCAATCATAATGAGCTCAACAATCAAGGATGTCTGAAGGTTCCCTTGTCAGTTTTCAAAGTTCTATATGGTAATCACATGTTCCTGGCCATTAAAACTCACTAAAGAAAGTATGTATGAATCTTTCTTCCTAGGGATTAATCTTTCTTCTTCCCTCTTCCTGATGATATTCAGCAGGTTCTGACCAGTTCTGGAGAACCAGTAGTGGAAATTTTGAGTAGTTCAGAGAACCAGTAAATACCACCTCTGACTGGCCCTGCTCCCATTTATTATCTGCTTCCTGAGTCCCAGCTTATCGGGAGGGAATGGAGATTTTACATTATCCTTCCTCTGCCTCACCCACCAAGCCACACCACCAAGCCACACCCACAGAGGCAGTAGTAAAAATATTTGAATCCCACCACTGCTGATAATGTTCTGCAGTTAAAGGCCCTGGAAGTTGTTACATCACAGGCATTTTAGTTATGTGCTTGTAAGCTACCCTGTGTCTTAAATGATTTATGGATATATAAATTCAACAAACAAACAAATGCAAGTAAGGATAATTTTCATTGAAAATTTATTTTTCATCAACACTTCATTCCTATCTGGATCAGTTCTTCAGGTAGTTGCTTTAAGTGAGTGAGTAAATTATGCATCTATTGATTACACAACTTACTCTTGTAGTATTGTAAGTTTTGTCCAAGAGCACATTTTAATTTCCTTTTTTTGTGTGTCTGTTCACTACAATTAAAAAATATGGAAAAGGGAAAATAGGTTGTGATTCTCACAGCTTATTTTTAGTTTGCAATCTGGAACTATATGAAATAAAATCACAGGTCTAATGAAAACTGGCAGCTTCTCACTGAATGGACTATGTATAGATAACAATGGAAAAATCGAAAACATAAGTGAGGGAGGAAAATCTAAATAATAATAAATTACAAACAATGCACTTCTTTTATATGTGTGAAGAAAAGTTTTGTTGTTCTCTTTCACACCTAAACTACTCATAGCACTTTCATACGTCTGCCTTTGCTTGCCTGTTTAATGTAAAAGTTAATGTAGTTATAATAGTCTTAATTTACAAACATTTTTCTTGTATACATGATACAATTTCACTTTCAATAGCATATATTTTTCCATATTGTAACCTTTGTTAGATCAATGACTGCCTTTTGATTCACAAACCTCATGACTCCATAAAGTTCAATATTCTTAAGAATGTAAATAATGGGTATGTTTATAGCTATATCTATTTGAAATGGATGTACAATAATAGTAAGCACAATTGACATCCATACTTTTCAAAGACCAAATCTTCTATTGTAAAGTACCTTTATATACAGGAATGTCAAGATTCTTGTGTAGTCCTACCACTATGCTTTAATCAATATTAAACAATTATTTGCCAATGATGAACTGTATATGTATGCTCATTTTTAGTCGCCATTCATAAGAATTCCATTACCAGGATTTAGCACTTTTCCTCCTTGATACCAGGAAACCAATGATTTGCTGTAATTGGTAGCTGTAAATCAAGCAATCCTCTCCAATTATTGATACTTTTCTAGTGGTTCTCTTATTATCATTATAATACACTTCTGTTTCACTACTTCTGAAACGCAATCATGCTGCTTAGAATCTTTCAGATCAATTAAGCGGCAAGTGGTTCTTTTTTGGGGGGGAGGGGGTCAAATTGTTTTGAACACCAGATAAAGTTACCCTTAGTCATTATCCACCTGTTTAGAATATTAAAAAGTGTTATTAGAAGTTCACTGTTTTTTGTTTTGCCAAGGATATTTCCAGCTTTTAAAAAAAGAATTATTGTTGTCAGTTGTGAAGTCATGTCCAACCCATTGTGACCTCATGGACAACATTCCTCCAGACCTTTCCATATATTTTTGCCTTTTGGGATTTTCCACTGTACCATGGAGTTTTCATGGCAAAGATACTGGAGTGGGTTGCCATTTCCTTCTCCAGTGAATCACGTTTTGTCAAAGGCCTCTGCTATGACCTGTCCATCTTGGGTGGCAATGAAGCTCATAGCTTCATTGAGCTATGCAAGCCCCTTCACCACAATAAGGCGGTAATCCACAAAGAGGTAAAAAAGAATAGGATTACCATTGTATAACAATGATGAAACTTGGTAACTTTTAAATAACTACATATGAGGAGGAGATCAAAGTTAAGCAATAACCAGTCATCTGTATGTTGTAGCCCTTGAAGTGTGTATTTTAATACATTATTTCAATGAAATTTGGCTCTAAATGTAACAGCAAGATACAGAGCGATGAAAGGCAAGGAATGTCTAACAATAATATTTTTAGTAGAGTTATTAAAGGCAAGGAATATCTAATAATAATATTTTAGCATTTGAATATAATTCTTTATTGGCCAAGTATTATTGGACACACAAGGTATTTGTTGTTGATGCATATGGTCTCAGTGTATATAAAGAAAAAATAAAATATATTTGTCAAAAATCATAAGATATAACACATAGTGATTGTCATAGCACACTAATAAGTAATCAAATCATAGTAGGAAACAATAAGAACAATGAAAGTTTTAAAGATACAAGCCAGAGGGATATAGCCATAAGTGGAAAAAGATAGATACTAGTAAAGATGAAAAGAATAAATAGTTATACAGTCTTAGTATATAATTTGACAGTGTTGTGGGAATTAGTTGTTTAGCAGAGTGATGGCATTTGGGGAAAAAATGTCCTTGTGTCTTGTTGTTCTGGTGTGCACAGCCCTATAGCATTGTGGATATAGGGTAGACATTGGGTAGATATTGAAACAATTTATGTCCAGGATGTGAGGGTTTTGTGGATATTTACACACACACACACACACACACACACACACACACACACACACCAGGAGATACATACATACATACATACATACATACATACATACATACATACATACATACCAAAGATGGGTTCCTGCCAGTTCTAACCTCTTCTATAGAAGAGGTTCCACAAATCTACAGTGCGAGTTAGAACCGGTTCCAGCTCCCTCCCCCTGCCTGTCAGCACATCATTAAGATGAAGAGTGAAAGAAGGAATTCTGGGATTTGAAGTCCACAAGTCTTAAAGCTGTCAAGTTTGAACACCCCTGGTTTTTTTTTTCTAAAGGGTTAGGGGTGCAAGTGTCTTGTAAATTGACAGCTTTAAGACTTGCGTGCTTCAAATGCCAGAGTTTCTGAGCAAACATTTTGGTTACTACGCAAGAGCATTGTTAAGTGAGTTTCACCTTATTTTACAATTTGGCCACACCTACCCAGTCACATGGCTGGCAAGCCACTCCCACAAAGCAGGTCACACCCACAGAAGAGATTCTAAAAAAAATTGAAACCCACCATTGATACATACATACATACATACATACATACATACATACATACATACATACATACATACATCTATACATACATACAGTATATATAACGTTCATTTGTCATCTTAAATTCAGGGATGCTTTTATTTTGACCAAATATAATATTAATATATCATGTGCTTAATAATTAAAATATCTGTATACATGAGCTTAGGATATAGGAGCCAAAAAATGTAGCAAGATTTTCCTGTTTGGTGGCTTATGTAAGGATTTTGCATAATAAGGTTATCAAGAAATCAAAATATTCTTCCATTTTGCCAACTTAAATAGGAGTGATATGCTTAGAATATCTTATTCGTATAGATTTAAATGTATGTATTTCACCATCCTGGACTTTTCATAATTGATTCTTTTATTACTTTCTAAACCAGTGGTAAACAAATGAACACAATTGATAGCTATATAGAGAATTGTAACTATTTGCCGCTTAAATTATATATTAAATTATATATATATATATATATATTTATATCAGCACAAATACAACAAAATGTAACAAAAAGGCAACAGTAAAAATATTGGGTTTCTGTCTGGATGGTCTCTTGTGACGAGCCAAAGGACAGAGAATGGAAGTAGTGATCTTCCTCCCATATTTGGGCATACCGGGGGTTGTAAAAATAAATAAATAAATAAATAAAAATCTAATAGATATATTTATATATGTATATATGTATTTGTTCAATTCCCAGTAAGAGTATAGCTAACTGATGAGAGCTAAATAGCTTGAAATAGATCTATACTAGTCTCCTTTTATTTATTTATCAGCACAAATGCAACACATACACACACACACCACCACTACCACCACCACCACCACCACCACCAATCTTGTTGTTTCAGTGACTCTGGCCGGCTTACATTAAGATTAAAAAGTCAAAAAGTCCTACAAGACAACTAAAATTAGAGGAATTAAAAAGGAAAGCTAAAAAGATGGCTAATGGGGATCGGGATCTTCTCTATCTGGCCAGCCATGCCCAATATAACAGAACCCTCTTGGGGCCCTGGACCAAGTAGCAGAATTAAGTCTTTAGCTCTTCTGAAAGACAGGAGTGTGGAGGTGGGCTTCTCATAAATATTATACTCCACTTTTTGTGGGGTATACTCTTCTGTGCTGTTTTCCCCCTCACTTTTTATTAAAAAAAAATTTCTATGGTTTTTTTTTTTAATTACTGACACGTTTAACCCAAGTTGCATGATTCTGTGATTTATCCAAGCTTTTTGTCCTTTTCACTCACACATGCATGTAGTTCTCAACTTGCAATCATTTCTTTAATTATCATTCAATATTACAACTTCACTGAAAAAAGTGGGTTAGGACCAGTCTTCACACATATAACCACTGCAGCACCCCCACGATCACAATTCAGGGATCAGCAATGAACATTTATGAATAACAATTACAGCATCCAATATTATGTGATTGACATTTGGAACATTCTCAGTCAATCTCAAAGTCAATGGAGAAAGACAGATTTATTTAACAATAATATGATATACTAAACAGCTGCAACAATTTGCTTGACAACAATGGGAAAAAAGATAGCAAAATCAAGTTTGACTCACTTAACAAATGGCTTGCTTAGCAAGAGAAATTCTGCTACCAATTGTGGTTGTATGTTGAGGACTAACTGTATGTTAGGATTCTTAACCTCACTTACAGATTTAAATAGACTTGCTAGTGCTTCTTTTCAATAAAAGATTATGCAGGAGGCTTCATGAAGTTGAAGCACAATACAGGTAGTCCGCAATTAACGACAGTTTATTCAGTGGCCACTCGTACATCATACCACTGTACAACATCATTAAAAAGTTACTTATGACAAATGTCTATGGACATTCTCAGTCATCCAGGTCATAGTTGTCCTAAAGGTGCTTTTTGAAGAGGCAACTGGACTTTCTGTTTTTTCTTTGAAGACATTTCACTTCTCCTCCAAGAAGCTTCTTCATCTGAAGAAGAAGCTAAAGAGCTGAACAAGTTTCTTGGATAAGAAGTGAAATGTCTTCAAAGAAAAAACAGATAGTTCAGTTGCCTTTTCAAAAAGCACCTTTGGGATTACTTATGACTATTTTTAACACTTACAACTGTTACAGCATCCCCATGATTACGTGATCAAAATTCATGAGCTTGGCAACTGACTCATATTTATGATGGTTGCAATGTCCTGGGGTCATGTGATCACCTTTTGCAACCTTCTGTCAAGCGAAGTCAATGGCAAAGAATTCATTTAACAGCTATGTGACTAAATTAAATAACTGAAGTCAGTCACTTACCAACTGTGGCAAGAAAAGTCATAACATGGGGTAAAACTCACTTAACAAATGTTTCACTTAGCAGCAGAAAACTTCTGCTCAATTGTGATTGTAAGTTGAGGACTGCCTGTATTGCTTTGCTGTTTTAAAACTCTGCATCAACAAATTGGAAAAAAATGCATTTTTGCAAAAGACAAGTATAGTGCCTGAACAATCTGTATTGGAAATGTTAAAATAGTTTTTCACATTGTAGCTGTGTGGGAATTAAATACAGAAAAATCATTAATAAAGGAAATAAGTGCACATATTCCCACATTATTAAGACTTTTCAAAATCTTCCTTGGATCACATCGATTTTGACAGACCTTTTATATTCAGATCTGAGGTTACCAATTTTTTCCATCTGCTCTTAAACTGGCAGCCTATAATCCTATTTTTACTGAAAGCTAATCATTAGAAAGTGAATGTCACTCCAACATTACAGCTATATTTTTTTAAAATGAGATCAAAAGCTTGTTCAGTTCCTGACCTCCCCTGTACAGTGAGAACTTCCAAATCATTGCCTTCTAGACAATTCTTATAGAGAACTGCTGACACATTGTCCTCATGGAGAAGAAACCTGCAGTTGGTCCTTGTAGCTAACAAAACCTTTTAAGCTCCTGCCAGCAAATCCATGCAGAAGAAATGATTAAGAAAATGCCACCTCCAGGCATCCAGGGAAAAAAAAAACTTTGCACAATAAACCAGATGGGATAAAATTAGACTATGTTATCAAGTCTGAAAAGCTAAACATTAATGCTGTAATTGCAGACTAGAAGTGTGCTACAGAATGCTGATAAAATCACTTTGAATTAAAGATAGATATGGATTAAAATACAAATTGTATTTCTCCCAGTAAAAGTACAAAATATTAGCAGTTATTTCATTTTAGAAAGCACAATTTTAAATAAAAATGTGACTGGTGAAATCTTTCCTCGTATAGTCACATAAAATGCTATCAATTAATTATCAATTAATTTTGGTCGCAAATCCAGAAGATATAAAATAATAAAATAGTAGCTAAATTGCAGCTTTACTATAGCAAGCAGACTCCTGCCTTAAATGAGACTAAAAAAAAGAATGCCAAAATAATAAGATAGAAAAAAAATGTATTCTTTGTAGGTATTGTGACTGGAAGAAATATAATTAAAACAAAAATAAAATAAAATAAACCAGAATATCACTAATGTTGCATGAAATTGAAGGAAAAATAATCAAATGTCAATAAGGCATACACAAGTATAAACAAACAAAATTCAAAATGTTTAAAATGAAATGGATAAATATCACATATGGAGAATCAAGAAAGGAGATAAATATAAAATGAAATGATATGACCAGACAAGAAGTCTGGCAGAAAAACCAAAAGAAGCAAAGGAATGAAAATATATCAACATTTAAACTATGAAGAAAATATTCCCTCAATATTTCAAATTGAAGTTTTCAGAACATGTGAGGACACACCTGTATATCAGTTTTTTCTTGTTCAAGAATTACAGCTTGTGGTAATTCATTAAAACATATTGTACAAATGCCATTAAAGAAAGAAACAGAGTCACTAATCCTGGCTGTGCAAGAACAAGCTATCCGCACAAATGCCATTAAGGCCAAAATCAAAAAATCCGCTGATGATGCCAAATGCAGACTTTGCAAAGAAGCTGATGAAACTGTTGATCACATACTCAGCTGCTGTAAAAAAATCGCGCAGACTGATTATAAATTGCGGCACAATTCAGTAGCACAAATGATCCATTGGAATTTGTGCAAAAATTATAATATTAAAACAGCAACAAACTGGTGGGAACATCAGCCTGAAAAAGTCACCAAAAATCAGATGGTCAAGATCTTGTGGGATTTTCGCATACAAACAGACAAAATACTGGCACATAATACACCAGACATCACATTGGTTGAGAAAAATAAGGTCACAATCATAGACATCGCAATACCAGGTGATAGCAGGGTCGCTGAGAAGGAACATGAAAAAATCGCAAAATACCAGGACTTAAAAATTGAAATTCAACGACTATGGCACAAACCAGCAGTGGTAATTCCAGTGGTAATTGGCACACTGGGTGCTATTCCAAAAGCACTGGAATTACATTTAAAACAGTTAAAAATTGACAAAATCACCATCAGTCAAATGCAAAAAGCCACACTGCTTGGATCTGCACGCATATTACGAAAATACGTTACGACGTCCTAGGCCCCTGGGTGGGGCCCGACTAGTAACCAATGCCAAATCCGGCGAAACAACTGGCCACTGTGATACAATTGTATAATAATAATAATGAGACTATACTATTTCCTTTTTTCCTGTTGCAAAATTAATAAAGTCTGCAATATAGTTGTTAAATTATTTTCTTTTCTAATAAATTGGGGTGATTCAGAGAAAAGTGAGTATAGCAGCAGTTTGTAGTAATTAGCACATAAAATATGGAAGAACAAATAACTGAAAAATAATATTTATCTTGCCAGAAAAAGTAATCACAGGACAAACTTCAAACTTCAGAATCACTTTTTCAATTAGGGTTAGAATTTAGAAATTGAGATTATGTTAATATTAAATTGCAGCTGGATACATATTTGGAATAAAACTCAGTTGTGAATTCTTCTTTGATTTTGACTTCTAAGATTCTTTTAAGGTGCTAAAGAAAATCATGTTTGAATAGCTGTTTACGTTGCCAAAAGAGTTTCATTTATAACAATGCAATAATACCTTATGAAATGGTTGGATAAATACTCTCTGTCTAATTATGCATGTATAGCATTTCCCTAAATACAAGTTGAATAAAGATATTATATGAAACATGTTTACAGTTATGATTTATGACTTCTTAATTTCATCTCAGTGTTCTGCTGACTAGATTTGGCATTGAGAAATTCTTTGCAGATTTATGCTATCTCTTAAGACAGGAGGCAGAAGAATTATAGCACAATAATGTTCAAACAGCAGTATACTCTGTTTAAACGCCACAGGTTTCTTTAAATTAATAGCACTTAGCTCGTTCATATTTCTGGAGGATACATGGCAGCAGTTTATAATTACCTAGAACCTTACAAACATTGCTTAGATGCTGTGCAATAAAAAGAAAAGATTGTGAGTGGCAAAATTGTACACTATTAGCATTTTTAAAATGTGTATAACTGTATCAAAAAGAATTGTTATGATTTGCTAATATCATATCTTTCATCATCCTTACCCAGCTTGGAGTTTTACTTCAAAGATTAAATTAAGATTAGGTGGGTGGATAGATATTTTTTTTTAGCAAAGTGACAAATAGCATGAAGTAGCCCTTAATATATTGAGAACTGCAAGTTGCCCATAAAGCAGTATGATTACTTAATATGAGCTATATGGCCTTTTGTTCTATCATGCTGTCCTTTTTCTGTAATGGGAATTGTTGGAATTTATTATTTACAAGGAAAATAATATAATATAATTTGTAACTGAGAAGAAAGTGCAATAAGTATAACTAGCCAGGAGCACTAAAGATAAAGGTTCCCCTTGCACATATGTGCTAGTCATTCCTGACTCTAGGGGGTGGTAGTCATCTTCGTTTCAAGGCCGAAGAGCCAGTGCTGTCCAAAGATGTCTCTGTGATCATGTGGCCAGCATGACTAAACACAGAAGCCGCACAGAACACTGTTACCTTCCCACCAAAGGTGGTCCCTATTTTTCTACTTGCACTTTTAAGTGCTTTTGAACTGCTAAGTTGGCAGAAGCTAGGACAAGTAATGGGAGCTAATCAACATTATGTGGCACCAGGGATTTTAACCACCGAACTTCAAAGCATTCGATCGAAAAGCTCAGCATCTTAGTCACTGAGCCACTGCATCCCTCGACTGGCACACTAACCAGGCTTTAAAACATAGTGCATGGTGGTGAGTTAATTTGAATCTCGCAGAATCCTCCTAAATGATTGACAGATATGGACATCTTTTTCCAAGGTCTCAATGTTGGCATAATATAATTACCAGTAATCAATCAAAACATAGCTTGAAAATAGAATTTTAGAAAGGATAACAAAATATTAAATCCTGAGCTACAATATTCTCTTCTATTGATACCAAAATGTATTTGGTAGGGTTTCAGGTTGTTTAAAATGATATAAATTTGCATCGGTGAAGAATAATTTGGACCATGTAGGTAATGAGATTCAGCTCACCAAATTAAAGATACATGCAGCTCAAGAAATTAATTTGGGTGGTCTTTTCAAACTTCTCCCCCAGTCCTGGCCAAAGTGCCTCCAGGCTAGACTGTTAATAAGACATAAACTGCTAAGTTGCTAAATCAGATGCAGTCCAGCAAGTCATTTAGGGTAAGAATGGTAGTTAAATCTAAGAAAGTCACGAAGGAGCTGCCAAAGTTTCTGATATCTACTTAGTGTCAAAGTAAAGTATATACTAGAAGATAGTTTGGCATCTGCTGGGTTGCTGATCATTTCCTTGTCTTCTTAACTATATCACTAACCATAACACAGGGTACAACTTCAGTAACTGAAGCTGGTTAAATCCTAAATAAGGGAATGGCAAATGACATATTGTACAAAAATATTTTAGACATTTGACTTTTTCTGGACTCTTCTTTAAAGATCATGTTCACAATCTGTGAATTGTTAACCCTAACCCTTGGTTTAAATTTCCAACTGATATTACTGGTTTTAAGTTATTGTCGGAAAAATGACTGAGGAATGTTTGCTTCAACTAACTCTTTATTAAATCAGGCAACAGTAATAGCTAACAGATTAGAACAGAACAGAACAGTAACCACCTGACAGCTATTTATACTTGTAGCTGTCAGGCAGAAAACTAATAGGAAGGTTGTGATTGTACCGCTGGCTGGCAGGCGCGCCAGAACCAATCAGGGCTTCTCCCTGATCTTTCTGCAGCTATCGGTCATATCTCCGAGGACATAACAACTGACATAAAATGATTGTATCTTACTGTTGGGTTCATATTTCATTTATAATTATTCTTAGAAGAACAATTAGATCTTAATTTATAGTTTATCTAACTATCTCAAAAAGGTAAGAGTAAAAAAACTGAGGTAATTACTATATTTTTGGAGTATAAGATGCACAATTTTCCCTCAAAAAAGAGGCTGAAAATCTGGGTGCGTCCTACACACTGAATACAGCATTTTTTGCCTCCTGAAACCATTCACCAAAATGGCTGTTCATAGCCTTTAGGAGGCTTCCAAAGTGTTCCTGGAGGCTGGGGAGGGCAGAAATGAGAGAAAAATGGCCCATTTTTTGCTCAATCCCCCCCCTCCCCCGGTGCCCGCAGGAGCACTCTATAAGCTTCCTAAAGGCTATGCATGCCCATTTTTTTAAAAAAAAATGGGCCTGTTTTCACAATAAAAGGGCCGGTTTGGGGAAGTCTGCAGTGTGCAAAAACTTTTATTTATTTATTTATCTTTTGAAAACCTTGGTGCCTCTTATACTCTGGTGAGTTTTATACTCTGAAAAATAGGGTATGTATTTATTGAATAATTGGGCAATGATTTCAATATAAAACCTAATACACTGGCAATAGTTTGAGGAATATCAGACCATGGATTTATGGACACCATATCTTAAGATTATATTGTCAATGATATAGGAAACACGGGTGGGGAATCTGCAAGAAGAATCAAAAACTGAAGATTGCAGTTATGATCATCATCTTGGGTTTTTTCACATATTACATGGATGCTTCTGTGAAATGGTAAATAAAGGTAAAGGTTCTCTTGCATATATGTGCTAGTCGTTCCCAAGTCTAGGGTGCAGTACTCATCTCTGTTTCAAAGCTGAAGAGCCAATGCTGTCCAAAGATGTCTCTATGGTCATGTGGCTGGCATGACTAAATGGAGAAGGTGCACAGAACATTGTTACTATCCCACCAAAGATGGTTCCTATTTTTCTACTTGCATTTTTATGTGCTTTCGAACTGCTAGGTTGGCAGAAGCTGGGACAAGTAACAGGAGCTCACTCCGTTATGTGATGCTAGGGTTTCAAACCGCCGAACTGCAGACCTTCTGATCAACAAGCTCAGTGTCTTAACCACAGAGCCTGCTATGGTAAATAAGATGCCACAAAAAAAGGCATTCTACATTAGCTTCCATCAATTGCAGTTTTTAAGAAAGCTGTCATTTTTTCTTTCACATTTTGCAGTAAAGTGGCTTTATTGTTGTGTTCTTGATTTTACATATTCAATACTGAATCAGAAGTTTTAATTATAATGTTTTGGAATTATGTTAATGTATTTATGCTTTCATGAAAGGCATTAGTCATTTTTCTAATATTAAATTTTAATTTCTGTGTGTATTTGCAATTTTATTATAATAAAGTGCTTTAAGAGGATTTTGGCCAGCCTTTAATGGCTTTAGGAGAGTCTTTAATAAATTAATATATACAGGCCAAGATGAATTTTAGGAGAGTTAAATGAATAAATAACCTGAAGAGCAGGCTTTATTCGGACAGGATGTTTCATGGGACGCTGCAACTGTTCCCTTGCTGCATAGAGCATTTCACTGACCTATGAAGAGAGACAACTTGGAACAAATCAGAAGACCCCAGCCACCTGATCAGCATTTCAACATTAAGGAATGATTCAAACAACATACAAGCAGAATGTTTAATCTCAGTGAGGAAACTTCTGACTTGGGGGATAAGATCTAAAGAAAATCTTTTCAGCTTTAGAGGGGCTAAAGCTGCTGTCACATTATTTTTTATTTTTTTAAAAAATAAAAATGATATTTAATATTTTTTTAAAAAAAATTGTTTCCAACTGAAGCATTAAAGGCTTCAACTTGATGCTTTGTGTTGACACTCCCAAGTATTTTATTGCTAAGATATCAAGCAATAATTTTTTACCACTGTACCATAATATTCAAATCGAAATTACTTTTTCATCTCTAACACTTTTCTCACTCTATCATAAGTGCATGTACTTGGCTGAAGATATTGTGATATATTTCACCTGGCCAAAGAGAGAACCAGGCTTTTCATTTGTTTCTTTGACTTAGCTTCCCTTGTGATTATTTATTTGCCTGAGTCCATCTTCTTCTGACCTTGTTCTTGATCAATACTTTATTTTTCTTTTTTTCTTTTTTTTTTCTTCACTGACCTTTCTAACTGGTGACTCTTTAGTTTTAACAAGGCTTGAAACTTGACTTTTATATGTCCTATTGCATAATTGAAACAATAAGGGTATGTCTAGCTGATGAGAGCTAAATAGCTTGAAATAGATCTATACCAGTCTCCCTTTATTTATTTATCAGCACAAATGCAACACAAATGTAACAAGGCAACATAAAAAAATGGCTTTCTGCCTGGATGGCTCCTAGGGTGATCCGAAAGACAGAAAAGGGAAGCAGTATGCTCCTTCCCATATCTGGGCATATAAAATTATATTATATTATACACACTTGACAAAACAAATAAATAAAGAAAAAAGAAAAGAAAAATAAAACCAGTTGTCTTTTGATTGGCAACTAATAGATTTCACTATTAGATAGTTTTATTATTATATTACTTTATTATTATTATACAATTGTATCACATCGGCCAGTTGTTTCGCCGGATTTGGCATTGGTTACTAGTCGGGCCCCACCCAGGGGCCTAGGACGTCGTAACGTATTTTCGTAATATGCGTGCAGATCCAAGCAGTGAGGCTTTTTGCATTTGACAGATGGTGATTTTATCAATTTTTAACTGTTTTAAATGTAATTCCAGTGCTTTTGGAATAGCACCCAGTGTGCCAATTACCACTGGAATTATCACTGCTGGTTTGTGCCATAGTCATTGAATTTCGATTTTTAAGTCCTGGTATTTTGCGATTTTTTTCATGTTCCTTCTCGGCGACCCTGCTATCACCTGGTATTGCGATGTCTATGATTGTGACCTTATTTTTCTCAACCAGTGTGATGTCTGGTGTATTATGCGCCAGTATTTTCTCCATTTGTATACGGAAATCCCACAAGATCTTGACCATCTGATTTTCGGTGACTTTTTCAGGCTGATGTTCCCATCAGTTTGTTGCCATTTTAATATTATAATTTTTGGACAAATTCCAATGGATCATTTGTGCTACTGAATTGTGCCGCAATTTATAATCAGTCTGCGCGATTTTTTTACAGCAGCTGAGTATGTGATCAACAGTTTCATCAGCTTCTTTGCAAAGTCTGCATTTGGCATCATCAGAGGATTTTTCAATTTTGGCCTTAATGGCATTTGTGCAGATAGCTTGTTCTTGCGCAGCCAGGATTAGTGACTCTGTTTCTTTCTTTAATGTACCTGTTGTTAACCATAACCAAGTTTGTTCACTGTCCACTTTATCTTTTATTTTTTCCAGAAATTGGCCATGCAGTGCTTTGTTCTGCCAACTCTCCATTCTTTATTTTATCACATCTTTTCTGTCTTGTTTCGTCTGTTGGGCCTTCAGTAGATTTTTGTTTTTTACTTCGATTAATAGATGTTCTTGACTTTCTTTTAAATAATCAGCCAGTGCATGTTTTTTTTTTCTTCAACTGTTTGCTTCACTTGTAATAATCCTCTGCTACCTGATTTTCGGGGCAGATATAGTCTATCACTATCACCACGTGGATGTAAACTGTAGTGCATTGTCATTAGTTTCCTGGTTTTTCGGTCCAAAAGGTCCAAATCAGCTTGTGTCCAGTTAACTATACCAGCTGTGTATCTTATAACTGGTATTGCCCAGGTATTTATGGCCTTGATTGTATTTCCACCATTCAATTTAGATTTCAAAATTTTCCTAACTCTGTTGGTGTACTCTCGCCTGACAATAGTTTTTACTTCTCCATGCTTGATGTTATCCAACTGCAGAATGCCTAAGTATTTGTAGGCTTCATTTTCTTTGCATTTAATTAATTGGCCATTGGGCATTTCAATTCCCTCACATGCAGTGATTTTGCCCCTTTTTATGGATACAGTGGCACATTTTTCCATGCCAAACTGCATTGAAATATCGGTGCTGAATACTCGGACTGTATTTGTCAATGATTGGATTTCTATTTCTGACTTTCCATAGAGTTTCAAATCATCCATATATAGTAAATGCGAAATTTTTTCAGCTTTTTTGGCTGTTTGGTAGCCTAATTTCATTTTTTTTAAGATTACTGATAGTGGGATCATTGCGATGATGAAGAGAAGAGGTGAAAGTGAATCACCCTGGAAAATTCCTCGCTTGATATTAACCATTCCGTAGCTCTCATTCCCTATTGCCAACTCAGTTCTCCATTGTTTCATTGCCTTTTCAGTAAAGGATGTAATATTTTTGCTAATGCCAGTTGTTTCTAAGCATTTTATGATCCAACTATGTGGCAGTGAGTCAAGTGCCTTTTTGTAATCAATCCAGACCATATTCAAGTTCGTTTTTCTGTTCTTACAATTTTCTAATATCATTTTATCAATTAGAAGCTGATCTTTTGTGCCCCTGCTCCTTCTTTTGTTGCCTTTTTGCTCTACTGGCAAGATGTTGTTTGTTTCCAAATAATCCATCATGTTATCTGCAATAATGCCTGTGAGTAATTTGAAGGTTGTTGGTAAGCATGTTATTGGTCTATAGTTTTCAGGTGTTGTTCCTTTAGTTGGATCTTTCTGAATCAAGTATGTTTTTCCAGTTGTCAACCATTCATCAATTTGGCCCTTTTGTAAAATTTCATTCAGTTGCCTGGCCAATATTGCATGTAAACTGGTCAGATATTTGAGCCAGAAACCATGTAATTGGTCCTTTCCAGGTGATGTCCAATTCTTTACCCTTTTAACTCGATTTTTGACCATCTCAGTTGTTATTTCTAATACTTGCATTTGTTTGTTGCCAATGCTTTTCTCAAAGTCATGTATCCACTTTGCTTCCTTGTTGTAGTCCTTTGCATTTTCCCACAATTCTTTCCAGAATTCAACTGTGGCCTGCTTTTCTGGTTTTTCACTTTTGGTATCACCATTCACATTAAGAGTTTGATAAAAACGCCCTTGGTCTGATCGAAATTGCTGATTTTGTTTATATTGGATGATTCGTGCCTCATATCTTTCAATTTTTCTAGCTGTTGCTGTTATCTGCTGTTTTAGAATCTCTACAGCTTCATTGATGTTTCTTGTATCCAATCTATATCTTCTGATTAGCCGATCTATAATTTTGTTGTTTTTAAGCCGTTGCTCATGCATGTTCTTTAAGTTACTAGCATCTGCCCTTAATTTTTTGATTTTTTGTTCTAAACGGATTTTCCACTTTGGCTTTGATGCTTTTTCTGTTGTGTGACTAGGTACTTTAATTTTAATGCCTAGTTCATTAGTGACTATTACAGCTGCGCTGTACATTAACTGGTTTGTTTCCAAGATGGATCCCGGTTCAATTGTTGAAAACACTGCATTAACCATTTTCATGATAGGGGCCAAAATTTTCTTAGGCACAGTTTTTAGTGATGGTAAACGTTGCCTTTCCTCATTAAGCAGAAAATGCTCCATGATCTTATCCTTCAATTCTTTTTGTTTTTGAGTTAGTTCATCAGTTGGTTCAGTGATAACTGGTTCTAGTGGTGGTGATGTTATTTCCTCCCCGAGAGCTTCTTCTGGGAGTTCTACTATAATGTCTTTAGTTGTGTCTTGAATATCAGTTATTTCTGCTTGTGATATTGTTTTTTGGGTTTTGCAATTTGCCTGAATTTCCTCATGTTCAACTTCACTAAACACTTTATTCCATATAATAAATCGCCTTTGATCTGCTAGTCGTTGTGCACTAACATTTGAATGTGGATATTGTTGTTTCCATAATTCATACATTCACTTTAAATAGCCTCTTTTTTCTGGCTCTGAGTTGTAGTAACAGGCCATTATGGCACGGTTTTTATCTGCACTATATTTTTGTCATTTTGTTGGATGGTCCACTTGTAGCCCACTTGTCGATGGATGTCCAGGGTCCCCAACATCCGCCATGGCCCTTCTTAACCCGCGCGACGACCGATGCGGTATGGAATTCTTATTTGTTTTTTTCACCATATTGTATGGGTTGGCGGGGTTTTTTTTACGGGACCAGATGCCAACCTGACCCCATCCCTCCTCCCTTCTCATCCGGGCTTGGGACCGGCAACGGCGGAGTTGTTGTTGTTGTTGTTGTTGTTGTTGTTGTTGTTGTTGTTATTATTATTATTATTATTATTATTATTATTATTATTAAATAGATTTGAAGACTTGCTGCACATTTGAGAATCATTTCTTTAGGTAAATTCTTCTCCTAACTATATCATTGTGAACTACACAATTAACTAAAGGCACTATAGTAGCCATGTGTTGGAACTGAATGGCAAGAAACATCTATGATAATATTTCAGATTTTTTTCTATGATTTATCTAATAGTCCATTATATTTATCTAATGTCATCTTGAATAAATATAAATTATCTTAATTTTTGTAAATAATAGCGGGATAAGAACAACAGAGTTTAAATATCAGTTACTTAATGCAATAAGTATTATTTTCCTTTTACAGTTATCATTAAAAACTTTCAGTTTCTTCTAGAACTGTAGCAGATGAGAAGGCATAATTTTTATTTACCATAAGGTCTCTAAAACTCTCCTTAGGTAAATACTTATGACTCTTATATAAAGCTACCAGATGTATTAAATTACTTCAAACATGACTAACAGAAAAAATAAATAAGACAAATACTTTATCCCCCACCCACTCAGTATTTAGACCTGTATCTAGTCCTTCTAAAATGAGTCATGATTCAATGAAAAAAAAAATAACCATAATAGCTTTCTGTAGAACTTAAACATATTAAATTTGACTGGGATTGCATCATTTCTAAATATTCCTCCGTCCTTAGAAAATTCCCAGTTTTAAAATACATGTGATGCTTATCTCTCATTTCAAAAGTATTGCCTTCAGAGACAATGCTGAAGTTAGCCCCACTTTGCCTTTTTCCAACAAACCACATGAGAAAAGTTTTAATGGCATGATCTGTTTGTTAAAAGAAACAATTACACAGGCCCAACAGTGAGTTCCTTTTTGCAAAAATTCTTCAAGGCAATCATTAGCTTTGACAGTTATCATTTGGGAATATTGTATTTCTGGTTTTCTGCTTTGGACAATGGCTTTCACTGTAAGAGGAATGGATGCTACTATTCTATAATCATGTTTGCTTGTTTCTCATGTTGAGTATCATATACATCAGACGGGGGCATTTTATAGCACACAGTCCACATCTGGCCCTTTAACTATCCCTGTGCAGCTTGAGTGAAGTCAATTAGTAATTAAAAATCAAAAATAAATAAGCACACCGCAGAGGGCAGGTGAACAGTCCCACAGCTCTGGTTCTGCATAGTTGCCATGTACTCCTTTAGTTGAAAGGAAGCAAGGAGATAAACAACTTTTCTGTTCCTGTGCAGCATTTGGTCTTCCCATGGAGCAGCCTGAGGGATGGAGGCGATGGTGCTTAAAGATATCAAATTAGGTTACCTTTATTTGGCCTCCACAACACTCTCAGTTTCTAATGTGCCCCCTTAGGAAAATTAATTGTCCTGCCCTGACTTACATCTATAATTTTATAAAGAAGTTTAAATTATGGACAGTGAGCACAGCATAGGAACACTTGGAAGTAGTATTAATAAACATGATCAGAAATAAAGAGATTCCTTTTCACATCAATTTGTTTCAATTTTAATCTTTAAATATTTATCTACAGTCCATACAGTATATTTTATAATATATTTTATAAAGATTGAAAATTTTGAAACTTGTAGGAAGATATTGCTAACTAGTTTAAACTTAGTAAAGACATATGTGGTTAATTAGTAATCCACTAGAAATTGCAGAAAGAATTAATGTTCAAGTTGTTATAAAATATAAATGGCAGGAATATTAATGTAAAAAAGAAATAATAGAAATGGTAGTATCTTCCATAGACATCGCTATTTTACCGATCTGAGTTGGATATATTTAACAGAAGAAAATATTTATCTTAAGACACATTTCAGAGACATAGATAAAGGACTAATAATGACATATGTATTAATTACTATATAATAATAATTGAAGAATCATGCTCCTTCAGTGAACTGAACCAAACATTTATTTTGCATTGAATAATATGAGCTTTTACGATGCATTATTGTAAACTAGTACTCAATATGTAACTTGGTTTCTATCTCCACTTCTAATCAGATTTATCATGAAGTTCTTCAGACACATTTTCATTCATTTCTTTAACAATAAACAATATGGACACTGATTTAATAATTGAAATGAATGATGCTCTGAAGGAAAAGCCAGCATGTGTACTGATGTTATGAAACCTTATGACTTGCTAGCCTTGTATTTTATTGTGCAAAATAAAACAATTCAATTTGCAGAATTTGGAATAAAATTTATTTGTTGCATAGAACAATATATATTCCTTTATTGAACAGTTTCTATTTCTATTTTCCTATCATAATTTTTCAGAAGTACTTGAAGATCATTTTACTATAGCAATATGAAATAATGTGAAATCTAGAAATGCATATTTTTTCAGTGGATACATGAAGATATAAATGATAGCCACTGGCCAGGCTAGTTACTTGCACCTGTTCAAAAATTGTGAGAGTTAATGGAAAGTAGAGTTCCACTGACTATATAGAGTAGAAAGGAAAGGAATTTCTATATTTTTAATTTTAAGGCTTAAAACTCTTACCTTACCGCTGGAAATTACTATGTGCTGACTCAAGGCCATTCCAGGAAGTGTTGCAGAAGGACACAGATTGTTTTCAGAACATAGGGTATTTTACTTTTGAATTTAAATTAGAAATGCACTCCTTTGGTGCCTCAATAAAGTGAGGCTAAGTCATTTATATAAATGGTTCCAGTCAAATAAATGCTGATATGAAATAAATCAGGCACAGACATACATAACTATGGATATCAACAATCCCAGAAAAGACATATTGAAATGTAGAGTTTATTTTGCATTTTTTCCTGCATTTTCAGAGATGTTTTGGTTTCCAATAATATCCACCTGGGTCCTGCTCTAATTGCCATAGAAAATTTCAAATTATTTCTAGCATCAATGAATTAATAACTATTAGTCAATCAGTGTTTTATTTATAACCCCAAAGAAATTCCCCTCTCCATGAAAAACAATAGCCATTTTCCCTTTTTTTCCCCCAGAGAAAATTATAGACATGTTTATAGTCAACAAATAAGAAAGAAACTGAGAAAAATAATGCAGCTACAGCTCTGTAAAAACATTTATATGGAAAAAAATGTATAGTTAAAGGACTTTGAACACCTGGATTGTTATAGTTATAATGACGATAGGCTATTTTTGGATACAAGTGGAAATCCAGTGTAACACTGACCTTTTCAGGTGCATAACAATAGGAGGGAACCACATAAAATAATTTTTTCTTGTAACATCACCATGGCAAACAAGACAAGAAAAAAGCAGGAATAATTAAAGACCCAGAACCTCCCAGTTATTTTTCAATAGAGGAAAACAAACAAAAATGTAATGTTCAAATCAATTTCCTGGAGTTTCCCAGCAGCTTTTAAAGCAGAGAGTGAGATGGTGAGGGGTGGATAGGAACAACAATAAAAAAACACCTTGTGTCCTTCTAGAGAACTTCAATGTTAAATGTGATGATCTCAGTTTCTACTTTCCATCAATTAAGACTATGAACAAGTTTCAATTTAGATTTAGGGCAAATCTAATATTTACCCATTTAAATTTGGAAATAAATGTATCAATCAGCAGTAAAGAAAATTTATACTATCTTTGCTGGTTATATTCCTTATAATCTTCAAAATAATAATAACAATAACAGCAAATCATCATCATCATCAACCAAAGGATTGAATGAGACTGCATAGAAAATTGAGGATTATTTGTAACGATTTATAGACTTACAAGCTCTATATGAACAGAAGACTTTTGTAACTTCCATAGAGGGAGATTTTAGGAAGAAGACTTGTACGAGTAAAGTAATGCATCACAACCTACTCCTAAATTTAGGATATGGGCCTACAGTACCCATTTCTTTCAATTGGCTGAATCCTTGTAGGAAGACAATGACTGGAGTCACTTCATATTTCTGAAGGTTGACAGTTTCTTAGATGAATAATATGAGAGGAAGGCATGATTCACTAGAATGACAGCAACTAGCTAACTAGGTTGTCTTATGGAGTAGTGGAAAGGCATTTGTAGTAATAGTTCAGCTATACTAAAGAAAAGAAAAGAAGAGGAGAGGGGAGGGGAGGGGAAAAGAAAAAGAAAAGAGACACCAGGATATAGAAAGAAATTGGGAAGATAATTTATTCTGAAAAAAAGTGGAACAATGATTGATAACAAGATAAGCATTCTAGGGAAAACCAGATGGGGAACATCAGAGACTTGTGCTTTGTTGCAAAGCTTGGATTCTGTATCATTGGGAATCCTAGCCTCAGTCTGCTACTGCTCAGCTTTATCCATAAAATCCATCCTCATCCTCATTAGCATTGGTTTCTTTTAGGATTGGTTATACTTTTTATTATGTTTATAAACCATCTTTTCTGTTCTATCATATATTTTTATAATTGTTATAATCAGTTTTATCACTTTGCTTTTGTATGACTTCTGCTGTTTTATAATTATGATTACGTTCTGCTACCCATTTAGTTTCAGGTTTTGATTTTAAAAGTTGTATACAAATACTTTAAATAAAGAAATAGATTTCCTCTTGGTAACATCCTGATTATTATTTTTTCTAAAGAATCTTTATAAATTATATTTCTCTCACTCTTGCCCCCACATTTATTTTTTGCTAATAGCTGCCTAATTTTGCATTTTTTTTCCTAAATTAGATCAAAATGGTTTAGCATGTTTTTAGGAGTCAAGCCTTTGTCTTAGCTGTTGTAGGAACAAGATCCTTATATTAACTAATAATATGATTCACTTGTTTGGTGCATAATATATTATATGAACGCAGTGATTGCATTTTCTTAACTGTTTTAAGGTTTAGTGCTTTTATCAACTCACTCAGAATCCTGAATTTACTTTTCATCTCATGTTTTAAAATTGTAAATTGCTCTTTAAACTCTTAAGCACTATGTTATAAATAAATAATATCTATAGCAAAAATACTTAAAATACTGTTATAATAACCATTAATGTCCCCTATAAGCCAACATCAATATCAAAATAGCAACATGTGCATCATGTCAAATTGTATAAATTACATGAATTTATGATTTAAATAAGATTTTTCTCGGACACAACTATATAAATGGTGCAACTTTTGTAATGATATCACTTTGCTGTCTTTCTCAAAACAGGTCTATGATGATAATAGTTTATTTAATTAGGAAAATGTGCTCAAATTGAAATTAAATTAAAATTAAAATTTGTCCTCATTGTCTAATTTCATAGAAAAAGCATTCATGTGTTAAATATAAATATTTTGATTTTTAACTAGATAATGAATTGTTAGGTTAATTAAAACTAAATGTTAAATTAATACAATTCAAAAGGTCATTTCAGTCATTGTTTCCTTTCCTCAATTTATTCTTCCTCCCCCAGAATGAAGATATTTCAAGTTAATTCACTGGATATAAAAGGGGAAAAACACATGGATAAACAGCATGAAGATGTACACTGTATCCCTTTGTCTTTTGCTAACCAGAACACTTTATATTTGTAGTTGAACTTTGCAAGAATTTCTGTTAAAGAGGCATATGGTACATCAAGCATATCATGGTATAATTTTTTGTGCATTCTGCTTCCTTTTATGAAATGCATTACTGTAGACCATAGACGTTTATACCATTAAAATGAGTTTATTTTTAGAGTACCATGAAGCTATTGATATTTTCTACTGTCAAGCAAAAATTTGGCTCTGTCTTTGGAAATCATTTAACCTTTTTTGTTATCATAACATAGCCATAATTAAGTATTAAATTTAAAATATATATTTTATTAACTGAAGGATTTTATAGCTTGCCTCAATTTAGTTGGACTCTAGTGGTTTACAATCTACAGTACCTATTGTAATAAATTGCAATATAATAAATATATTCCAATATACTACTACATACATAGGATAAACTTTGTATGTAAGAGGTAGACTGAACATTAACATTCTAAAGTGCAATTAGTTGAGTGCATTTGAAAACTCATTAAAAGAAATGAGTGATGGACATTCTGGTTGTTTATTGCTAGCACGTTCTAATTGGTATCTCATCATGGGGATTCTAATAAGCTATTCTACTTTAATTTATTTAAACTTTTTTCTAATCCCATCAGTGCTAGTAGCTACCAAATTCATTTTATAATACTGAATTACCTGTAACTTTTTTCAAAAACTGAAACTGGAAAGGTTAAGCTAGTTAAAATAGTCACTGTTCTATTCTTCTATAACCAACACTGGCACTGCATCACCTCATTGCCAAAACCACCCAAACTCTGTTATGTGGGTGCTTGGAATTGACTAACTCATTGTTTTAAAAGAGGCTCTGGGAAAATCAATTGTTCCTGTCCTCAAAGAAATTTGGAAAATAAAATGTCCAACATCCATAATATAGCCTTGCCATTCTTCTCTGTGCTTTGTCACTGCCATGCCCATTTCATAATTAAGCCTGACTCCTCAGAACTTTTTTATTGTCTGAAAATTAGATATGCAATTGGAGAGATATCAATATTTATATCTTGTTTGCCAACTCTTTCATAAAATCCTTCCCTTTTCTGAATGTATGCTGATATTCAGTTTCCTTTATATACCACTACTTTTAGGCCAGTTTAATGGCATAACATTCCATTCTAAAATGTACCCTAATGGCTTCCCACTAGCTTCATATTATTACCTTTGCAAACTCCTGGAGAAACCCTTTCCAAGTTGTCAGTCACTTTGATAATTCATCCTAAATATATGAGAATGCTATGACAATTTCACCTTCTCTTATAAGTCACCTTTTAATTTGGTGTTTCAACAGCTCTACAGTTTTTGTGGAAAAGGACAAATGAGGGAAACCAAAGAGAGGAAATGGTTGGTTATCCATGAATGTGATAAAATGACCATGTAGCACATAACAGCACGACAGCTAGCAATTTCCACCCTGTTACCCTAGTGATTTAGCAGTAGCATGCTATAACAGCGTCACATCAGTTGGCAAACCAAAATTTTTGCAACATATCAGCATGGTTTTGCCCCTAAAAAATCTCACAAAACCTTTGAATATTCATTGAGATCAAAGAGATTGAATATGAAGGATTTATACTGAACCTTTAGTCTGCCATTCACATCTTCTGTCAGTCAGAATCACTGAAGAAAATTCCATTTACTGCAATCAAGTCTTCAAATTTACATTTTTTTAAAAAAAATCTAAGAGTGAAAGACAACCTGCTGCTTATAAGAGTTGGAATGAATTCTGAAATTACAGAATCAAATTAGCTAAAATGGTAAATAACGTTGTTGAGAATCATGTCAATTAGAGGGGGGGAACATTGGGGAAAGTAAGTTTCATATAAACCATCATAAGCAGTTATCATCCTTTTCTCTACCTCTATTGTGAGACAACAATAACACTCCTTCATTGCTTTGTTTTTCTTTTACAAAAAATGTGGTTCTGATTACTAGGATCATATTTTATTTATTATTAAAGTGAGGGAAGACACCAGAAGAAATTAAAATTTCTCTTTTCTTAGTAAAAAAGAATGTAGGTAAATTGGCATAAAAGAGAAGTGTTCTTAGAATATTTTTATTTATATTTGGGTGTTTTCACATTGGCGAAGGACTGAGTCAAGACAATGCAGTCTGCCTGTAATTATTCAAATTATATGCTCAATAATTTATTGAGAGTTGCTGCATTTGAATAAGCATAGTTTTAAATTTGGAAAGCTAAGGCTCAGAATGAAGAAAGGCTTGCAACAAAAGTAAAAAATAACAAAAAAACCTTCCTCTAACATGTTAAAAACAAGAAAAAAGTCAAGGAAACAATTGGTCCATTGCTGGGAGAAAGCAGCAAGAAGGTGACAAGCAATAGGGAGAAAGCAGAACGATTTAACTCATTTTTTGCATCTGTTTTAACACAAAGGGATAAAACAGTCCCACCTATCAAAAACAGCACCACAAAAATCAGATTAGGAACACAAGTTGAAATAGGGAACAAAATGGTAAGTGAGTACCTGTCTACTCTAGACGAGTTCAAATCACCAGGACCAGATGGATTACACCCCAGGGTTCTGAAGGAACTGGCAGACAAGATCTCAGAACCACTGAACTATATCTTTCAGAGATCCTGGAGCGCCAGGGAACTACCAGAGGACTGGAAAAGAGCTGATGTGGTTCCCATTTTCAAAAAAGGAAAAAAAAACAGACCCAGAAAACTACACACCCATCAGCCTGACCTCAATACCAGGGAAGATTCTGGAAAAGATAATCAAGCAATGAATTAGCGAACACCTAGAAGCAAACAAAGTAATAGCCAAAAGCCAACATGGGTTTGTCAAAAACAGATCATGCCAGACTAATCTTATTGCATTCTTTGATAATGTGACAAAATTAGTGGACCAGAGGAATGCCGCCAATATAGTTTACTTGGACTTCAGTAAGGCATTTGATAAGTTAGACCATAACCTACTAGATAAAGTAGAAGAATGTGGGTTAGACAGCATCACCACCAGATGGATTCGTAACTGGCTCACCAACCGCACTCAAAGTGTAGTTCTCAATGGAATTGCATCTTCATGGAATGAAGTATGTAGTGAAGTACCCCAAGGCTCTGTTTTAGGCCCAGTACTCTTCAACATCTTCAGCAATGATTTGGATGAAGGAATAAATGGGGAACTCATCAAATTTGCACATGACACCAAGCTGGCAGGAATAGCCTGCTGCTCTAGGAGTGCTCTCTATGGTGGGCCGGCTTCTGGATAGAGAGTCTTCTGGACAGAGAGTCTTCCAGAAGCCGGCCCACCATAGAGAGCACTCTTAGAGCGGCCGATGCTGGAAGACTCGGCCTCGAGTTTTGGAGTTTGGAAGTTATGCTCGGAGCGTGGCAGTGGCAGGCGGCGGGGGCCAGTGGCAGTGCCTTGGGAGAGCTACGCAAGAGCTTGGTGAGGCTGGGGCTGGAACAGGTGCTCATGCAACCCCCCTCTCCAGCCGGGAAGAGCTCCATGCACTGACCTAGGGGGTATCCTGAATGTGCCAAGCTGCGGCAGCTGGGGGTGGGCAGAGCGCCAAGTGGCTTGGCGCCTTAGTGATACCCCCTAGGTCAGTGAATGGCACTCTGCTCAGGTGGAGAGGGGATTTGCTGGGCAGCTGCTCGTGAGCAGGGTTACCTCATGGCTGCTTCCCCCCGAGGCTGTGCCTGACTCTTTGGGAGTCCGCTCGCAAGGGAGCAGCCACCCAGCAACTCCCCCCTCTGGCCAGGCAGAACGCCACTCCCCAATCAAGTGGTATCCCAAAGGCGGCAAGCAACGTGAGCATCTTTCTCCCCCCCCTCTCGGCTCCCATGACTTGGTGCCTTTGGGATACCACTAAGTTGGTGAGCGGTGCTCTGCCTGGCCAGAGGGGGGGTATTTTGGGGGATGGGCTTATATTTTTGCCACGTGAAAAATGTGGCAAGGCATTAGTTTCAGGAGAGGTCGTATTTTTGGGAAAACACGGTATATGTATGTGTCTTGGATTCTTTGCCTAAGGCAGTACATTAGCTATGTCTAGCACAGCACTCTTCTGGACACAGAGCTCTGATATCATTCCTAGCCCTGTACCATCCGAGCTTAGAAATGATAGGATTGAGCGCTCCTACCACCATTGGGAGAAATTTGGCTTTTACTTTCCACATCCTCTCTAGTTCTTCCTTCAGGCCCGAGTATTTCTCCAGCTACCGGTACTCCTTCTTTCCAATGTTACTGTCATTGTACACCATTACATCTATCATCATTGAAGTATTCTTTTTTTTTTAATTAAAATTTTTTAATTTTTAATTTAAAACAAATACAACATCCTTCTTTACATGCTATAGAAAGTGTATCAGTTGGTTACAAATAAACTTTTGCGCATCTCTTCCACAGTCAACAAACATAATTCATATTAACTCGAACATTTTAACTCAAATATTCATACATGTCACCATCATCATATATCCATTTTCATTTGACTATAATTGTTATTAGAATAATAATAATAATAATAATAATAATAATAATAATAATAATAATAATAATAATAATAATAATTTTGTTTCTTAAACAATACATGCCCACACCAGTGGGAAAAGAAAAAATAAAAAATAAAAACAAAGAAGACAAAAAGAACAAAAAACAAGGCAGGGGAAAGAAAAGAAAAAAAAAGAAAAAAAACCAAAAAAAAGAACACAGGTATATATTATAAAAAAAGTATATCAGCTGGTTACAACATGTTTTGGTGCATCTCTTCCATTAATTCATATTAATTCAAATATCTTAACTCAAATGTTTACCATATTGACATCATTATACCTCCACTTTTAGTTGACTACAGTTATTTAAACATCCTTCATCCTTAACTATGCCAAAGATTTAATCCATAACCACATGCTGACATTTCATTTACTTGTTTGTAGAATCCTCTATTAATATCAAATCCTCATATCCTGTTTTAGCTGAACACCCATAATATTTAATACCAAAAATTCCATCTTCCATGCAGTATAGTTTATTATCATTCTCCCTTCTTTATGTAATTATATCATATATCGTAACATTTTCCCCATATTAGTTAACATTTAACTGTATATATTTTATTTTATTTTTAATAGTGATAATTATTGTGATTAATAACCTTTGTATATGGTCCAAAAATATTTCCAACCTTCCCTTCTCATATCCAATTATTATTTATCATATCAACTCCACATTATATACATTACTATCAATATCAATTATTATTCAGCTATGTCTATTACAAATAAGATTAATTAGATTTAGCTAATTTTAAATTGTATTCTTCCATCTATCAGCCTATGTCTCTCCAATAACAAAACCTCCTTAGTCCTATTGCCATTCGTGGAACAGATTTATCAAATGTTTTTATAAGCAAGTCCAAACAGGAATATCTTCGCACCTTTTTGCTCAGGATGCCTCTGATGTAATAATAACGTTGTCCCAGGCTTGTTGCACTTTTCAATTTGTCTTTAATTCTCAAGGGTGGTATCAAAAATTCTGCAAATGATGTTTCATAAAGTATAGGTTCTTTAATGCTTCTCATTCCTCCTGCGCTCTGTCTTTTAAAATAAATCTTCTGTATGGCTGCCCCCCTTTCAAGCGTTGCATCTCTTTCTCCCTCCGAAGTAAACCAGATGCCCGGCGTGTCAGCAAGTTGAGAAACTTCATTTCTGACATTCTTCATTTGTATTTCAGGAACATTCAAACATTCAACGTTCTCACTTTTTTCTTCATATTTTAATGTTAAATAGTCCAGCTTTTTTTCAAATCTTTCATATGTGTCAAACAACTTTTGAAATGCAGAGAAAATCATTTGAAACGAATCATTTGAAGCAGGTATAGACGCCATGTTGTGACGCAGCTAGAAGCTCTAAGATATTTGCAAGTAAGAACATGCTGGGAACTGTGCGATCTTATCTGATCTTAGACCAACACAGCCAAGCAATAAAAGTGTCAGATCGTAAGAAGCCAAATTGTAGTAAATTAGTTTACAGCCCACTTAAGAAGAGTCAGAGGGAATGTTGGAGTAATCTTTAAAACATTTAAGAAATAGGGTAACCACCGGCTAGATTCTTCTGTTCTTTGGTTACAATTAGCTTAAATTTTAATGTGGACCGTATCTCTTTGAGTAATAAAATCAGCTTACCAGTTGAAATCACTTCCACCATTCTTAGGGGCAACCTGCAGTTTCGGTTAGTTTACAGCTAATCCAGAAGGAGCTGGCAAAAGGGGTTAAATTCCAAGCCCCCAGAGACTTGCGAACGTCTCTGAGGTCACTGGATCTCCCCTAACCTTTCACTGTCTCTCCGGGACAGCTAGGGTCCTAAACGACCCATCCAATTTCTTCGGAATAGGGGAATTTCAGGAATAGCCTGAAACTCCATCTTCTCACTGCTAAGCCCCGCCTTCTTCCATCATTGAAGTATTCTTGATGTTATCTACTATCATGTTTGGTTAATTGGCCAGTACTGACTGTTTGTCTGGCTCTGGAAATCTTTCAAGATCTTAGCCCTGTTATTCTCCTTAACTTTCTATAGAATGTTCTATGTGTATATGGAGTGGTAATGGTGATCTAGTCCATACACTATGCAAATACTTCTGTACCTGAAAGTTGGTTGTGCTGTTCCAGCCTGCATCTTACATCCTGCCACTATTAGTTGGACTTTGAGACTTTGAGGCCTGTCTACACCATCTTATCCTTGAATCTTCTCTAGTGTAATGAATCCCTGTTTTTATGGTGCATATTTTTGTACTGTTATGATCAGTACCTCAATATTTTAATTCAGCCTTTTCTAGCTTCTGATAGGATTTTCCAATTACAACCAGTTCAGCTATCTTCAGTGCTAAATTCCATACAAAGCCTTGTCTTGTCATGGCACTTCCTGTACTTGATCTTCCTCCCATGTTTGCTGCTGACTTGGACATATCCTCAGTAGCTCACCTTTGTGCGTCATCTTACTAAATGCTCTGGTTTTGTTCAAGAAATTAGTTTTGACACTGACCAAATTTCACTCACCCTCTTCCTGGCTCATGTATAGTGTCTGGGTCAGTGGTGGGATTCAAATATCATATTTTTCTCACTATAAGATGCTCCAGACTATAAGACACACCTAGCTTTTGGGGAGGAAAACAAGAAAAAAAATCTTCCTCTGCCTCCCAGAAATTTGCCTCCTTGCAGCAAACAACAAACAGTCTGATCAGCTTCACCATAGCCTGATGTAGCACAAGCAGCTGATTGGTGGTTGGCTCGGCCTCCCAGAATACCGCTGATAAGCTGTTCCAGGCTGTGGGGATTGCTGCTGCCCATCACCACCTGCATGCAACCTATTTTTGGCCATGTGCCCCATTTTCGGCCTCCACACATCCCATTTCAGCCTCCCTGCACCTTTTTTTAGTCCATTCCAGGTGGCAGTGATTGCGGTCGCTGCTTCCATTTGGCAATGATAGGTGGCAGTGATCTCCGTGGCCTGAAAAGTGTGGTGGGCAATTCCTATTGTGACTTAATGTCTTTCCTCATGTTTTGGAAATTGAGTGAGGGCTAATCCTATTCTGTTTTTGTTCAGACCTTGCTGCAGGGAAGTTTTGCCTATGAATAGAACTATTTATCTCTTTATCTTTTAAGTGCTGACATCTATTATGGGCTATTAAGGAAGATGGGGCTGCTTTCTCCCTCTAAGAAAAGACATTTCTCCATTTCTCATCCAGGGAGTATATTCTTCCTTTTTAATATTTTCCAAAATATTTCATTCTTCTAGGAAAGGGGTATGTTCTGTCCCAAGCCTCTATAATATATACGGACACAGACTTGGCTGTCTGCCACAACTATGGGGGGAGATAAGCAACCCCTTGGCTGGGAGCCCAGAAAGCTATCTCTATGAAACAAGGCTTGAACTCATGAAAGTCTCCCAATCTTTCTCTACGGCTGGATCAGTAAATCCTGCAAAATTCCCCTCCCATTGCCCCACCTATAAGCTCTCTGGGAGGGGCCAATAAGTAGCCACCTGTTCCTATTTCCTTCTGTGACCCTTTTTCCAAAGCTTCTCCCTCCTCCTCACTGCCCTACGCATACGTACGTCAGGGGCAGCCTCCCTCTGTTCTTCCTCACTGCTCCCTGACTTAGATGCCACTGGCGGCCAACAGGTTTCTCTAGTCCCTGCTCTAACTCCTTCCTCCATGCGCCAAGACCTGTCCACAACTCTCTTACAGTCCTCCTTGGCTTTATCCAGATATCGTCACACCACTTGATTGACCACCTGTAATTCTGACAGAAAGTCCTTAGTTGTGGGTACTGGTGAGTCGATTGGAGTGACCGGAAAGAACTGAGGATGATACCATACATTGGCCAAGAAGAGCATTGTTCGCGTGGATGTGTGCTGTGAGTTATTGAACACAAACTCTGCTACCACCAGGCAGTCCACCCAATCATTTTGCTGCTGGTTCACAAAACAGCGCAGGTAGTGCTCCAAGATCCTAATCACTTCCTCTGTCCCTCCGTTGTTTTCTGGATGGTGCACCAAAGACAAGCAGATTTTTACATTCAAGGCCACCAGAAGGTATGGGAGACCAGGTTCAAGGTCTTGAAGAGGACAAAGTGCCCTGCTGCAGGATTATCTTGGCACTGGGATAGAATAAGTCCCCAAAGTGGCCCCACTGGCGCATAAAGTCTGAGTTCATTGGTGATGTCCATGCGGAGGCAAGCCCCACCTCTGCCTTCTGTTGTTCCACCCAATCATCATGCCACCGTGCTTCCTGTATCTGAGGCCATAAGTCCACAGGTTCCTGAACCGGCAAGAAGGACTCTATGGGCAGAACTGTCCAGAGTGGAATCTGGTCTTTGGTACAAGACTACTCGGGTTTTCATGAGCATGCATCTGCCCTTTGGTTGTGCACACTGGGGATGTATGTCATGCAGAAATTGAACCATGCAAAGAAGAGGGACCACTGAATCTGGTGCTGGTTCAATTTTCGTGTGGTCTTCCAAAATTCCAAATTTCTATGGTCTGTCCGGACTTCAATTTGATGTCTGGATCCCTCTAAATGATGCCTCCAGGCCTCAAATGCCACCTTAATGGTTAGTAACTCCTTCTCCCGAATGGTATAATTGCGCTTGGAAGAATTGAGTTTCCATGAATCATAAGTGCAAGGGAAGAGGGTACCGCCAAAGGTGTGAGCCTGAAATAATACTGCTCCAACAGTGATATCTGATGCATCCGCCTCCACTACAAACAGACAGTGGGGGTCAGGATGGTTCAAGATGGGCTCTTTCATGAAGGCCTGCTTCAAGGCCTGGAATGCTTGTTGGTCAGGGGCACTCTAGTGAAACAGAACTTTCTTTTGAAGGAACCAAGTGAGGGGAGCAGTCAGGGAAGCAAATCTGGGGATAATAGTTGGTAAACCCGAGGAGTCACTGGACATCCTTCACTCGCCGAGGAGGTTGCCAACTATGCAAAGACTCTACTTTGCCCAGCTCTATCGCAATGCCTTTAGAGAGATATGATGCCCAAGGAACTCAATGGTCAACTCCCAAAACTAGCATTTCTCCAGTTTCGCATACAAGCGCTTCTCACGGAGCCCTTGTAGGATCAGGCGTAGGTGCTGCCGATGACTCTCCCGGGAGGATGAGTAAATTAGAATGTCATCTAGATAAATAACAACAAACTGATCCAAAAGGTCCCAGAAGATGTCATTCATAAAATGTTGGAAGATGGCAGGGGCATTGGTATACTCAAAATGCCCATACCTGGTGCCGAATGCCATCTTCCATTCATCCCCAGGCTGCATCCGGACAAGATTAGAGGCTCCACGCAGATCCAATTTCGTGAAAACTGTAGCCTCTCTGAGCCGCTCCAACAGTTCAGGAATAAGGGGCAGAGGATATTGATTGTGCACCATGATAGAATTAAGTTTACAGTAGTCACAACATAGTCTCAAATCTCCAGTCTTTTTTTTGATGAACAAGACCAGGGCAGACAGTGGCAAAGATGAGGGTTGCATAAAACCCTGAGCTAGGTTTTTGTTCAAAAAGTCCTGCAATGCGGCCAACTCTGGATATGACATCAAATACAAATGACCCATGGGGAGGGCGCATCCAGAATCAAATTCATGGGGCAATCATATGGCTGGTGCAGTGGCAATTGGTCTGCTTTTTGTTCACTGAACACGTCTGCAAAATCTGCTATGTCGGAAGGCAAGGACACCCCGGGTGGATTCAGCAACTGGCCTGCACAGACTTGATGGGTGTGGTCCACACATTGCAAAGCTAGAAAAGTGAGAAGGTTCTGAGACCAGTATATTTAAGTATTTAAGTATTTAATAAATTTATAGGCCGCCCAATCCCGAAGGACTCAGGGCAGCTTACAACAAAATACATTTTAAAATTAAAATTAAAAAGACAGAGAAAAACAGATTAAAAACCACATCATGCACTCAATCTGGTTGGGGCTGGATCTCAGTCATGAGGTCAACAGCCCCAGGCCTGTCAGAATAGCCAGGTTTTGATGGCCTTTTGGAAGGCCGTGAGAGTGGGAAGGGTCCGGATCTCTGGGGGTAGTTCCAGTAACTGATGCCCCTTGTCTCTTCTTGGAGCAAAAGACTGCCATATGCCCAGGTTCCCCACAATAAAAACTCCCCCCCCTGAGTGCCATCTGTTTTTCTCCATTATCGACAAGCAGGGTTTGGCTGCACCTAATTCCATGGGCTCTTCCCATGGAGTTGAAGTCTCACACATGGCCAGAACCACCCTTTTCTCCTGGGATGTGCAGTGACTTCCCCGCCTCTGCAACCAAGCATCAATCTGAAGATACATATGGACCAGTGTGTTGAAATTCGGTGGCCTATCCACATGCACCAGTTCATCCTGCAATTCTTCTGACAACCTATCCTGAAATGTGTCCATGAGGGCTGCCTCATTCCAAGCCGAATCCTGGCTAAGTAGCCTAAACTTGCTGATGTATTCCTGTAAGGAATGCCAGCCCTGCTTCAGAGTCTTCAGACATTGGGTAGCCGTTTCCGTCTTAATGGGGTCCTGATACATTAACCTGAGGTGGTCACAGAACCTCCTGAAGTCATCCAACAAAGGGCTAGCCTGAACCAGCAGTGGGGTAGCCCAACGAGCCGGAGAGAAGGCTAATCATAAACCCAATGAGCCGGAGAGAAGGCTAATCATAAACCCCATTTTATCTCGGTCAGTGGGGAAATCCTCTCCTCTCAAGCTGATAAATAGCTGGCATTGTCGCAAAAAAGCCGGAAACATGGCTGGGTTGCCATCGAATTTATCAGGCATTGCAACCAGGCATTTCCTCCGAAGCAGTGGTGTAGCAGTGTGAACTCGGAGCTGAGCCACTTGGGCAACCAGCACAGCTACCTGTTGCGGGAGCTGCGTGTTTTCTGCATGAAGCTGCTACATTTTAAATTATATTTAAATCTGTTTTAGAAGGCAGGAAACAAACTGTTCCATCCCAAGCCTCTACCATATATACAGATGCAGACTTGGCTGTCTGCCACAACTAAGGAGGGAGATAAGCAACCCCTTGGCTGGGAGCCCAGAAAGCTATCTCTATGAAACAAGGCTTGAACTCACGAAATTCTCCCAATCTTTCTCTATGGCTGGATCAGTAAATCGCTGTTTCCTGCAAAATTCGCCTCCTATTGCCCCACCTATAAGCTCTCCAGGAAGGGCAATCAGTAGCCACCTGTTTCTATTTCCTTCTGTGACCCTTTTTGCAAAGCTGCTCCCTCCTCCTCGCAGCCCTTTGCATACATACGTCAGGGACAGCCTCCCTCTGTTCTTCCTCACTCCTCCCTGACTCAGATGCCACCTAGTGGTCAACACCTCTGTAGTTCTTGCTTTGACCCCGAACACTCCCCAGAGTCTTCCTCAGCCTCCAGAGCAGTCCCATAGTGTTCATTGCTGTCAGATTCCCCTAACAGCTCAGCCGGCCGCTGTTGGGCCATAACAGGGTGGGTGCTAACTTTCTAGAACTGGTGCCATGTCACTAAGCCTTATTATCATGAGAGAAAACTAACATGAATTGGAAGGAGGATTCACTTACTATCAGTGAGCAGTTATGTGCCTTGGCCACTCTGAAGCAATGCAAGATACTCCTGTTCCAGTGCTTTTTCAAGAGGCAACTGGACTGTCTGGAAACCAAGAAATACGTGTGTGTGTGTGTGTGTGTGTGTGTGTGTGTGTCTGTCTGTCTGTCTGTCTGACTGTCTGTCTCTGTGTATGCATGCATACATCACTTTATTAAAACATTAAACATGTCAAATATGCAGTAGCATATGAAGTAAAGAAAAAAGAATCAGAAAAGTTTTAGATTTTTATATAAAGTTTTATATGTAGAATCACTTAAAAATACAGGTTATTTTATAGTTTTTTAGTAACTCTATAAAACTAGAAACTTTTATTGTACTATGTGAGTACATCATTTTTGTGACCTAGTAAGATGGGCTAACATATATACAGTATGATACATGCCACCATATCACTGTATCACTATGAGTTTTTCAGAAATATTCTTTTTTTCTCCCCATGATCCATGTAATTGATTTGCACTGACTATGTTCTTTCAATAAGCTGACTGTATCCTTCAGGAAAATAATCCTGTAGTATTTTCCAACTTGAGAAACACTTGAAACTTCAAATAGTCCTACCAACTTAGTTGCTTCTTCATTTAACTCTGAGCTTTTTTTTAATAACCTGAAAAGGCAGTTTAAATGGAAATATCCAGGAGCTACATAGTTAAAATGGAAATGAGGAGGTTAAAACAGAGTAGAGATAAATTTACATCTTCTGTAAAATTGAAGTTAAATTTATATTTCATGAGGTTTGCAGTTTATTAAATTGAGTTGTTTTGCATCCAACTTTTTCTCTAGCTTTGCCCAAGGTTGTAAAGGAACAATTGTTGAAACAGAATCAGTTATCATGAGTATGACAAGAGGATAAACTCTTTTAAATGTATACATCAGGGAAAGATTGAGAAAATGCACAGATAAGCATATATGCATACAAAGAGAGTAATTATCCATTTTTTATTGGATGAAGAGGCACTGAAGGCTATAAAAGTGGTGACAGATGATAATATTTTTAGCAATTTGTACATATAATTCTTAAGCAAAATGTTGAAATGCAGAACAGTTCAAAATTTAAAAATAAATGAGGTTCCGTTTTTATTGATGGCAAATATAAAATTAAAAGTTATGTTTTTATGTATCAAGAAATGAAAAACTGTGTTCATTTCAGTTTTATGTGATTTCTTTGTTTTGTGAATCATATGATTCACCTGGAAAAAGTATAAGCATCCATCAGTCAGTGAATATGATTAAGAACAAGTCAGTGTTTTAAAAGCAACAAGCAAGATGCAAGGGAAGGACGATGGCTTCATGGCTAAGTGCAGAGCAATAATATCTACCTTTTATACAATTTGTAATTAACTTGAACTTTTTCATACAAATATGATACTCTGAACTTTGTTAATATTATTGGGGTATCTAGTGAGGTATCTCACAGAAAAAATGAAAATAAATAATGTTTAAGATTTTTTAGAAACATTGGACCCAACCAAATAAAACACATTAAGACTTCTACTGTATCATTACACTTTGTATATCTCTGGTAATCAATTTAGTAATATATCTTTATTTATAAAACTAAACTAAACAAACAAGAACACAACTATAAAAAATCACATTTGTTTTCTTTCTTCATTTTAAGAAGATACATTAATTTAATACTTTAGATGTCAGGCCTGCAGCCATATTCCTTTTGGATCTTTGGCCTGCCATACTTTCTACTATTCTACCATGCCTTTTCTATTGTGGGAAAATGGGAGGAGGGATTGTACGGAGTTAAATGATATGTAGCCAAAATAAAATTCCTTTCTAGAAAGCCAAGGTAATCCTTTGTCTCTGCACCTCTGCACCTGACCGGAACTGGACAGGTGGAACTGCCAGCATGACAGTATAAGATTGGACCATGTGATGGACTTGTGGGTGTCGGGGCAAGATTGCAAATTTTTAACTAGATGGGGAAAACCAGGAAGTTTTCAGATTCAGGTTTTCCCAGATGTATTATTCCTCTCTTTTTTTCTTGTATTTCTTTCCTTCCTTCTCTTGTATGAGATATGTATGTGATATGCATGTGATTGAGTGAATGATCCCACTTTTTTATTACCTATTGTTGCTGTATTTTTTGTGTTTTTAATCATTACGTGGGGACTGCTTGGGTGAACGAATGAGTGTGTTTGATTCGGAGGACCTGCCGAGGCACGCAGAGGCCATTGGGGTGGATGGGGGAATTGTGGACACGGGAGTGGGCTGGAGCATTACGGTCGTAACAGGGAGGGGCAGATATGGTGGGGACTTTAGGGCTAGCCATTACCGGGGAAGGAGGGCTCGCTACGTTACAGAGATCCCTCCTTCCGGCCCTATGAGTCCCACTCCAAGGCCAGATGGCGCGAGTAACCAGGACCCTGGTCTCAGGCTGTTGTCGCTAAATGCCAGGCCTGTTGTTCACAAGGCTCCCCTCATCCGGGACTTAATTTTAGATGAGAGGGCAGACCTGGCATGTATTACTGAAACCTGGCTGGGCCCGGAGGGAGGAGTCCCCCTTGTAGAGATGTGCCCAGAGGGCTTTCAGGTGCTTCAGGTGACCCCTCCTGAAGAAGTCATCCCTAGATCCAGCTGTCCTTAATAACTACCGCCCGGTCTCCAACCTCCCCTTTCTGGGGAAGGTTGTTGAGAAGGTGGTGGCCTTCCAGCTCCAACGGTCCTTGGAGGAAGCAGACTATCTAGACCCCTTCCAGTCAGGCTTCAGACCCGGTTACAGCACTGAAACCGCCTTGGTCGCATTGATGGATGATCTCTGGAGAGCCAGAGATGAAGGACATCCCTCCATCCTGGTCCTCCTTGACCTCTCAGCGGCTTTCGATACCATCGACCATGGTATCCTTCTGCGAAGACTGCGGGAGGTGGGAGTGGGAGGCACCGTGTTACGGTGGTTCTCCTCCTACCTCTCGGACAGGTCGCAGTCGGTGTTAGTGGGAGGGCAGAGATCGTCCCCAAGGCCCCTAAAATATGGGGTGCCGCAGGGTTCGGTCTTATCCCCCCTACTATTTAACATTTACATGAAACCGCTGGGAGAGATCATCCGTAGGCACGGGATTAGATACCATCAATATGCGGACGATACTCAATTGTATCTGTCCGCCCCGTGCCAAATCAATGAAGCGGTTGACGTAATGGACCGGGGACTTGAAGCCGTCATGGACTGGATGAGGATTAACAAGCTTGTGCTCAACCCAGAAAAGACCGAGTGGCTGTTGTGTTTTCCTCCCAAAAATTCGGCTATTAATCCAACACTCAGGCTGGGGGGTCAAATTTTACACCCCTCAGAGAGGGTTCGCAACTTGGGAGTCCTCCTGGATCCACAGCTGTCATTCGACCATCATATAGCGGCTGTGACCAGGGGGGCATTCGCCCAGGTACGCCTGGTGCGCCAGTTGCGACCCTACCTGAACCGGGAGGCTCTCACAACAGTCACTCGGGCCCTCGTGATCTCTAGGCTGGAATACTGCAATGTGCTCTACATGGGGCTGCCCTTGAGGAACATCCGGCGACTTCAGCTAGTACAGAACGCGGCCGCGCGAGTGATCGCGGGTGCACCCCGATTCACCCGCATTACACCTATCCTCCGCGAGCTGCGCTGGCTACCTGTCGATCTCCGGATGCGCTTCAAGGTGCTATTGACCACCCATAAAGCCCTACATGGCAGTGGATCTGGATACTTGAGAGACCGCCTTCTGCCAATTACCTCCCTACGGCCTATAAGATCTCATAGGTTAGGCCTCCTCCGCATTCCATCGGCCAGCCAATGCCGGCTGGCAACCACAAGGAGGAGGGCCTTTTCAGTAATGGCCCCGACCCTTTGGAACGAGCTCCCCGTAGAGATCCGTACCCTCACCACCGTCCAGGCCTTCCGCACAGCCTTGAAGAACTGGCTCGCCCGTCAGGCCTGGGGATAAGGACCATTACCCCGCCCGAATATTGTATGCATGTTGCGTATTATTTTATTATGTGTTGTTGTCTTAGTATTGTATTGTATTGTATTCCCCTCTCCCTGGTTTCTGTGAGCCGCCCTGAGTCCCCTCAGGGAAAAGGGCGGCCTACAAATAAAATCAAACTGAAACTGAACTGAAACTTCATCAGCCGAGGACCCAGGGAAGGGGTGGAGGTGTGGCCATTGTTATCCGAGAGTCTCTAGCACCTTGTAGGATCCCTGCTCCGAAGCTTGTCGGGTGTGAGTCCCTGCTGGTGAAGTTGGACCTCAAGGGTCAAGTGGGTGTGCTGCTAACGTACCTGCCTCCCAACTGTGTTGCAGCAGCCCTCCACTCGCTCCTGGAGTCAATAGCCAAGCTGGCAATTGAGTTCCCCAGGCTTATGGTTCTGGGGGATTTAATTTGCCTTCGCTCAGTGAACACTCTGATGGGGCGCAGGAGTTCATGGCTTCCATGACAGCCATGGGCTTGACCCAAGTAATTCGGGGCCCAACCCACTCAGCGGGTCACATGCCCGACCTCATATTTCTCTCGAAGCAGTGGACTTGTGATCTTGGTCTGAGGGGTAATGAGATCATACCCCTGTCGTGGTCAGACCACTGCCTACTGAGGCTTGACTTTCGGAGACCAAACCCCCACTGTAGGGAGGAGGAACCGACCAGATGGTTCCGCCCCAGGCGACTTATGGACCCCTTGAGGTTCCAGACGGAGCTTGGGGTTATTCCTGATACCCTCGCCCACAGTCCGGTGGAGACTCTGGTTGCTGCCTGGAACTCGGCAGCGACAGAGTCTCTTAACCGGATTGCGCCACTATGGCCACTCCAAGGCAGTGGATCCAGGAGGCCCCCTTGGTTCACTGAGGAACTCCGGGAGAGGAAGCGCCAGAAGAGACGCCTAGAGCACTTATGGAGATCCAATAAATCCGAATCGAACCGAGCACTTCTAACATCTTGCATCAAGGAATACATCAGGGCAATCAGGACGGCGAAAAGAACTTATATTGCCACCTTGATTGCCTCCGCTGAGTCGCGCCCAGCCGCCCTGTTCAGGATAACCCGTTCCCTCCTAAATAGGAGGGATACGGGGGATCCCCTGCAGGGTAGGGCTGAAGATTACGTCCAGTTTCTAGCGGACAAAGTTGCTCGGTTTCGGTCGGACTTGGACTCCGATTCCGCAGATCCAGCCGAGGCACAAGGGGATAATCTGGTAGACCATCGCTGGGTTGAGTTTCAGGATGTTGCCCCTGAGGACATGGACAAGGCCATGAGAGCTGTGAGTGCCTCCACATGTGTACTGGACCCGTGCCCCTCCTGGCTGGTTGCTAACAGCAGGGAGGTGACACGGGGCTGGATCCAGGCAGTTGTTACCGCCTCCCTTCGGGAGGGGGTCTTTCCCCCCGCACTTAAAGCGGCGGTGGTGAGACCCCTCCTGAAGAAACCATCTTTGGATCCAGCCGTTCTTAACAATTATCATCCAGTCTCCAACCTCCCCTTTGTGGGGAAGGTTGTTGAGAAGGTGGTGGCCTTTCAGCTCCAACGGTCCTTGGAGGAAGCTAGTTATCTTGACCCATTCCAGTCCGGCTTCAGGCCTGGCTACAGCACAGAAACCGCTTTGGTCACATTGACCGATGACCTCTGGAGAGCCAGGGATGGAGGCTACGCCTCCATCCTGGTTCTCCTTGACCTCTCAGCAGCTTTCGATACCATCGACCATGGTATCCTTCTGCGATGACTGCAGGAGGTGGGGGTGGGAGGCACTGTTTTGCGGTGGTTCTCCTCTTACCTCTCGGACAGGTCGCAGTTGGTGTTAGTTGGAGGGCAGAGATCGACCCCTAGGCCCCTAACATATGGGGTGCCGCAGGGTTCGGTCTTGTCCCCCTACTTTTCAACATCTACATGAACCGCTGGGCGAGATCATTCGGCGGCACGGGATAAAATACCACCAGTATGCGGACGATACTCAGTTGTATCTGTCCGCCCCGTGCCAACTCAATGAAGCGATGGACGTGATGAACCAGGGCCTTGAAGGTGTTAGGGACTGGATGAGGGCTAACAAACTCGTTCTCAACCCAGATAAGACCGAGTGGCTGTTGTGTTTCCCTCCCACTAATTCGGCAAGTATTCCATCTCTCAGGCTGGGGGGTCAAACACTATGCCCCTCAGACAGAGTCCGCAACTTGGGAGTCCTCCGGGACCCACAGCTGACTTTTGAACACCATTTGTCAGCTGTGACCAGGGGGACATTTGGCCAGGTTCGCCTGGTGCACCAGTTGCGCCCCTACCTGAACCGGGAGGCTCTCACAACAGTCACTCGGGCCCTTGTGACCTCTAGGCTGGAGTACTGCAATGTGCTCTACATGGGGCTGCCCTTGAAGAGTATTCGGCGACTTCAGCTAGTCCAGAATGTGGCCGCGCGAGTGATTGTGGGTGCACCTTGCTTCACCCACATAACACCTATCCTCCGCGAGCTGCACTGGCTACCTGTCGATCTCCAGGTACGCTTCAAGGTGCTACTTGTCACCCATAAAGCCCTTCATGGTAGTGGATCTGGGTACTTGAGAGACTGCCTACTGCCAATCACCTCCACTCGACCTATTAGATCCCATAGATTAGGCCTCCTCCGAGTCCCATCTGCCGGTCAATGTCGACTGGCAACCACGTGGAGGAGAGCCTTCTCGTTGGCAGCTCCGACCCTATGGAACGATCTCCCCGTGGAGATTCGTACCCTCACCACCCTCCAGACCTTCCGCACAGACCTCAAAATCTGGCTATCCCGTCAGGCCTGGGGCTAAAGACTGTAACCCACCCGAATGGTATGAATGTTGTGTTTTTTAATGACGTACTGTCCTACGTGTTAAATGTTTGTTTCCCCCCCCCTTTTCGAGTTGTAAGCCGCCCTGAGTCCCCCCAGGGAAAAGGGCGGCATATAAATAAACTTCTCAAATCTCAAATCTCAAATCTCTCAAATAAATTGGAAATTTGAGCAAAACTTTTCTTTGGACTTAATTATGGATGCTATTTGGAATCCTGACATTAGATTATAAACTAAAATTCTGTAATTATAAACCTTCTTGACTTAAACAAGGAAGTAAACAACACACATTATATGAAATAATATTAAGACAATATAGACAAGAACATAATGTCAACTATAAAACATATTAAAGTATAACAAATATAAAATCATATTCCGCAAAGCTAAGAGAGTTTTCTTTGTTTTTCTTTGTTTCTTAGGCTCATTAACAAAGACATGTGAGTGGTAATGGACCATGTTTCAACTAATTTTTTGTTTCAGTTGTCTTCTTTTGTGTTGCTATTTCTATTATATAGTGGCAGTGATATTAGAATGGATGCCTACAAGTCAAACAGCCCTAAAGAAACACTACAAGCAGTTTCCTTGCATCTCTTCATTGCCATATTTTTACAACCCAGATAAATATCAGGTTTATTCAGGGGTTGGTTTCTGCTGGCGTTACTGCTGGTTCACTGCACACATGATTTTGCGCTTCACGTGTGTACGCAGTTGCTTATAAATAGGTCTTCGCATGCGCATAACATTTTAAAAGGTCAAAAAAGAGGTCGTGGCAACCGGGGAATCAGTTCGGGAGCATGGTGAGCATGCCATCCCTATTGGTTCTGAGACCCAGTTGCCATTTCCATTATCGGTTTCACCAAAACGATGCAAACTGATAGGAACCCATCTCTGAGTCTACTGAATCTCTAGTCCTTCAAAATTCAAGTGTGTTATTTTGGTTTGATTTCTAATTTCTGGTTGATGTCATATGGACCAGAAAGGGACAGCAAAAGGGCTGGATATGACCTGGGAGCTGTAAATTGTCCAAGACTATTTCATGATCACCCAGCTGATTTCTTCAGTAAGGCAGGAGTAGAACTCTTGGTCTCCTGGTTTCTATCTTGGTATATCAAGCACTTGATTAAACTGGCTTTCAACCTTAACAATGGATATTTGAAGAATATCCATTCATTTGAAGACAATGAAGAATTTTACATTTCATTTTTGTAACAGTATTCCCTTGATTTTAAAAAAAATTTCAACAAACCATTGTCTTACTTAAATGTTCTTGTTTTTGTCTTTGCATTTGACCTTCAAATATTTTGAAATATGATTTTCTCCCGTGATTGAAAGAAAATTAAAAACTGTGATAATTGTACAAGGTGATAAAAAATTTTCAAGGTGATAATATAGAACATTCTTAAGAATTTATAAGGGTAAGAAATATAGCATAGCTCTGAATATTTTTAATTCATTATCATTATTGTTGGTTTCATATTTAAACTGGATTTGGCATTTTTATTCCTAAAGACCCGAAGCAGACAGACATTGTTATATAATAATATTAAAAGTATAGTTGCAGGATATAAACTTTCCAAATAAATCTGACTTTTGGAATTGACTGAGACTGATTATGTCAATTTTGATGGTATTCAAGTGGTGCTCCAGATGTTTTGGAATTTCACCCAAGGCATTTATTACTATTGTTACTATCTTTGCTTTCTTTGGCAGCAATCATTCCACTTTTATTTGGAGGTCTTTATATGTTGATGTTTCTTCAGTTCTTTGTCTTCTACTCTTTTGTCTTCAGTTATTACACTATACAGACTTTTTGTCTTCTGACTCTTTTTAATAGCTGTTAAATCTTGGCTGTTATTAAACACTGCCCAGAATTACAATAACTCTGGGTGGTTGAAAATATTTTGTGTCTATATAAATATATTGTTATATTTTGAGGGCTACTATAAATATTGGGGTTTTTTTTACTTGCTGATTTAAATTTTTTTGAATAGGCATACAAATGCATAACAAAATGTATTATCCTGAAATATTTTACAGGTTCAATTTATTTTATTTCCCTTTACTCTTATGTGCTTAACATGAAATATATTCCATATATTGGTTATAATGTAGCAAGAATTACATAAATTCTAAAATGTTACTTGCACTTTCTGCTTCTTACAATAATTTATTTTCCTGAATTATATTTTTTTCTTAAGAATGTAATTATATTAACCAGTGGTCAGTATTAATTGCAAAGATATATTTTTCAAATTTGCTGGGCTAAAATAATGCACAAATTTGAAGATAATTATTCAAAAGAGCAAATCAGCCACAGCACTTTTAAGAAGTACTTACATAATACTGTGCTTATGAATATGAACATTAATTTTATATATATAAAACCATAACCTGTAAAGCTAAGTGTTTGCATTTAAGGACTGAATACTGTATATCTATATCTATATCTATATCTGGAAGAGAGAGAGGGCGTGTGTGTGGGTGAGAAAGATCAGCTACTTTACTGTCATAATTTTCTGTTTCTCTCTCTTTTCTAACAATGTAATACGGCAGATGGAATGAGAATTATGATATGTTTTCTGTTACTCAAAAGTTGCTAAAATCTGAAAGTCTTTCATTGTTTTATATGGGCAATTTGACAGTGGAATTCTAAGGAGGTTTACTCCGAAGTAAGACCTACTGAGTTCATATAACTGGGTGAAACATTTATAATTAGAAATTAGTCAGATTATATGAATATAAAAATAAATATATCATTGGTAAAAATCTAAACCCATTTTATTGTATCAGGAAAGATTTTTCCTTTCATTCCATTGTTTTTGGTTTTCTTTCTTGGCACAGGAGCAAGAACTTATATCACTGAATAGGAAAATAGGAATAGGAAAATGTTAAAGCAAAAACTTTAAAACATATTAAAATGTAAATACATAAGCTTTCTATTTTATACATATAATTTATGAATATGTTCATTGTAGAGAAATGAGATCAATACACTATAATCTAACTTGCCTAAATACTACAAGAATACAGTATCAGATTCTCCACCTGCCCATTAGAAAAGCAACATCATTTGTTTCTTCTACATGTCAAACAAACTCTTTGTGCCAGATCAAGCAGAACTGTCTTCTGTGCCTCCACTGTGAGGGCTATTTGAGTAGAATAAAAATTAGAAATTAGTGAGATTATATGAATATAAAAAATAAATATATCATTGATAAAAATCTAAACCCATTTTATTGTATCAGGAAAAAAATTTCCTTTCATTCCAATGGAAGAAATAAATATTACTGTACTCACTTTGCTGATAATTCTTCAATTAAATCTTCAACTTCTGGGTGGGGGGAAGGAAAATTTTAATTGCTATGCAAATACTATGAATCGAATGGACCATTTTTGCTTCATAATAGTTACTTCATAATTAAAATGAATTGCTTTAAATATTTTGGGAGTGTTTTAAATGGACCATATTAAATGCAAAATAACCGCTTTATAATAAATACAATCGTATCCAAAGCAAGACATTTTACACTTAAGCAAGTTCAAATTTGAAATATTTTTCATGCTACTAGAAATCTCATAGTTTTTCTTAATATGTATATAAATGATGAAAGCAATGTGATGATTAATGTATACATATACGTACATATACATATTTGTTTGGTTTTAGTAAGTAACAAACTAGGGATACTTTGAAGTATATAATAGTTTGTATGCTATCTACAGTAATATCTAGAAGCATTTTATAATTGAACAGCAGTAGCTATATTTTATGAGAATCAGAGTTCTTGGTAACATGAAATTAACTTTTAGATTATGATGGCATTAGATATAGTATTAAATAGTAATAGGTTTTTGACAGTTGAAAGCTTATAAGGTTTCAGGTTTCATATTTGGAGCCTGTCAATATCAATGAAGGCAGGTGTGACAAGTTTAAGATGTTCAGATTAGAATGTAATCTTTTACACTGAAGATGCATTGTTGTGAGTGTCACATGCCTCAAAGCTCAGCCCAATGACTGTCTCCAATTCATCATCATCTTCCTCTTTATAGATGCTTCATTGTCCAACAAAGCATTTGGCTTATGTAGAACTTCTTCAAACTCTTCTTTGTAAATACTTTTACTGAGATTTTGTAAGTCAATTTGCTTTAACTCTGTAATGCAACAACAACAAATTTCACACCGCACCTTATTTATTCTTTTGCCAAAGTAATTCTGGCATGTGTTTCAATAGTACATTATCTATTATGTTGAAATGGCTGGTATGTAAAAATGGCCTGTACTCATCCCCACAGCTTTATTTCCAAAATCAAGAAAAAGTCTGACAAGAATATTGCTGATGCTTTGTACTTTTGATTACTATAGCAATTTATTATGGTAATTTTATACACATTCCTGAGTAGATGTAGACAATAGGGCATTTTTATTTCATATAGAGATTCTTCTATGTACAGCTATTGGGTCTGCAGAAGAAAAGATTGTACACATTTTGAATATGAATATTTTTTTCCTTTTTAAAAAAATCTATCATGAGATATGTATTTCAAGTAGTATATGAAAAATCTATCTCTGAATATCTTATTACAAGTTTTTGTTATTATAATATATTGGGCTTTAAAAAATAGGACGTAAAAGTAATTATAGAAATTATAAAAGAAATCAATATTTAAATTTATATTTTCTAATAGTTATCACCCCATTTGAACTCAGGCAATACTCTAAAATATGTACATATATTTTACTTTAAAATCTTTCAATATTTTATTATACTGTCCATTATATGACTAATGACATCCAGTGGTCAAATGAGGCAAAATTCCTTTGTCATGTTCCTCAGGCTCTGCTTAACATTAGCAAGACAATGTTGCAAAACCTATAATTTTAGAAGATGTCATCAAGATGCTTATGCAAATATTTTGAATACATGTAATTATGGGAAAGAAAAAATGCCATTCAAGATAACAGGTGCCACTTCCTGGGGTGCTTTTTCTGTGAGCAGTAGCAAGCTGCTCTGATTCTATCAAGTGATGAGAATCAGAGTAAATTTTAATAAGTCTGAGAGTGGCATAAAGCCAATGAAGCCAAACTTTCTTTAGGACAGAATACAGAATGTAAAAGAATGAAATGTAACGTGGAGATGTAGATACTAAACTGCTTGTAGACATCTTCAGTGATATCCCTCTGCTATTCTCATTGCCCCTCCTATCTATCTATCTATCTATCTATCTATCTATCTATCTATCTATCTATCTATCTATATCTATATCTATATCTATATCTATATCTATATCTATATCTATATCTATATCTATATCTATATCTATATCTATATCTATATCTATATCTATATCTATATCTATATCTATATCTATATCTATATCTATATCTATCTATCTATCTATCTATCTATCTATCTATCTATCTATCTATCTATCTATCTATCTATCTAATTAATTTATATTTAAAATATCAAACTAAATATATCAGCAGTGTTTCTAGTTTCTCCATAGGACAAGAATGTAGGATCTCTACTACAGGACTCGAAGGGATCCTACCTTAATATTGGGAATTAAAAGTGGTATGAGACTGAAACATGTTATTTGGAAATATTAAATAGCAAATTGCAGAAGAAGAAAGATTACTTTGTTACTGAATATCCAGAGAAGATTAAAAGGTGTTTGCTTATTGATTAACTAGATATTTCTAATTATCCCGTTCTTCCCAGAAGCCATTTTGTGAATAAGGAAATCCTGCTCATTTGCAGTAATTTACAAAGCAGTTCTTGCTGCCTTTTTAAAAAAATCCAGAATAAAATATTCCATAATAACAGTTTGTCAGAATTTGTTGCTGGATTGCAGCTCTTAGCACTGCTACCCAAACTGAGCAGTTGCCAATGATGCTGGGAGTTTCAGGACAACACTTGGAAGTAAGAGCCATGGATTTCTTTTGGGGATCTTAAAGAATAGGCTCTGACAACCTACTGAGTAAGAAGGCTTCAGAACTAGAACTAATTTATAAGAATGATTTCAATGTTGTTTATTTGACATCAAGTAGTTATTTGCTCTGATCAACCATATAGAGTTTTTTCTACAACGATCTATACTTAACTTGATTTTTCAGGGTTTTCAATTGTTCATTCGACATCACTGTAATTTTTCATTATCCTCTTTTTTTCCTTTCATCCTTCCTAGCAATATAGTCTTTTGGGTCTTTGTGTAATGTGTTCAAAATAAGATAATTTAAACCTGGTAATTTCTGCCTCAAGTGAGAACCATGATGATTTATTTGGGGATCTATTTATTTCTATTCTGGGTACCCATGCTATTCTGAGGAGTTTTTCCAAAACCAACATTCAAAGGCATCAATATTTTTCCCATTCTGCTTCTTCAATTCCAAATTTTGCTTCTATAGAGTGCTTCAGGAAATGCAATGATTGACACAAATCTGATCTTTATGGATCTTGAGACATTACAACATTTGAATATCTTTTTCAAGAACCTTCATAGTTGCTGTACAAGTGCCAGTCTGCAATGTATTTCTTGGCCATTTTTTTATTGTTGTAGCTGATCGTAAGAGGCAGAAACTATCCACTACTTTGATGTCTTCATTACCAATTTAAAGGCTCATTGTTCTACCTGTTGTCATTAGTTTGGATGACTTTTTATTTAATTTTAATGCAATTTTTCCCACTACATTTCATTTATTTTATTACTTTGGCTTCAGTAGTATATAATGAGGACAAAGAAATGATCTGGAAATTTGTAAAGTACTCTGAGGATTTTCTTAAATTTGGATCAAAATATAATATCTCCTGAAATGTTGCCATAAGATTGAAATGGAACAGGAATCTTATACCATATTGTTTCAAATGTTCCAATGCTGAGTGATCAAATGTATATTGTATGCTTACCCAGACATTGAATCTATGAAAGTACATTGATTGGTTAGAAAAAAATAGAAACCTAGTAATTTGGCTGTTGCCAGTTGTAATGAAGAGTTGGATGGAGTAAGAAAGAATCAATTAACCACATGTTCAGTATTTGAGAAGAAACATTTGGAGAATAATAAATAGATCAGTGGCTTTCTGATAGGTAGCTGTATTGCAATGGAGAAATTAGAATTCATGAGTTTTAATGTAATATTGCCATCACTCTGTGTTGTGCATTATGTATGTAGATTAATTTATGTTGCTGCATAGTTGTGCTTTCAGATTGCTATGTGCAAGAATGTTGTTGCTTTGTCTGTTTTGTTTGTTTTGTTTTTATTGAGTATTCCAGGCGAATTTCCAAATGTTAAAATGTATGTTGTATATTAAGGATGGCGTTACCATTCTTGTGAGCTGTCATGTTGCCCAATGCAAAAGCTGTGCTGTTTAGTTACAATATGTGATGAGTTTTTTCAGCCAGACAAAAAGCAAAAAGGGTACACTTTACAAATATGTACTATGAAGAAACCAAAGGTATCAGCCAGAGATAGCTGTTATATTTATGTTAAAATGCTACCATTGACTTATAAGAAGTTATATCGCTGAATAGGAAAATGTTAAAGCAAAAACTTTAAGACATATTAAAATGTAAGTACATAAGCTTTCTATTTTATACATATAATTTATGAATATGTTCATTGCAGAGAAATGAGATCAATACACTACAATCTAGCTGGCCTAAATACTAGTATGACCAGTTATTATTTATTGATAGCAAGAATACATTATCAGATCCTCCACCTGCTCACTAGAAAAGCAACATCATTTGTTTCTTCTACATGTCAAACATACTATTTGTGCCAGATCAAGCAGAACTGTCTTCTGTGCCCCCACTATGAGGGCTATTTGAGTAGAATAAAAATTCAAATTGAATCAGTTTTGTAATTTTGTTATGTATGTATGTATGTATGTATGTATCTACCATGGAACATCTCTAGGAATGAAACTTTGATTATTATGCCTGTTTCTTGTTAGTTAGTAGTAGCAGGTTTGTACTTAAGATGAGGTAGTAGATTGAAGACTTTTTTTATCAGTCATTCTTTCACAGGAATGGCTTGTTAGATTAAAAAATACAGACTTGTTAGACATATATCTTACTAGCATATTTATATACATGTTCGAACTGTTGTTGATCAACATCTGTTTAAAATATATATTGTTTATGTAATCTAGTGACTTTGCTGTTACCCCATTGGTTACAAGAAATCAGTGAGCTTTGTAAAACAAAGCAATAACTTCAATCATGGTTAGATTTCTTCATGAATTATTTTGTCACTACAATTTGGACTAGCGACTATAATCTCTACTTTCCAAGGCCCTTTTTAATATATTTATTCATATTTATTTGACAAGTACATCTTAATGTCTCATCTTAATTATTTTGTTCCATAGCCTAATTTTTTTTGCTAATTTGTAAGTTTTTGACATGCTTCTTTATTTGTGTTTTGACAGAATTACTTACATTAGATATTGTGAAATTTGCACAAAACATGTTTTCCTGGAGTTTTCTAAGTTTTCCTAAATTTTATTGATGATATAATGTATGACATAAATAATTTTGACAGTCAAATGTTATAAAAGGTTTTGTATGAAAAAAGTGGATGTTACCTTTACACAGGCAGTGTTAAATTCATTCACTACATTTATTTCTAAATATCTAAACAAGTATCCAGTCCATGAACTTGATTCAGAAGCTACAAATGGAATCCTTTTAGTTCAAATTCTGTATTTTCTGTTGTTGTTATAAAACCTTTTTGGAGAAAAAAAACATATGTAAGTATAGGGCTTTGGGAAAATTTGTTCGCAAGACAATATCAGGTTTTTAAATACGTTTTTAAAGCTTCCTAATATTTGGATTTATGAATGCTTTACTATAATTTAAGCAGTCAAGAATCACTTAAGTCATAATTGTATAAATAATGGTATATTAATAATTATTCCTGAATCATTTCTGGAGCTCATTTATCTATATCATAAGGGTGCTTTTTGTAATGCCACCATATGTTTTCTTCTTTTAAAAAAATCATGTTTGTGTGATAATTCCATATCATACCATATGTTTGAAAAAGCAGGCAAACTCCAAAGAGTATACAGAGAAACACATTAATATATATACTCATTATTACAACATTATAAATCCTGTATAATGTTCTCTGCTTGATCTGTTTAAGGTTATCAACTCCATCTGAAACCAAGTTTGTTTGCCAGTTAACGTGTTTGTATAGTGAACTGTGAAGCGAAAAGAAACAGAAACATACTTCCAGCAGAACAGCAACAACAACAGATGGACTGAGGGAAGAGTACCTGTAATGAGAGAAAATTAGGTGGGGAAAAAAGGCTTGAAAATGAAAATGGAAAGATAAACTATTTAATATCCATGTGTTCAGGAAAGTGCAATAATAATAAGAAAATTTTAAAAAATGCCAAATTTTTGTTTCACTGAAAGAAGTTGAAAAAGTTGGTGCAGAATCCAGGGACAGAGAAAGTTTTCCATTTATTGCATTTGTTCTGAAGTCTGCAGTCTCATTGATCAGATGTGGATCCCCCCTCCTGTTTTATAGTGCCTATTCCTTTAAACATCATCAGCTTTTATTTTGTGAATATGACAAAGGTAATTATCAGGCAGGAAGGAGACTATATTCTTTTTAACTCTATATTTCTATTATATTTTTTAAATGATTGATATCATATAAGTGTGTTATAGTATTATTCATGTGTTTAAAAATCATTTTAGAAGTCATGGAAAATAGATTTCAAGTCCTTTGCTTTGCCTGTTGTTCATTTTCATACTGATAATTACAGAGATTTATTTAACAAGCATTAATTCAGTGGTATATTTGCCTATTTAGAAATATATCCTGCTGAGTTCAGTACAGCTTATTCCCAAATAAATCTTCCTGCGCTCCAGCAGATAAGCAAGTTTACTCAAAAGTAAATCTTTCTAATTCTAAGGTGACTTACATTATAAAGTGTAGTGATATAGAGACAGCATGTAATATTCCCTTTGCACAATTTTCTCAAATTTTCTGGCATTGGCTTAAACTCTGAAGTTACAGCTAGTCTAAATGTCATATATCCATAAAGTATAAAGAAATAAGAGAAAGGGAAGGCATGGGAGGGAAGGATGGGAAGGGAAGGGAAGGAAAGGAAAGGAAAGATCATTTTTCTTAATGCACTCTGTTTGGAAATCTTTCAAAAGCAACCAATTGTTTATTTTACAGCACTAAAAACTCACTTTTGGGTTGCAAGTTCTTAGAAACAATTACTGTTGATACAACAGCTGCTCCTTGAAAGGCAACAGTTGTTATTTGGATTTTTAAAAAGAAATTATTTGACTGTCCCTAAGGCTCTTATACAAATCCTATATGCAAACAAATCTAGCTTAAATTAATCTTTAGAAACAAACATAAGCGCCCTAAGCTTCTGCTTGACATTACAACATTGTCCTCTTTCTTTTCTGATTAATAGAGCTAAGCTGAAACTTTCAGAATCAGTAAAGAAGACACCCTGAAAGGGGAATATAAAGAAATGTTTAAAAGATGGAAAAGAGAAGAAATAGGATGGGAAAGTGTTTATCAGAATAAACATCAATGAAATTGTCTTCTTCTTCTTCTTCTTCTTCTTCTTCTTCTTCTTCTTCTTCTTCTTCTTCTTCTTCTTCTTCTTCTTCTTCCTTCTCTTGCTCTTGCTCTTGCTGTTCTTCTTCTCCTCCTCCTCCTTCTTCCTCCTTTGTCTTCTTCTTCTTCTTCTTCTTCTTCTTCTTCTTCTTCTTCTTCTTCTTCTTCTTCTTCTTCTTCTTCTTCTTCTTCTTCTTCTTGCTCTTGCTCTTGCTCTTGCTGTTCTTCTTCTTCTCCTCCTCCCCTCCTCCTCCTTCTTCCTCCTTTGTCTTCTTCTTCTTCTTCTTCTTCTTCTTCTTCTTCTTCTTCTTCTTCTTCTTCTTCTTCTTCTTCTTCTTCTTCTTCTTCTTCTTCTTCTTCTTCTTCTGCTCTGATTTGTAAGATGAAGTGAATTTACAAATAACCACCAGAATAATATAATGAATATTAGGACATTACTTGAAAACTATGGCCTAGTCAGGCAAATTGAAAGTTACAAAGATTTTTGTTTGTTTGTTGTTTTTAATAATTCTAATTTTAGCTCTGTTCATATTGTTATTTAAATTCTCTAATTCATTTAGAAAATTAAATAACTTATAAAAAATTAAAGGTCAGTTGTAGCTTTTATTGCTCTTCAACTGAAAAAGTGTAAGACCATTTTAGAGCAGTTGAACAAAGCTACATTTCAATAAAATCAATAAAGTAGTGAAAGTAAGTGGAAGTCATGCTTAATTATCATTTGAACTAAATTTGAGTCTAAGACTGTTGGATTATAATCTTTCTCATTATGAACTATTTCTTCCTATACTTCATACTGACCTATGCCATTTTTTTTCTAATTAGTGGTACAGTTACATTTAATTTTGATGACATTTAATGGTGTTTTCTGAATGTATGACATATTATCAGGATTTATAGAAGATTAGAAAAACAAATAGACTAGTGTGCCAGCTTTGGCTGTTCTGGTACTAGGACCATTGCTTCTAACCCTGGCTATTTTGTGGTCTGAGGGAAGCCCACAAGCTGCTGGGTTGTGCCAAGTGGAACCATTAGGAATGTAAAGGAATGTGAATTAATTACCTAATAGATGTTATTAAGAATACATGTTCTAAATCAAGGATTAAAAAAGAAATGATTAAAATAAGTAGGTGCAATAAAAGGAGAACATATAAATTACTTTGGATTCATTCATACCAACCTTTTATAAAAAAATCTTACATGTATTTGTGCAAGAGAGAGAGTCTGGGGACAACTGATAACTAAAAATTGCATTATTGCTTTTGAGCAACATAAATTACAAGGCAAGTGTTTTAAGTAAGTTATGTGGTATAACATGTATTGCCCCTGTCACATTCTGCCCCTTGAAAGGTCTCTACCCTCCTATCCTTCCATAAATTCTTGAAGTCCTGGCTTTTACCCCAAGATAAGATTGGATAATTGCAGATTAAAGTTTTGACTTAGTGAAAGTTCTTTATTGTGCTTAATGTTTTAATTCAGTTATAGTTTTAATATAATTTTATAAGTTATTTTAACTTTTGATTGGGAGCTACCCGTATTTGGTTAGGAGCTGGTGGCTCTATAAATGTTTTAAATAAATAAATATTTAGTAAACAGCCATAAACCATGGGGAAGAAAGGTAAAATTTTAAAAATTTGCTAAAAAGACAAAATAAGATAAGTAGGATAAACTCAGCAGAGAGTAAAGATGTTGTGAAAATTATGTGTATATCTCCTATTGTACAGAGCTCTTACATCTATCATCCCAACTTCATGGCAATATTTTAGCCACCTCAAAGTTCATGCAACACTATTTAATATATATTAGCATTGTCTCTTCTAACTCCCTATTAATGTTTTCAATCCACGTATTCAAAATGATGGCACAGAACATAATTTCTTCACGTCTATGTCAGTAGGTAAGAATTAGTCCTCTGAGACACATGAAAATATATTTTAAGAGCATATGGAATAATTTTGCTACTATTCAGTCTGGATCTAACTATATTTTGTGCTATACTATTTTTTTTAAAAAAGCTGAAGAAGATAAAATGAAACAAAGAAATAATGTAACTAGTGGTTTTTTAAAGAAAATAATTTTTTATTTTGAAATAGTGCAGCTTCAATAAATAAAATATAGATTATGTTGCTGATCAAAACTTCTCAGCTCAATTCATGTTTTTATTACAAGTCATAGAAATTTCTACATTCAATCCTGTCCCATAAGACTATACACATAGTTATAACAATAGGATATAGCTAGAAAAAAATGTCATGGGAAATAAAAAAATTGATAAACAAACAAAAGAGATACATATTATACTGTATATGTAGTTTATTACTTTGGTAGCATATTGACTCTGTAAGTGAAAGCAATTTACTTTTTCAGTAGAACTTGTCATAAACTATTTCACCTATACCTAATGACTATTTAAAGCAATCATATATTGGAAACTTTCTTCTAATGTCACCAGTATATGCTTACTTGAATTACTTAATAATCTAATATACTATCCTAATATAAAAATCATATTTAAAATAAAATTATTATGCATTTTAATTTAGAATCTTATCATGTCTGCACTTGCAAACTAAAGCTTTTTTGTCTATTTCATATGCATTTGAGAAGGTTCTATTAATATATTTTTGAATGAATTCATTTACTTGCATGCAAATATATATATTTTTAAATTAAGATTTAAATTAAATCTAAATCAAAAGGTTAAAGGTGCAATATAGTTGGTTAGCATAACATATTGTGCAATTTTTGCAACATAATTAAAACAGTTATTAGACCTGAAAATGTGTAAATCTATGGCAAAAGATTTGTGCCCTTGAACATAAAATTACAGTTTCATGAAGTTTTATATATTACTTCTGGAACTTAATAAAACACACACAGAGATACATATACACACTAAAATATATAAGAATGATATAACATCACTGAAAAAAGTGACAGGATCATTTTTCACATTTATGACTGTTTCAGCATCCCCATGGTCATATGATCAAAATTCAGATGTTTGGCAACTGGTTCATATTTATGACATTTTCAGTGTCCAGGGATCAAGACCTTTTATGATCTTCTGACAAAGCAAAGCAAAATAAATGGGGAAGCCAGATTCACTTAACAACTTTGCTAACTTAACAATTGCAGTGATTCATTTAACAATTGTGGCAATAAAAGATGTAAAATGGGGCAAAACTCATTTAACAAATATCTCACTTAGCAACATAAATTTTGAGTTTGGTTGTGGTCCTCAGTTATGACTACCTGTACTTGATTCATAATATATTATAACATAATATATAATAATATATACCTTTCTCTCTCATAGATGTATTTTCTTTTTTTCTCATCAAACACAGGTGTAGATTATCTCATTTATGGTCTCATAATATTAAATGTGTGCCAAAACATAATGCAGAATGCAGTCCAAAAACCATATATGGGAGAACACAGGGCCGTTTATTCTATAATACTAATTTGCAAAGTATGAATTTGGAAACAGTTCTGATGCTAAGCAATTTATCTGGTAAGATCACTTGATTATACAGAATTAGGGACCCATCATTCTTCATGACAATAAAGGAAGGAACAAAAGTAACAGCAATATAATGAACATGTATGCCACCTCAATGACTTTCAACAATCAAACAAGGAAATTACTTAAATAAACAAACTTAAATAACTTAATAAACAAACTTAAATAATTTAAACAAACAAACAAATAAAGCAAAACCTCGTAACGACAATGTAAATGGCAGTGCCATAACTGCATGTATGTTGTCCATGCTGTAAGGGCCTCTTCTGTACTTAATAAGGGGACTGCTAACCTTTTAGCTGAAATAAAACATCTTCCACACACTTTATATTTCCTATGCCTATTAGATTGCCTTGAATATACTTCTATTGATGTGATTTGCAGAACTCACAAATTAAGCACAAAAGAAAGGTGCATATGGAAAAGTTCAAAAGTCAAAGGGTGAAAATTTTTGATTATAGCAATAGCAATAGCATTTAGACTTAGGAAACTTGTTTGTTTTTATTATTTTTTGTTCTGAATATACTTTATCTAGTAAACTATAAGTTCAAAAGACAAAGAGAACCAGCGGTTCTTATATTGTTAGCTTTCCTAAGGCACACAGTAAAGCATCCCTAAATATAATTTAAAGAGTAAAAATATTTGGTATATTCAGAGCTTTCAGGAAAATACTTTTTCATGATAGCATTTTATCAGTCCAAGGTTCAATAACTATGGACATGAGGCAGATATCAAACTGAAATCTTTTTAAACTCATAAGCCATAAGAAATAATTAATAGATGAAGCGAAAAGCAATTAATTGAAAGGCATCCAGTTCTAACAATCTACACTTCACGGACATAGTCTTTTACATAAAATAGTAAATAGATTTTCGTTTAATTTTTGGTTATCACACTTTAAGATTTCATATGATTAGTTTTGCAATCAACATACAGTGAGATGTTTGCTAATGATTTTTACACCTTTGTAACACATTTCAGAATTCTGTAGTTTTAAAAAAATATTATGCAAAGACATTTTCCACATAGTGAACAGTGCCACTGTTACTTGCATGAAAACTGGGAATGGTTATCAGTACTTTCTAATAATTTTCTAATTGACCCAGTGGTTAAAAGCAAAAAATGTTACTTTAATGGTCAAGGAAAGGAAGAATAGCAAGCACTGGCAGCTGAAGTCTAGAACAATTTACCATGAGCTCTGTGAAATAACATCATTGAAGAGAACCATGGAGCAGAAAGGTAAAAAAAGTGTAAATGTGTCTAGAAGGGCATTGTGGAGTGGTGTACTCAGGAAGTTCGTTACTGTAGTCCAGTTTATGCAACCAGCATCAGCATTAGCTATTCTGGAATGTAACTTGAGAATTTCCAGTATTTAAGCTTCTACCTTGGAGCACACAGATGATGGAACAAGTTCCATCTACTAACACTTTCAAAATGGGACTATTATTTAGTCTCTCTTTCCCCTTCCCTCCTTCTCCCTGCTTCCTCTCTCCTTCTCTCTTCCTTCATTAGATTATGCAGTATTTTATTGTTCATTTTCCAATTTGTAAACATTCTCTTTCACCACATTCTGTCAGTCTACTGCTTCCTGACTTCTATACAGATTTATCATGAGGACAATGTTGTGTTTCAATTTTCCTAAGCATTTTCCACAGCTTGACATTTTCAGCACAATCTAATACCTTTCTATAACCAATAAAGTCCATAGTGACTTTTTTGAGGTATTCTTTGGCTTGCCCTGGAGCCCGGGTGGCACAGTGGTTAGAATGTAGTATTTCAGGTTAACTCTGCCCACTGTCTGGATTTCGATCCTGACAGGCTCAAGGTTGACTCAATCTTTCATCCTTCTGAAGTTAGTAAAATGACACCCAGATTGTTGGGGAAAATATGCTGACACTGTAACTGCTCAAAGAGTGCTGTAAAGCACTATGGAGTGGTGTGTAAGTCGAAATGCTATTGCTATTCTCTATTATCCAGAATACATCAGCCATAATTATCTCAGAGTCACAATAAGTTGGTTAGCCTTATAAATCTAATCAAATAAAATCAATCCTTTTATGTCTCTGCCTTTTCTTAAACCATAATTTCCCTTTCCTTATAGGAGTCTCTGAGCTAGATAATTCTAAACATAATTTGTTAGCATGTGAAATTAAGGATTTTGTATGACAGTTTACACAATCTATTAAATTTCCAGTCTTTCATACTGGCATATAGAATGATCACCTCCAATCATTTGGCTGCTGTTCTATAGATTTGCTGTCAGAGCTTGGTTAGAGCTTTTACTGATTCTTTTGTTTTAGGTTTTTTTGGTCATGTTTCTGCAGCTGTTTCACAGTTCCTGAAGCCTTTTGATTTAGTAATAATCCAGGGCCTACTGTGAATTCATTTTCAAATGCTAGAGCTTCTTAACAAATTTGTACATTTGTTTCCTCTCTTTGCATTATATTACCTCACTGATATAATTATAAGAAAGTAAAGAAAGAAATCTCATATTTTTTTCCATTTTATTGACCAATCATAATATTTACATTCTTATATAAATCTTACTAAAGTACATTTCACCACAAAGTCCATTATTTAAACCCACCTACTTACCAATAATCATGATTAATCTTATAACCCAGTTTTTCTAAGTTAATCTTGCCAACCAATTAACAAATAAAAATTATAATTAATCTGAAGGAGTGAATAAAAAAGAAAATAATCAACACAAGTAAAATAATTAAACCAACAATCAAGAAATAAATAATATCCCAATCAAGGAACCATTAACTCAAACAAACAAGCTAACAGTAAACAACAGCCTAATCAAGGAACCACCAAGACGATTTCCACCAAACCTGGCAGGTCTATAAATATTGAAAGCTATCAAGAAAGATACAGCTTGGTAACTGAGGGAAATATCTCTTCAAGTTAAAATAACTTAAAGTGTTTAAGAAATGAGGAGCCCATGTTTAGTATCCATTTTTCTCAGTTACATAAAACAGCTGTTGAATTTGATGAAACCCTTCCCTCACAGCTGTCTACTCATTAGAGGATTGAGAAAAATCTTGTTTCAGTACTCCCTCACAAGTATTGGCTGTCTGAAAAACATGTGGTTGATTTCCTGAATTCTCCTTGTCTCCAGAGGTTTCTTCAGACACCAGGAAGCCTGCATGAACCCAAAAACAAAGCTGGTTATGAGTTACCAGTTAAAACAGGGTTGTCAAACTCGCAGCCCGTTGCCTGGATATGTCATGTGCCGGGCATGCCCACTCCCAGTTTAACAAAGGGGGAAAAGTCCCAATACATCTTGTGATGATGCCATGATGCCACGAGTTTGACACCCCTGCTCTAAAAGATCATCAGCTCTTGCTCAGAAATACATTAAATACCATTTAACTGGTGGTATCCACCATTCAGGACTATACCAAAAATCCTTTTATTTTTATCCATGTGGTTTTCTTGGTAAAAAAATACTGGAGCATTAATATTATCTTCTCCCATAAATATTAATCAATGATTTTGTCATTGTCTCTGTCTCCACTGATCTCTGCCTCTTTCTATGTAACTGCTATCCATGATAGGTGACTATTTGCTTTAGATGACAACTGTGATGTCCTTCATACTTGGACAAACCTGCTAGGATTATGTACCCTTTGCAAACCTTGTCAACATTCTTCACTCATCCATCCTAGGAATGACAAGGCAGCACAATAGAACTTCAGAGAGAAAATCAAACCACAGATGTAATTCAAGCTGATTTATCCATATATCTGATGCTATTTATGTGTAATGTCTATTTTTTATTAGCCCATCAGATGATGTAATGTTATCATTTTCACATTTGGAAAGGAAAATGCATTATATTGTATTTTATCACTGGAGTGTTTGTAGAATCAGCTACTTTTGAATATTAAAATTAATTCATTGATTTCACTGAGTATAGATGGCTTTGTTAGCAAAACTGCTTAAAGGAAACTCTTCTTAGCCATTCCCAGGAATCAGTTTGCATATATAACTTTTCTATTCTTTATAGAGTGCCATACTTGTTAGATAGGACCTGAAATAGAATTTAGTTTTAAAAGAATGAATCACTTCCATCTAGATAGATGTTGACCCTAGCAGTTTCTGTATTATGAACTGGTTGGTTGGACTTCCTGAAGGAAAGATTGGAAATAGAATCACTGTGTGAAATAATTTTATAGCCATCATACAGTATTTTTACAGGGATTTTTTTCTTTAGTTAACTCATCCTTTGTACTGCATGTTATACTTTCACAACATTTGAGCTGATCTGAACTCTGACATTCTAGTTGGGTATAATAAAAATATTGTATCTTTAGCAGGAGATGACAAACTGTGGCAGATTTGCCAAGCATTTTTTTTTAAGTTGATAAAACAGTCAGCTTGTTGTTATGTAGCTGAGCCACCACTTCATCAAGCATTCTGCTTATTTTCTTTCATTACTGGAATCATGCCTTTCAGCTACTAGACTAAAAAAATCCATTAATATACAATTTAAGCAACAAGAATATTAAACGTGTGTGTGAATAAAATACTGAAGAGAATAAAAAGAAAAATGTGAAATTATCCTTTTAACTGCATGGGACTGTCAAGCAGTTCTTTTGCATCATTCTTTAGGATGTACATTCTTAATGCAGAAAATTAAGCACAGCTTTCTCATTAGTATTAATAGTATCTTCACACTTAATTCTTCATGCTGTGAGTTGGAAATTTAATCATTAGCATATTAGGCATTTGAGTAGTACTAGGCATACTCTTTATGGCAAAAGAAAATTTGCTTTTCCTTAGATATGCAACAAATAAGTGATGAATTAATACTATTACTTTATAAGTCATAGATGTCAGCTTCTGTCATCTAAAATGAGGCAGCTAGGATCTACTATTACCCATCTTCAAGATATAAAAGCAAGATTTGATGAAAGTGTAGTGAGATTTCAAGAATGATGTCAAAAAAAATCACCACAAGGACTCTGAGAATGTTATTTTGTTGTTGTAGGATACAATAACATAATGTTTCTCTTTCTATTCCATCTGAAATAAATAAAATTAAGACTGAGTTATTGTGAGCTTTTCTTTTTCTTTCTTTTTTCTTTTTTGCTTCCTTATGCTTGCTTCAATCTCTGGACTATGAAATTGCTTCTCCAAGTCTTTCTTAACATATTTTTCCAAGGTCAACTTAAATTCCGTTACATGACCAGACTGACAATTTTTGTCAAATGTCTTGGAACCCAAAGTAAGCTTGCAGGTTGTATTTTCTATTTTAATCATACACTTTTCACACTTTCCTTCCTGAACTTCCTTGAAATGGGATGTTTGCACAAAAAATATTAATCATGTGATGAGCAAAACATAATGGTTTTTTTTTGTGTGAAATAAGGCTCTGTACCTAAAATAAATTATTTTAAAATGTTATTTCTGTAATCACCACAAATGTTAACATGAATTCAGCTTCTGAGTTAATAGTCAAGAAGGTAGGTGTATGAGTGAACTGATTCATTATGGTAATAACATGGGATTATTTTATAGTCTGGAGCTGAAACTGACAGAGGCAACGACTTGATCACAGCTACCCTGAAGTCTAAGAAATAAATAGTAGAGATAAATTTTTAAAAATTACCATGGCATGATGTACAGAGAAAATTCTATCATAAGATTGATTACAGTCATGTACTGAAGCATCATTTTTACCTAAAGATTAATAAAAATTAGATATTTCAGAAGTTTGCTTTCAATTAAGCATGAAAAAATAAATAAATGAATACACTAAAAACTATCATGGACTAGATTCAAACTATTTTATATGTTTTACCATGCAAGTGTAACTGTGATTGCATGTGATTGCCTGTGATTGTCATCTAGCCTTTCTGTCTATGAATGTCTTCAAAGATCAAAAATACTTTTGTCAATATACATTACCTTTGAACATTCATCAGTCCAATAGCATTTCTCTAGAAAAAAATGATAATAAAACCTATTCTCATTGTTCATAGGATTTGTGTTTTGTTACTCATGGTTTATGACAATTATTTGGTCATTAAATTCACTGCTTGCAGTTCTTACTATGTTAAGCTTAAACAATTATATGAAATGGATTGCATAGATTGCTTCAGACTCAGATAGCAAGCTTCCAAGACAGATGTTAGCCTTCAATCTGGATTTGCCTGTTCTTAATTTCAAACTTTTACTATTATTCCACATTGCCTATGATTCAGAATTGCAAAAAAAAAAAATGTTTTGCATGGGAGGATCCTGGAGCTACACAAAAGAAAAATGGATTTTCCTTCTTTGACTTTCTACTGGGAAGAAAGATATTTTTAACCACTCATAGTTGCAGGGAATGTTGTTCAAATCTACATTATTATCTGAGGAAACCACTGGGAGTGCTGTAGGAGTGAAGAAAGACAGTAAAATCTCCTTATCTTTTGTGCCTTAATTTCTCCAATTCCCCATTCCCCAACATACAATATTGGAATAGTTCTCCAAATTCTCTAGTGCCTCTTGTCTTACTAACTCATACCTCATTTATCAGTAAGTCCTTTCTTTCTTAGGGCAATACTCATACTACAATCCAACTGTGTGATTGGCAGTAAAAGCACAAACAAAAAGGAATTCTGTACAAGTACAAGAATTCTGGTCAAGTTGTCACTAAAAAGTTTTTTTTCAATGACTCACAATATAAATAAGATGAAAATTCTAAAACATTTTTCTCCAATTGTAACAATTGTAAAATTGTTATTGAAAAATGATTTTTAAGTCCCTAAGAAAGGGACTTAGACAACATAGCCTATGGTTCGATACAATATCTGTGGTCATTTACTCTGCCTTTATTAACTAATATATCTGTCCAAGAACCAGAAAAAATATTTTAATTTTATATTGAGTATATCCTTGCAGCACATTTTTTCAGCAAATTCTAAATAATGAATTGGCTGCTCTGATAATTGTGTGTTTGCTATAGCAAAGACCCATAAGCCTTCATGCACACTAGACAATAAGCATTCACAATTTAATTGTTTTTGCACATTGCCAAACGTGTTTACAGATGATTTTCTGCTGTTAAATCATTTTAAGAGTAGGGATGATAAATAATGTGTCTTACATTCCCTTTGATTCCAAAATAACCCGTATCACAATAGTAAACCTCATTTATTTCTCTCTGATCCATCCCTGTCTACAAATGTAGTAATGTAATGACAAAATCGTGTGGGAATAATTTGTAATTAAATTAAATGCCACAACCAAAAGTGTGTAAAATGCATTTAATTCAAAACAATAAACAAGGACATGATTAATTGCTTCAGTATTCCTTGCTTTGATGTGTGAAAATAAAGATGATGCAGTAATTGAGAGCCCTGAATTCATGCATTGTTCACCTGATGTGTAAACCTTTTACACATTCTGTTATATAGCACTTTATCTTTCACACGCACACAAAAATTGTTCAAAATCCATTACCATTCACTTGGACATAGATCTTATAGTCAGAATATAAGACAAGCCTCACATGCAAGTTATTAAGTGGGGGCATGTATTTGACTAATAATTTCTTAATAACATCAAGGTTGCAGGAACATAATTTCTCAAATGGAGTGTTTAACAAAATAACAAAAGAGTATCATGTTATTTTTAAACCTATTGATTTCAACTGCACTGAATCCATCTTGATCTGGAAGATATGATGAGAATGATGCAATCTCTGATATTTCAGATATTGCTGAACTTCATTAGTCATAATGGGTGGATTGCCAAGACAGAAAGTTCAGAAATTTCTGAATAGCTATAGTTTTCCATTTTTTTTTTGGGGGGGGGGGTGGACAGTATTATAGGTGTGTGGGAAATTATCTTCAGGGTACTATCTGCTTTGCTTTGACTTTTGTGGCTCTAGCTTTCCATTCTTGTACATTCTTTAGTATTGCCAGAGGTATCATTGTCAATAAAAAAGGAACAGTCTCTAGAGAAATGTAAAACCTCAAAGGAGAATTTTGCTTTAATCAAAGCCTGAACTGTACTCCTCTTGAGACCACTCTACACAGGAGTCTATTTTTTTTAATGTAGCAAATGGCTAATCAGAGCATGAGATGAGACAATCAGCATTGTCTCATCTCAAAGCTTTTAACTGAAGTTTTGAGGCAGGCCTTACTTCCAAGGCATCAAGTGTCTTATTAAGACACAGTGCATCACTGAACACTGAGCACATTTTTAAAATGGAATGTGTAGTTCATATGTCATAATAGGATGGATGGATGGATGGATGGATGGATGGATGGATGGATGGATGGATGGATCAGGGGTGGGTTCTGGCCAGCTTTACTGCTGGTTAGTTCATGCATGCACTTCGCTGGATGTGCACTCTGTGTGCATACACAGTTCAATTAAAATTGTTCTGCGCATGAGCAGAATTAAAAAATGAGATGGCAGCGACAACCGTGGTGACCAGGGAACCAGTTTGGGGTGTGTGGCAGTCCTGGGTCGCTGCCAGCTCCAGCGACCCAGGCCACCATACCACTACTGGTTCGCTGAACCAGGTCAAACCAGTAGGAACCCACCTCTGAGATGGATTGGGTGGAACATGCTAGATGGTTACCTTTTCAAATGCTAATAATGTAAGGTGACCACACATCCTGCTTTTGGTGGGACAATCATGATTTTTCAAAATTTGTCCCGTGTCCCGCGGAATGTTCAAAAACTCCCGATTTTCCAAAAGAAAGAAAAGACGCTGAATCATCAATTTTAAAAAGGATGCCGTTAAAAAAAATGTTTTTATTTCTCTGAAGTGTCATTCCTGATGTGGCCTTTAGAGGGCAGTGGTTTCCCTCTCTCCGCTTGGCTCACTCACAGCATGCGATGAGGGGTGAGGCTCTCTCCCCTCCTCTGCGCACGCGCGCTGACGCATGATGTTTTTGCGACAGCCATCCGGCGGCCTCGGGCAGGGGGGGCTTTCCAGCGGCAGCAGAAGGAGGCTCGGTCCCGCGCCAAGCGGCTCAGCCGTCGGAAGTTTTTTTTTTACCCGCTTCTCTTGGGTGCTGCTCTCCCTGCAGCCATGCTGTGCAAGCCGCTGTCAGCAACCTGGTCCGGGTGAGCCGAGGGGAGGCAGGCAGGGATCCGGTTGGGAGAGGCTGGTGATGGGGTGGCTTTTGAAAGGGTTGGGGTGCATTGGGGGAAGACAATCGGGGGAAGGCTTTTTTTTACAGCTCAGGTGCTCTGAGCCCCCCCCCCCCCGTCAATGGTGTCCCGCTTTACCCATCTTAAAATCTGGTCACTTTATAATAATGATAATATCCTATCTTTGGAATGGAACTGAACATGTGTCTTATAGCAAGCATATTTGATTGCAAAATAAGTATAATCCTTATATTCCTTGTACAATATTGTATATCTAAGAAATACAAGAGGCAAAAAAAGGTCTCCAAGGGGTGGGGGGTGCATTGTGATATGTGGGTTTTTTTCCTTTTTCTTCTGTCTTTCTTCTTTTTTTTTGTATTCAGTTGTATATATACTCTTTATATTATTTGTGTTTACTTTTTAAAAAAATAATAATTTTAAAAAGTAAGTTTTGGTTTTAAAAGGGAATTAAAACTTAACTGTTCGTTTACTGGGTTATAACCAGGAAACTTTCTTTTTATTATACTGAATTTGTTCTGTGATACACACAAACACACACACACACACACACACACACACACACACACACACACACACACACACAAGGAGGCTTTCATGTTTAGCTATTATTAATCTTGAGCCATTTTAGTGAATATGGGTACCCTTGCTGACAGACTTCAATAGCCTTTTTTAAAAAAAAAAAATCATTGAACAATAGCAAAGTGGCCTCTTTTTGCTTTGAACTTGCCAGGTGCATGAACACACATCCAAAAGCTGATTGCTAAAAATAAATAGTCTGCAGTAGAAACAATAACAATTTTTTTCCAATAAAATGATTGACAAAAATACCACTTTATTGAACATCAAAGTCTCAACCAAACCAAATACATAAACAATTTATGACTCAGAGAAATAGAAATTGCTTATATCTTTAGTTCTGATGACAAGGTAGGTCTTTCCTATCCTAGGCTACCTGAAACTCATATTAATCTTTTAAAAATGGTAGAGTGCTCTCTTATAAACACTTGTTACTTTATCAATGACTGTTTTACATTTTCTCAGCAAACCAAAACAATTAATCTCTTGAATTTTTTTTGTAACAAGCATAATGTATTAAATATGATTTTACATTAAAATACCTAGGATATATTATGATTAAGAATTAGTATTTAGACATAAGGATTCAAATAGCCATTTTACTTGCTGTAGAGGAGTTAATATGAAAATGAGCTACAAGTTTTATCAGATAAATTTAGGCCTTCAAGAAGCAAAATCAACCCAGTCGTCACATGCTCTTATTTTCTTACCCCTCAGAACAGTGAGGGAAAATAATCATCTCTCAAGAGGACTAAGAAATTACTGGAAGGAGTCAAGAAAGCTTAGTTTAATTTCTCCAGAACTATTACCACACACCTTTGCAACATTTGGATCAGAATCTGATGGGCTGATGGGAGAAGATGATTATCCTAGAAGAATAATTTCAGGAAAAGAATAACAGACATTTGTGTATTCAAAACTAATTTGTTGCTGATCAATATTTGGGAAGACAAGATATTGAAGAACAATTTCTAGAGTCACTATTGACACTTCTAGCTAGAGCCCTATCTTGTAACACTCCATCAACAGTTGTCAGCTTCATATTAATTCATCTATGCTATCAGTGCAGGTTACTTCTTCAAGTCAGCACAGTGCAGAATAATCTTCCTTCTTACACTGCAAATCAGAGCTCAGTTTGGTCAACTGAAAAGTTTGCACCAAAAATTATGCTTCAATTCAATAAAAGAATATGGGGTTTTTTTTCCACAGAAAAAGTCCAGAAGTTGTTTCTAACCATAAAACTATTTGCATTCTTGTCCCTGATTAATGCAGTTAATTTTGCCAGTTCTATCATCTTTTCAATCCATCCCAATGGTGAGATCCAGACAACCTTAATATTCTTAGATGCAGAAAAAAACTTTTGACAACCCATTTCTCCCGAAATTCCAATAATCTTGAAATGCATTTTCTTTATAAATGTGCATTTGACATCTGAAATAAGCAGAATTCCTGAAACAGATTTCTCTTCCTCTACCTTCCTTTACATTACTGGATGGAGATGGGAAGTTGTATTAGTAAGGCTTTATTATACATACATGCATGTAGCAACTACTTAGCCCCTGAGCTGTATCATTTTCAGTGCTCATCTCTGATCTCATCAGGGTTGATACATTAGAAAATGTTGGATATGATGACTATTGAATAGACAGAATGCATGCAGGAGAGTAAAAAGAGTTGAATAGTTCCCTGCTATGCTGAAAATAGTCCCACTTTCCAGTAGCATGCCAGCTTCACAAGGAGTAAAATGGCTATGCTAAAACAGTCATCAGACCGAAAATCTCACAATCCTTTGTCCACTGGGGTTGATAGGATTTTTTTTTTGACAATTTTTAATGGGATCAAGCTTGAGGCACTAGATTAACAGCTGCTGGCAAGAGGCACACACTTCTTAAAGTGATGTGACAGATTGTGTGTTGCTTCAGCAGCCTGAACAAGTTTGTACATCTCAAGCAAGAGGGCTATTCTGCCTCATTTGCTATGAGAGTGAGACAGCCTAACGAGTCTTTTGAAATCTTCATACATAGCTAGGGGTAGTAAGAAGTGGTTTTAGGAAAATCTGTAAGTTTTTGATAGAAAATATCTTATAAGAAAGATTTTGATGTTTTGCTTCTGCACACAATTTTACCATTTCTAAGATATTCTGTCATGCTGTTGATAACAAAACTCCAGGAGCAAATTAAACAAAGAAAGAAAGAAAGAAAGAAAGGCTTTATCTGAAGTTAGGGATTGTTCAATACAGAGGAATCAGTGGTGATAAGTCTTCTTGAAAAATTCCTCTCTTGATATTAGTGTCTACCAACCTATCACCAATCAATCATGATAAGCAACCATGTCTTCCATTGTGCCATTAATCTTTGCACAAAGTTTCTGGTGTTTCTAACAACTCCTTTATTTCTAGGCATTTGATTATCCAAACATGTGCCAGGAATCAAATACCTTCTTGTAAACAATGCAAGCTGCATTCAAAATCAGATTTCCAGAACCACAATCATATTCAGTTCCAAAGTGGGAGATCAAACCAGAGGCCATGATAAAGAAATTAAGATTGGATGTAAATAATAAAATAAAGCGGGGGGGGGGGATAATATAAAGATCAAGACAAGCCTAATAAAATTGTTTAATACTAGAAAATTTAATACTAGGAAAGTTTGGAAATCATTAAGCAAAAAATAATTTAAATGGCTTGGAAAAGTTAACATTATAAGACATTCTGTGTCACAAATCAGCTCTTTCATTGTAGATGGTATTAAAAATTCTGAAATCAAAAACCAAACAAAAAGCAACCCAGTTTTGGAAAGATGTATGGAAACTAAAACTGAAAAGACTCTAAAAATGCTGGATGAAAAAAAGAATTTGAAAAGGAATTTAGTAAAAAAAAATTTCAGGATATTTCCAGTTTTCACTCAATTTTTAAACATTTCTGCTGTTATTATTAGTTCTTCCATTTAATTTTTTGCTTCTTCTATAACCACTTGACTGTAGGAATATAACGTACATAGTGTAGCTTGACTTCAATAAAGTTTAAAGTCTGCCATGAGATTCTAAAATTGGAAATGGCAAATGCTACGATTAGATGATCCATATACAACAGTGGTTTAAGGAAGGAAGTATTGAATGGGATACAATGAGTCTCCATTCCCAAATATGTGTCTCTTCCTCTCTCTGTCTCTCTCTGTCTCTCTCTGTGTCTCTGTGTCTCTGTCTCTCTCTGTCTCTCTGTCTCTCTCTGTCTTTGTCTCTCTCTGTTCTCTCTCTCTCTCTCTCTCTCTCTCTCTCTCTCTCTCTCTCTCTCTCTCTGTGAAAGAAAGAGAAAGACACTGACTTGAATCAAAACTTGAAAAATACAATTTTCAAATTTGCAGACAACACAAAGATGGAAAGATAGCAAATGTTTATAGTACCATATCATGTTTCACAAAAGGTTTGTAAGCTTTTACTTTGTCTTATTTAGTATTTTAAGCACTACTCAGAATGCCAATAACTTCCTTTGACTGGAAATAAAAAGTTTACCAACATCACAGTGCTATTACATTCCAAATCTCAATATTATTTTATTCAGTGGTTCCATACAGATAGTAAGACAATATTCTTCAAATATTCTAGCAGTCCACAAGACACAAACAATCCATAAATAACCAAAGCCGCCTTAAAACAGTATTTCTAAAATGAAATTCACACATGATAGATCAGCAGGGGATCAATAATGATGTAAAATACAGGAGAAAGAAAAAGAAAAAAGCATATTGAAGATTTTGAGAATCTTTGGGTGTTTTCTGAGTCGAGTCAGCTTGACAGTAGGAACATCCCATTTATTGATAGCAATATAGCTATTATTGTTCACAACAGAACTATTCTTTAAATTGGATTTCTCAGGAGGAGAAAGAAAGACGATCAATTAAGACTGCTTCTAAGTGGAAGCATATCACCATGCATATTCAGACTAAATTTCAAGGAAGAAAGAGAAACACTACTTACAATCAAATAGGAAATCTGCTTTCTGTATATAAGGCCATCTATGTATCAGCACAAGTGACTAAGAATAATGGTCCTCAGACAAATTCACTACATGGGCCATCAAACAAACTTTCAAAACAAAATCATGAATTTAGTGTAACAAATCCCTATGCAGGTAGTCCTCGACTTACAATAGTTCATTTAAAGTTACAACAGCACCGAAAAAGCTGACTTATGACAATTTTTTACACTTATGATCATTGCAGCATCCTTATGGTCACATGATCAAAATTCTGATGCTTGAGAATTGGTTCATATTCATGACCATTGCAATGTCTCCGGGTTATGTGATTATCTTTTTCAAACTTCTGACAAGCAAACTCAATCAGGAAACCAGAGCCACTCAACAACCTTCTTATTAACTTACTAAATGCAATGATTCATTTACAACTGTGGTTAGAAATGTAAAATGGGGTGAAACTCACTTAACAATTGTCTCTCTTAACAACCTAAAAATAGGCTTAATTGTGGTTGTTAGTTGAGGACTACCAGTAATTTATTTCATTTCAACTTTTAGGGGGAGAGAGAGCTAATTTGGTCTAGTGTTTAAGGCACCAATTCTAGTCCTGTCTGAGGCATGAAAACTGGCTGGGTGATTTAGAGTCACATTCTCTCAGCTGATGATGTCGGATTCAGATGATAATCCAGTCAAATTAATTCCTATCATAACCAATAGATCAATATATGATTGTTTAAAAAAGAAAATAGAACCCTGGATTTGTAGGAAAATGCTAGGAAGAAAAATTCTATATTTAAGAATAAGGTTGCCATCATTCCTTTAAGTACTTTCAAATAAACTGGGAATAAATGAATCAACTGGTCAAATAAATTACAAGTGTGAAAAGCATTATATGAAATATTAGGTGCAAAGATAGATCTTTAACTTCTTCAAAATCAACAATTTTTCCTCAGATAATATTGAACAGTTTAAAAAGTTGGTTTTCCACTGTGTTCTACTGATATGCTCCAAAGACTGTTTCTAATTTCTTTTACTAATTCAGATAGGCTAGCTAAGAGAATAAATTTTCCATCCACACAGATTTTCTTTTCCTAGAAAAGCTTTTAATTACTATAGTCTATAGAAGTAAATGATAGAAGAAACAATACTAAAGCTTGTGTTTTTGTTTTGGTTAGAAAATGTTTACTATGAACTGCAATGTAATCTTATGTGTGCTTAGTATAGTAGTAAATCCCATTAAATTCACAATAAATGAACACTATAAATGGATAGACTATGTGTATGGAAACAAAGTGTACCATCTGCATTCATTTTTAAACCTTAATTATATGCTAATTTCAAATAGCTATAATGAAGGATGTTGGCTGGAAATTTTATTACTTTCTGTATATCAGTGTAAAGAAGATGATAGGTTCCACCATAGAATCAATATTTCTCATGGTCCTCTCCTTTCCCCTCATCTTCTCTCCTCCCCTCCTCTCCCCTTTTCCTTTTCCTTCTTTATCTTCCCTCCTTCTTCCTCTTCTTTCACTTCTCTTCCTTCTTTCCTTCCTTCCTCCTCCTGATCAATTTATGCTTTTTAGTCCAGATTTCCTCTAAGAGGGTTTAAAGAAATCAGATAATTTGACAGATAGTTGAAATATTAAAGCAAAATGGATAGTGTCAGAAAGCTATCTAGACTTGTTTCAAAATATGAATTGAATAAGTGTTCAATAAAGAATTGTAATTTTTTTTCCACAACAAACTGGGGTCCAAGTAGCACTTTTCTTAAAGAAATAGTTTCAGTATTCAGTGTCAGAGATAATTACCACTCTCTCATCTTTATCAATTAATCTAGTGATGGGTACTATCTGATAAATAAACTTTTATAGAAAAGGGGGGAAAAGTTCCCAACAAAAGATGAGCAAAAGTGAAATTTTCCCAGATGTTTTCTGACAGTATTTATAGCAATAATAAATTTGATATGCATACTTAACATGACAATAGAGCTGATCTTGAATGATAAAATACATGACTTGAGGCCTAGACTTTTATGAAAGGAAAACAGGATTAAACGGGGCCCCATTTGCACTATTAAACATGATTTTCTAATTTACCTAGACAATGGGAGGTTTCACACTCATCACTGTAATGTTGCGCTCATTGCTTCCATTCCTCACTGAGAAGCATTGAAAGACTCACTTTTTCCCCAAGGAAGCACTTAGGGAAATTGTTTATTTTTCTTAGTTCTTATGGACATAATTTTAGCTCAAATATTTATTTTTTCAATAAAGACATCTGGCTTTTATGATTATCATTTTATGATAATATTATGACCCTGAGATTTAGTTTCTGTCAAATATTTATTACTGGTGATAATAATAATATTCTTTCCCTTTTTTCTTCTTTTCAAATGAATTTCTCAAATTAAGAAATACAAACAAACATTTCAAAAGGAAAAAAGAATAAAAATATATTTTTCCTGACTAGAACTGAGAATTACTAGAATAGCACTGCCACTGTGACCTAGTTTCTTTGAATAATCTTTTGCTTGGACAATATATGGCAAATTGAAAGTAACTCATAGCTTAAATTTCACCAGTAGAATGACCCCAAATGTCCAATATCTTGAAGGTTTATACATTTTTTAAAGAATCCTATGACTGGAAGGGATTCAACTATGCCTTATACTTTATAACTACTGAAGAATAGTGAAAAGATGCCAAGGTTGAATGGTTATAAACTGCTAGGCTGCCAGCAATTTTAGAGAAGCATAACACACACTATTCCATAATATAACCAATGTTTCTTGCTTGTCCCCCAAGCAGTAAGAGATCTCAAATAGTCTCTGACTTTGACCTTTCATTGTTTGAATACATCTGCTTCTTTATTTTTCTCATTGTGTCATCCTGTTATTAAGCTTGGATAGTTTTAGCCACAAGCACTGTATAAAGTGAGGGAAAGATTTAAGTCATCAAGTTTTAGTTTAGAAAAGATGTCAGACCTAGAATGTGTTTGGTCCAACTAAGTCTGACTTTATGACTTTAAAGTCTACATCTGGGACTTTTAAAACTGCTTGAAAAACGGAAAAGTTGTTTCTATTGTTGCCACTGTATATAAACAGGGAGCAAACTGAACACTCACCAATACTGCTAAAGAAATGTCTGCAAGTAAAAACTAAACTCAGAAAGCACAATAGTTCAGATCCATAGTTAAACCCCGAGCCACATATATTGCTGTCTATTAGAAATGTTATTATCTCCTGTTTTTGTAAATACTGTTATTATTAGTTGTCACTGGGCTATCACCAAGCAAAAACATACAAGAGTGTCAGTTTGAAAGCCTCATAACAAACATCAGTCATTGCAATTAAAAAACTGAAGGAGAAAACACCAGGAGAGATTGGAGGAACTGAGTAAGCACAGCCTGGAAAACAAAAGAGAAAAGAGAAACATGATTGGGAGCTTTGAATATATTAAAAGTGTGAATAAGTCTAGAATATTTTCAATGTTAAGCAAAAATCAAGAACACAGGAGGATAACCTCAAACTGATATGTGGTAAATTCAAAAGTAATGTTAGAAAGTATTACTTCATAGAAAGAGTAATGGAACCTTGAAACCAACTTCCAGTGGATGTAATAGGTCATCAGCAACTGAGTTAAACATGCTTGGTATAAACATATGACTAAACAAACATAAATAATAAATAAATAAATAAATAAATAAATAAATAAATAAATAAATAAATAAATAAATAAATAAATAAATAAATAAAATAAATAAATAAAATAAATAAATAAATAAATAAATAAATTAATTAAAAATAATAAATAAATTAAAAAGGAAACAAGAACAAACAAAAAACTCATCTCTTTTTCTGTAATCTAGTTTCTAACTCCCAGGATTTATTTCTCTTCTATCACACAATAAATTCCAGAAACATTCTGGTTGGATGTCCCAAAGGTGCTTTTTCAAAAGGCAACTGAACTTTCTGGTTTTTTTCTCTTGAAGACATTTCGCTTCTCATTCAAGAAGCATCTTCAATTCAGAACTGAAGATGCTTTTTGGATAAGAAAAAAAAAACATTTTCAAGAGGAAAAACATAGAACAGCCCTTTGAAAAAAAACTTTTTGAACAACCATGACTAGGATGACTGAGAATGTCCATAGACTTTCTGGTTGGATAATACATGTTAAAAAGGCCATAGTGCTATTATACAAAGTATTGAAAGCAGCCATAAAAAGCTTGAATGACTATAGACCCATTGCACTGATGACTATAGTAATGAAGTGATTTGAGAGACTGGTCCTACAATATCTCAGGTGCTGTCTTCCACCAAATTTTGATCAACACCAGTTTGCTTATAGAAGCAACAGGTTGACAGGAGATGTCATCAACACTGCTCTACATATTGCACTGAGCCACCTTGAGAAATATGAGAGTTATGTCATAATGCTTTTTATAGACTACAGCTTGGTCTTTAACATCATCTTACCAGGAATTCTCATTGAAAAGTTGACCGACCTGAATTTCCCTTCCCTCACTTCTGAATGGATCAAAGACTTCCTGACGGATCATCCACAAACAGTAAGGGTTGGTCCTTTACATCTTCCACGCTGAAGTTCAGCACAAGCTCCCCTCAGGCCTTGTGCTCAGTCCATACCTGTAATCGCTGTATACATATGACTGCATATCCTCTGATCCATCCAACATCATAATAAAGTTTGCAGATGACACAACAGTGCTGGGTCTCATAACTGGAGGGACGAATCAGCATACAGGGAAGACGTCCAGAAAGTATCTGCATGATGCTCAAGAAACAACTTAAATCTAAATACTAGTAAGACAAAGGAGATGGTGCTAGATTTCTGGAAGCACAGAGAGGAACTTTTCCCACTGTATATCGAGGGGGGCTGTGTGGAGAAGGTTTCCTCTTTTAAATTCTTGGGAGTGCTTACTAGTCTAGATCTCACCTGGAAAAACAACACATCTCTGGTGATTGGAAAGGCCCAACAGAGACTTCCTTTTCTTAGAGTCCTCTGAAAAAATCAGATGGAACAACGGCTGATGACCTCTTTCTATCGGTCTACCATAGAAAGTGTCCTCACATATTATATTACAGTATGGGATGCTGGTTTAACAGTTGCGGACAAGAAGGCACTACAGAGAGTGATCAATTCAGCACAAGAAACCACTGGTTGCCCTCTGACACCACTGGATGACATCGCCAGATCTTGCAACTTTAGCAGAGTAAGGAAGATACTCAGAGATGATTCACACCCTGGTCAGTGTCTCTTTGCATTTCTACCATCAGGCAGAAGACATCAAAATGTAGCCAGCCAAACAAACAAGTTTAAAGACCTATCCTTGGGCTGTGAAACTTTTAAATACAACCCAATCACTCCATGCAAATGCTAGTTTTTTTTCTTGTTTTTTTCTTTTTTCGTTTCTGTTATAATTTTGCACCAGTGAGGTTAAAACCAATTTTCTTGTTTTTAAGTACAATGACAATAAAGATTATACATATACACACTATTGCTCATTAATAATCAAGAAATTTCACAACTGTACAAATTCAAGAGAGAAACATACATGTAGACTTCTTTTCTGTCTGTATGCACATGTCTGTCTGTCTGTCTGTGTGTATGTGTGTGTGTATGTGTGTGTGTAAAAATCACATGGGTGTCTTCTTTATTCTTGGGTTCTCTACCAAAGACCTAAGAATTTGAGAGTTCACTGCAATATCTTAGTTGTTTCAAATACTGCACTCTTCTGGATAGATAGTTCTAATATTGTTCCTGTTGTTCCATTTGTCCCACTCTCCCAGGTTGAGTGTCACAGTTCTGAGTGGTCCCACTAGGGCCATATTGGCCTTTGCTTTTCACATTTGTCTTGTTTCAGACTGTGGCACTTGTATAGCTGCTCAGACTCATTCTTCCCTATGGTGTTTTATTTGGCACAACTACATCTCTCACCACTGCTGTATTCTACTTCTTGACTACTATTTAAGAAAATTTATATGGCTGACCAACTCATTCTTAGTGACTTTGGGTGACTTACAAAGATAAAACAATAAAAAACAACACTATGCCACATGCCACAGTGACACCAATCAGTCAATCCATAAACTACTTGATGGTTCTCCAGGCTTATTGACAAAATTGGGCCTAAAGGGCTAGGCAAAAGAGTGTTAATGTGTGTGTGGGGATCTTATTTCTTCAGGGATAATTTTCCAGAAGGTGGGACCCACCACAGAGAAGATAATTATTATATTGGTACAGCATTTTCCTGCCAAAGTAAACTGGTCAGGATTCTAACTGCTGAGTGTTGAAGCTTCCAAAGGTTTCTCAAGGACAGCTCTCAATGTAATTCATTATAGTCATCTTCCTAAACTAAATATGGACCATTGTCATGTCAAGGAAAGACCAAATATAATATTTCGGTTCATTATATGTAGTGCATCTAGTAACGAATATAATAATATATCTCAGATATTTTGCCACATTAGCAATAACTACTGTAGACCAATATTATTCATTATGATACAGAATGCCTGGGAGGTGAGGAATTATTGTGGAGAAAAAATGGAGATTCTAGGAGGCTTTCCACATTAATGATCTTATAAGTTGTACCCATTCATCTTTATTAATGATATTATGCAATAATGACAGCCAGGGGGAGTCAGGTATTGATACTTCTTGCCATCCCATTTTCCATTTCTAGTAAGGTTATCATATCATACTGAGAAGCCATGACTGAAACTGATCCCCAGTAGTGTAAAGAACTCTTTTTTTTTTCAAATAAACACAAGCAATTTATTTTCAGGTCCTGCAACTCAACTCAGCAAGATTGGAAGGGGAAGGATGCCCAGCATGCAATTAAATATCCCATTTAATCAGAACAAGGCTGCACAATCAGACCATTGTCATCATCAAAAAAGTCAATCTTAAAAGTAATGTTCTTAAACAGCATGACGCTGTGTTTTAACATTGAAAAAAGCCAGCTGGCAGATTTGTTATTGTTGCTGTTGTTTTATATTTTATAGCAAATGCATGCTTAGTCATTTCTGCCATCTGCTGCACAAGTATTGGTTAGTAGAAGGCTGGTGACTACCAAGCATTTCTGGTGTTAAATTGTCTAAAAGAAGAAGAAGAAAAAAAAGGGGGGGGGTGACAAGATAACATCAAAATAGAGTGCCAGAGCATGAACAAGTAGACACTAAAACTAAAGCAGAAAAGGAACACCTGAGGAAAGGTAGAATACAGGAATGATTTTTCTTGCCCATTAATAAAGAAAGGTGGCTGCTTTTACACTTATAGAAAATCAAGACTAAACATATAGAATTGCTCCCTGACTCTAAAACAGTGGGATATATGAAGTGGATAATTATGTGCTGGAAACTTTACTTCATTCCTTGATTCAAGAAAGATTCACTAAAAAAATTGCTTGCAGTTGTCATCTAGTTCCTCTTTGCTCCATTTTCTACTTTGACAGGGTAAGAAAATTACATGAGAAGAAATGGCTTTTAAACTTTTAGGGCAAAAAGAGCTTGATTTTTCAAAATGCTAGGATTAGATTGTTGTAAAGAGGGTCACTGCTGGGCAACAGCACCAACTGTTTTAATATATCTCTGATAATTGCTATAATTAACAAGAAATGGTGAGAAAGATTTATGAATATAAAGTAGTTGGTCTTGGGGAAAAAAACTGGTAACTGGTTATGCCACTGTTCTTTTACTAGTTACTCCCAAAAATAATCCCATTCTAGGAACCACTAAAATTTATTTTAAAGACTTATTTCTACATTAAATGACTAATTGTATATACTATACTAAGTTCCAGCTTTGTGGGATGACAGTAAAGAACAGCCTGGCATCCATCCTTCTGGTTGGTAATGTTAATGAAGAAAGAAATGAAAGAGAATTTATTTAACAATAAAACAGTTTAAATCTAGAAAACTATATATATAATGTCATAGTTTTAAACTAAAGTCTAAAATAAGTGATATTACAGTAGTTTATTTAAATATATAGAGTTTTACATAGAGTGCATCAAAGGGAGGTAAAAAAATCAAAGAGGTGAAAAGAGGTGCATGATTAAACCCTGCTCCTTTTTAATGGGAGCATGTAAATGTAATATGCAAAAAAAGGAAAAGGAAAAGTTTTAATTGTGGCTGTAGCTACGCAGAGTGGTTTTAGAATGAGAGACCATTCAACTCTTTAAAATAAATAAAAAATGATGTAAAAATCAAAACTGAATATGGATCACCATGATCAAATCCAAACAGTGACAACTGAAACATAAAAGAGAATTCAGAAATGATAAACTGTTCCTGAACCTCAATCCCTAAGTAGAGTCCAATATCCAATCTACCATGTGTGTGTGTGTGTGTGTGTGTGTGTGTGTGTGTGTGTGTGTGTATGTATGCATGTATATATGCATGAGATTTCACCAGAGCAAGACTTAGGATTGTGAGGGGAAGGAAAAATTGTGCAAGCCTATATTATTTGTGAAAGGAAGGACAAGGGAGTGCCTGTTGGTAAGGTAAAAGGAATGAGGGCCAGTGGCATAGGTGACTTATCTTCATCCTTGGGGAAACACCAGAATGGACAGCAGAAGGACAGTTTTCTTCATGGTCCATTGTTCCTTTCCCCCCCTCTCCCGAGAAAGTGGCAAGCAATTTGCATGATGGAAGAGGAGGAGGCTACTTCATTGGGGCTCGCCTGAGGATATTGAAAGGTGGAAAATGATGCAAGCCTATATTATATATTATATTCCATATTATATATGGAAAGAAGAATGATCCAAGTATACAGGTTATTTAGTAGAGTAAAACTACTAGAAATAATTCTCAGCTTCATGGGTCTACTTTTATGAAAATCTTCAAGAGGTTCATTGTAGAAATTGTAATTTTTCTTTGTTAATATTTTTATTTATTGATTATTTGTCTGTGTGTAAAATAAAAAATAATATATATAAAATAATATACATGTAGATATAATATAATTAAAAGTAAAATATAAAAGCTTTTATTAACATAATAGTTTGACAATTGAAATAATTCCTCTGTGAAGTGGGGTCCCTTTGCAGGATTTTGAAACAGATGTTGGAAATCATCTCTTTGGCAGTGTTTAATCTAAATCCTATATGAAGCTGGAGGTTGGACATTATGCTCTACTATGATTCTTGGTTTGACATTATTAGGATTTAAGTAGGATATAAATAGAACAAATAAAGAAAAATAGCTTTATGACATATTTATTTGAAGAAGCAATATATAGAAAATAATTTCTTTTATTCATAACCAAATATAAATACTTGATGCTATTTCAGGAAATACCATATTAACCAAATATAAATATTTGATGCTATTTCAGGAAATACCATATTAACCAAATATAAATACTTGATGCTATTTCAGGAAATACTATATTATCTTATACAAAAATAGCTAAAATTCAAATAGTCAATAGAATTCTTTTCCGCCTCACTAGAAATGACCTAATCTGAAGGACATACTGTCACTCTGAATAAAACAGCACTTTAAAAAGCAAGAAAACAATATTCTGGGAGTTCATTAATAGGCAATTCTCACTATAATTTAGCATCTTTTGGTATGCTCATTTTTTCTGGTGGCTGTGATGATGAGCTCATTGAAAAAGGTCAGACCAAGAAATGGGAAACTGAGAAGATGTGGAATAGAAGCAATTAGAAATAAATTGCATAGTGTGTTATTGCAGGAATCTGAGCATGCTAGAAGTCAGAGGGATAACTATGTGAGCTTGCAACAGAACTCAAGCTAAATTTATAGTCCAGAACAATAAAAAAGATTGATAAATATATATGTCAGCATGCATTTTGATACCATTGTATGCCTTAAGAAATATTGTGGAATTCTATTTCACAAGGAAGAATAATCTCTACAAAAGTGCTATACTTATACATTCCGGTAAAGAAGAGCATGGGCTCTAGCACCACTCCAAAAGTTCAGAAGACTAAATTCCAGTCCTAGTGACTGACCCAGACTGGATCCTACATTAAACAGATTATTCAACCTAGCAATATTTCTTTCTTTTGAAAACAAAACAAAGAAGCAAGCAGAAATAGCCAAAACAATACAAAATGAATGGAAGTCATTTGATTGTCATAAGAATGAAAGAGTCTCAGCTTTCTTGCATATAGAGATGATTGTGACAGTTTCTATTTATATTTTGAGGTACAACAATGGGTATCCACTCTTTTGTATATAAAACATAAACTCATTTAACACTTGGTAGATTGATTTAACTTATTGTACCATTTCTGCTGAATTTTAAGAATATTAAAGTTTTAATATTTATTCCTGCTTTTGGCATGAAAATAGCAATAGCAATAGCAGTAGACTTATATACCGCTTCATAGGCCTTTCAGGCCTCTCTAAGCGGTTTACAGAGAGTCAGCATATTGCCCCCAACAATCTGGGTCCTCATTTTATCCACCTCGGAAGGATGGAAGGCTGAGTCAACCCTGAGCCGGTGAGATTTGAACCGCTGACCTGCTGATCTAGCAGTAGCCTGCAGTGCTGCATTTAACCACTGCGCCACCTTGGCTCCTAGGTTGAGTGACTTTGAGACCACTTCACAGGATATTGTTATAGGTAAATAGTTGGATAATTGGGTGTTAGATATGTTCACTGTCTTTAGTCATGTCTCTGTTTGTAATGTTAACAAGACCTTTAAAAAAAAAGAAAAAAGAAAAACCACATTAGATTGGAATCTATTTTCCTATAGCCTAATCTAATTTTTCTATGCCCTTTAGTACGTTCAAGCACAGTGAATAGAAACTGACCTTCTGCTATATAATATATTTTAAAACACTGCAATTTGAAGACTGCTGTCATATCTAGTCAGTTTTCAAACTGTACTGGCTTCCTTACAAAAAAAAAAAGAATAACTAAAGGAAACTGATGTACCAAGAGAAAATATTCTAGAATATTTTGCAAAACTAGAAATAAACAGTTAGTTTGAATCTCAATGTCACGGGAACTGTTAGTACCATTTTATAATGCCTTGGTAAAACTAAACTTGCCATATTGCACCCCATTTTGTCCCTTGATATAAAGAAGACATTGAGACTCTAGATAGAGTGCAGAGAAGAGCAACAAAGATGATTCAGAGAGTGAAGGCTAAAACATGTGAAGAATGATTGCAGGAATTGGGTAAATCTAGTTTAATGAAAAGAAGGACTATGATAATAGTGTTCTAATATATGTTATATGATGGACTTGCTGTGCCTGGCGAAGTTTTAAACAGGTTGTTTGCAATGATCTGAGGATTTTGTTTCATTTTTTAAAGTAAGTTTTGAAAGATACTTTTCTTTGTCTTCAAGCTAATTTATCGGTCTATGAAGACACTGAAGCTGAAAAGAAGCTGAATATTTCAACAAGATGACATTATTCCCAAACATACCTCCAAATCAGTCATAAAGTACTTATAGGGGAAAACATGTAAGTATTTTGGAATGGATTTCACAGACTATAGATTTAAACATCATTGAAAATCTTTTGGGGACAATCTTGAAATTTAATGAGTGCAAAAGTACAGGAATAGTCCTAATCTAAAAGAGTTTTGCAAGGAAGAGCAGAAAAAAAATCAAAAGGAAGAAAAAAAAGATTCTTAGCTGAGCATAGAAAACATCTGGAAGATGTTATGGTCTCCAAACACCTGCACCTACCATGTTTACTATTTTCTGCTTTTCAGTCTGCAAACAACTGCATGAATGTGTATTTAAATGTACCAAAATATGTTTTATTTCACTTAATGTAGAGATTTTCAGCTTTTGATCACTTAGGAATTATTATCACTGAAACATACCGTTAATCCAAAAATGCCTAGATTTTGCCCATGACTATCACTCAAAAAGAATAGGCACCTTGTGACATTCTAGCTGTCCCTAGCTTTAATTACAGGCATCACTATGAAACATGGTCAGTGATGAGGCACAATGGGAATTAGAGTTCAACAAAATCTGGAATTACATAGGTGGTCTACTCCCTTCAAGCTGATATGTTGAAGCTATGTTTGAAAAAGTAAAACTTCTGATTATCTGACTAAATGCTCTTGCTTTGAGACTTTATGGCTTTAAACAAGGGGGGGAAACAAAACAGCAGCATGGGCTTATGGAAGTGCAATCATAACTGTTTGGCTAATGTATAAACATAAAGCAAATTGCAATCCACATTTAATTAACTAAATCTGAATAGGACTAGTAGCAGTTGTTATTTAACATATATTTCCTTTGATTCTAAAGTGTAAAAGAACAGATTTCCTAATGACTCCTTGGGGAAAGTGGCATAGTTAATAATACTCTGTACAGAACCATAGCTTTCTATGTCTCTGGATATTATAAATTATAGTACAGTCTTGCTAATTATTGATTTAATTATTACTTATTGTACTTAATAGACCAGACAATGGTTATTTTAATTTGATGACAAGTCTAAAAGAAACTTTTGAAAAATATTTTTAACATTATCCTTTTGAGAACAGTATCAATGCAAATGAAGCAGATGTGTTCAATACACATTCACAGATTCCACTATGGGTGCCTGACTTTTTAAAAGAAAAACCAGTGCCAAGAAAACAAAAACAAACCTTGACAACTGCAAGGAAAGTTATGTAAAATACAAACAACAACAAAAAAAACCTGCAAAGTTTTTCTATTTGATTTTACTGGATTTAGTAAAACAACTCAGTATTAGAACACATAAGGTTTATCACCAAATAACACTTCATTATTGCAGGTGTGAATCCTGCATAGTATAAGATTCACAACATGAATTCTTTTAAAAATATGTTAATATTATTCTTGAGGAACATAAAAAGTGGCACCATATTTTCTCACAATATTCTTTAATAATATTCAAGGCTGGTTTTGTTGTTATATCAGGACAGTTGCAATTTGATCTGGTGTTGAAGTATATTACATCACTTTCATAACATGAATGTCCTTGCTTACCCTGAGATTTACAGTGTGTTTTTTTCCCCAGACTGGTCTCTAGATCCCAGGACCTAATTGACACAATCACATTTCATTAGGAGCTTAAGCATTATCCCTGAGTTCTGATGCATGATCTAGATAGGGTTTTAGCTATCACTTGGAATGGGAGTGCACAGACACTTATGGATCAGATCATGCCTGAGTATATTCTCTCTGCACACAAACTTGGGTGGGTCTCCAATCTATAAAGATCTCTAGAGAATGAAGCAGTAGAAGAGATATATAGAATGCCAGTGGAGAAAGACAAAGACCAATTCTGAATTAATATAGGTAAGAGTATTTCTTCTTATTTCCTTATGGTGATAAAGGTTTTGAAAAGTTATTTGCCCTTATGATGTCTTCTTAGCCAGCAGTATTTTGTGGGTCCTTCCTAAATACAGATAAACCAGAGAAATCCTGACAGGATTACTGTGAGAAATATTATCAGCACTTGGTAGATAAAATTGTTAGATATCACCTTTGAGTTGATTGAAAAACCATTTTGTGCTGTTATCCAGAAGTTCAGAATAACAGAGTTAGAAGGAACTATGTAGGTCTTCTAGCACAACCCACTGTTCAAGTAGGAAACCTTATACCCAATCTCTTCTTAAAAACCTTTAAACATTACTCTGAAGAAGTGGAAAGAGTCTTGATACTTTTGGTCTAGCTATTTGTGTTTTAGATCCATTCATCTCCTGGTTGGTTAAAATTTATGATGGAAGAGCATGTAGGTGTAATCTATGTTGTAGTCAATCTTTATTTGAAATCAATTTGTAGTTTTTTTAATTCTAAAGGAAGAGATTATCTATTCACTCCTTAAGAGGCTATCACTGGATCCTACAGTTGTGGACAATTCCCACCATTTTCAACATTTTCTTTTGGGAGAATTATTATTTTTTGTAGAACTGCAATTCCAAAGGGTCCCTGAGAGATTATTTGAACCATTGCAGATGGTAAACAAGAATATAAATTGAAACAACTTTGATTATGCTTATTGACAACCTATAAAAGGCTAAGAAGGTGGTAATGTATCCATCCTGCCCTTCACAATCGATCAGTAACTTTCTGTACTATCAGGCTACCCTTCAGGTCAGCTTTGGAAATAGGGAGTGGGAGGAAGTCTGTTAGGCTTTTTTTTCTACCTTCAGGGCTAGTTCCAGTATATATGTGTTGAGGTTTTATCTTACTGTTTTAAAGATATGTGGTCTGCATGGGGAATAAAAGCTATAGTTCAACTTTGCCAAACCTGAGTGGCTCTGGGATTTGGACCACTGGAATCCAAGACCAGGAATCCAAGACCATATATGCTTCTGAATACAGCTACACTCCCCTACTTAGATCTAATACACAATCTGTATGTCCTCTTGCCTTCTTGCTTAATGAGTTGGCAAAGCTGTGGCCAGGAATGTATTTCTTTACCTTCCACATTATTTGCACTAATTCCAGAACTAGGCGGCCCTGTTCATCATCACTGATATTACTGCCATCTGTCAAAAATGGTGTAGGGCCTGCTTTACCGGGGGGAGGGATGTTGGACCAGATGACCTATAAGGTCCCTTCCAACTCTGTTAATCTGTAATCTATACCCACCTCTCATCTGATTAAATCTGTAACTACAATAAAACATTCAGAAGTAGCTCAGGCAGATATTTCCATAATTCGCAGGATTCTGAGAGGAGGAGGTTCAGCAATATGAGATTTGCAACATTCTATTATTTCAGCCATTTTTAACAAAAGTAGTTTTAGCCTTCCTGTGCAATTTATTGTCTGAACTGGTCTACCTATAGTGACTGGAAACTGGTTTCCTATCAGTTTGCAGGAATAACTCAAAGTGCTGGTTGATTGGGAAGTTGGTTTATTTATTACATAAACGTGGCTCAGAGGTGGGTTGCAAATCCTGGTGCTACTGGTTCATTCATGCTTACGCGGATGCTCACATGCACAGAAATGTCCAGCCAGGTGGTGGAGCCCAATCCAGGCTGAACCAGGAGCAACCCACCTCTGGCGTGGCTGTCCACATACATACATACATACATACATACATACATACATACATACATACATACATACCAGGGGTGGGTTTCTCACCCCGTTCCAACCGGTTCAGTTGGAACAGGGCCGGCGGCGTCCTCGCGTGCGCGTGCACGAGCGCGGTGCACGCATGCGTACTAGCATCTGTGCAATGCTCCAGCTGCTCCTGGAGGATCGCGCAGGCGCTGTATGCATCCTGCGCATGCGTGGAAGCACAGAACTCATCAAAACCGGTTAAGGAGCACAGGCGCGCGGGTGGGCCCTTCGCCATTCCCGGAAGTTACTTACTTCCGGGTTCGCTGACCAACCGGTTCGCAGGGACCGCCGCGAATCGGTTGAAACCCACCCCTGATACATACATACATACATACATACATACATACATACATACATACATACATACATACATTCTGGCTCCATGATATTAACCAATTAAGGATCAAACTGTTATGTTTAAATTCAAGAACTCAGTTAGTCCTTGTTCAATTGTTTGTAATCTGCCAAGAGGTATACCGGAAAGATCTTCACTTTGCCTCGAAAGATGCCAACCATAGCTGCTGACAAAATCTCTGGAACCAGAAAACTAGACCATAACTATTCAGCCTAAAAGCTCTCACTTCTTTTTTGGCCTTCATTTGTCAGTTCTAAACTTTTTTCCTAAAAGGATAAAGTCAGCTGTATTTCACTTTTCATGGAATGTTTCTACACATTCAAAGCAAAGTAAAGCTGACAATCAGTACCACAGTACATAGAGAATAATGTTCTTGCATGCATGATATATTATCTTAAAGAGTCAAATTGGATGGTGGTTAAAATACCAAGCTATAAAGTGGGAAAGTGTAAGTTCTTGTTCTGCCTTAACCACAAAACAAGCTGGGTGACTCGATCAGCCATTTTTTTAATCATTCCTAAAAAGAAGGCAATTGAAAAACTTTCCTAAAAATATTGCCAAGAAAATTTCAGGTCTCTCTCTCTCTCTCTCTCTCTCTCTCTCTCTCTCTCTCTCTCTCTCTCTCTCTCTCTCTCTCTCTCTCTCTCTCTCTCTCTCTCTCTCTCTCTCTCTCTCTCTCTGAGGCGCACCACAGAGATCAGTTAACCTCTGAACAGTTTGTATTTGTTTGTTTTAATCATTTTGATGCCTTTGTAAGGATCTATATGTTGGGATATATATTTATATAAAATAGTTTGGTAGCAAAAGAGAAAATATCCAGTTTCTCCTTAAAAATTTGGTCTCTCTCTCTCTCTCTCTCTCTCTCTCTCGCCTCCTCTCTCCCCCCTCTTTCTCTCTGTCTCTCTGTCTGCCTGCCTCTGTCTCTCTCCACACACAGGCTGTGGCTTAGACTCAGTCTTGATGCCTGGCAACTGCTTGGACTAGTCCCATAGTTTTCATGGCAAGGTTTCAGAGCCTTTGGAAGAAGTAGCTTTCCTATGGCTGAGAGAAACTGACTGGCCCAAGGTCAGCCAACTGACTTCATGCCTACGGTGGAACTGGAACCTATCCCAATTTCTAGTCTAATGCCTGCCTTAACCATTATATCAAAATGATTTTCTTCAAATGATTAGTACTTTAATAATAGCTATTTCATGTTTCTAATATGTAATACCAGTGCATTTTTCAATTGACCTTTACTCTTTTGCTGCTTGAAAATATTTTATGAATTTTTTAAACAATCTTTTATTGTCTAAAATGAAGGTTTTGAATTTGGCATATGTATGAGTTGTTCTTTCTTTTTCTTTTAAAATAGGTTTACAACACTTGGACAAATTAACAAGCATATGATTTTTAAGCCACACAATAAATGAGCAATCAGCTCTGACACAAACCAGATAGAGAACAAGCTCTTCAGCTTTTCAGCATTGGGGAAATTGAAACACATACATACACACACTCAATTCCAGCCTGATTGTTACTGGCATAATAAATCCTAGTGTTAGATTAGCAAAGCATTGAAAGTCCATTCAAATTTGGACAAGAATATTGAAAACCTGCTCATTTCTTTTTTAAAAAGGAAGGAGGCACTATGACTCCAATAGAGAATAAAATATTCACTAAATTCAGTGCTTTCTAAGTCATACTCAGGTAAATGATTTAAAATCCTTTCATTATATTCACATTCTTTCACCATTTGTTCAGCTATTCAAATTGTTACAAATAAAAGATATTGGATAAGTGTCACTCAAAAGATTTGCAACAAGCAAGATAGCTACATGCAGGTCAATAAAGGCCAAAGTAAACTCATATTTTCCCCTACAAGGCACTATGTTGCTGTCACACACAATTCTGCTACAATATACCCTAGGTGTGAACTGTGTCATGTAAAAGAACCAAGTTAACAGATAATTAATAATAGTTAAGATAGAGAAAACTACAAATAGATGGGAATTTTGGATTCAGTTAGAGGAGTCATAATTCTGACAGGATATAGCAAAGGTCAGTGATGGTGAACCTTTTTTGGCTCATGTGCCAAAAGCAGGGGGACCACAGGGGGTCATGCATGGGCATGCCACACATGTGCATGCTTCCTCCCTCTGCATGTATGCACCAAGACCAGGTTCCCTCCCCCCACTTTTGGAGCTCTTTTTTCTCCCTCCCTAGCTCCAGAAGCTTTGTAGAAGCCTAAGGAGAGTAAAAACAACCTGCCCCCAGAGGCTCTCCGGAGGCTTCAGGAGCTTCCCTAAAGGCTCTGAGGGGAAAAAAACACAGTCCTGTGTCTGTAGGGCCATTTTTTGCCCTCTGAAGGCTCCAGAGGGCAAAATGGCACTATGGTCAAACCAGAAATGACTTCCAGTTTGGCTGTAGGGCTGGTTTTTTGCACTCCGAAGACTCCAGGGAAACCTCCGGAACATGAAAAATGGCATCAAAAGAAGGCCCAAGTCAGCTGGCCAGCACATGCATGCTGCAACTGACAGGACAATGCCTTGTGTGTCCAGATAAATGGCTCATGCATGCCATAGGTTCACCATCATGGGCATAGGTTATTTCTCACTAAGTTATCTTCTAGAATTTCTAACAGATTTCTAGCATGTTACTATTTGCATATTTATCTTATATACTACATCTTAAAACAAGTGAATTTGTGTCAAATTAATATTCATAAACACAGTATTTTTTACACTATATGGGTGGGTTGGAAGTAACAAGGTTGTGGCTTGTTTCTTTGTGTCATTTGCTCTTTCCCTGCATTTTTCTCATTGTATTTCAGTGTGCCAGTCTGCTTATATTACTCCTATTAACAAATTAGCACATTGTGTTGCTAACACAGTATAATTCTTGTACAACTGAATCTTGCCAGGGATAAAGGGTTCCTTCCCAAAAGAAACCAAACTAATCCTCTCAGCCTTCAAGGAATTCCAATGAGTCCTTTACAGGAAGCAAAGCTATAAGGTCAAGTTAATAGTCATTATTCTGCCCAGAGCCCAAGCTGTTTAAATTTGTTGTTCTTATCCTTATACCTCAAGAGAAACCAAGCTTGTCAACACTGAAGTCAACACATATGGCATCACAAAAATCCTTACAATAGATTACATTACCACTTCAAGGAAAGTCAGTGGTCCTTCTTCAGTATCATTACAAGTTTATCAATCCAGAAAAGCAACAGAGAAATAAGAATAAGAAACCCTAACCCTAACTCTTAAAATGATAATTAAGTATTTTAAAATAGTTTTCATAATAAAATAGGCCTTTTTTTCTCATTTATTGAGCCAACATATCCATAGGTGACTTGCCAGACAATTTGGAGGCTGCAGAAATATCTTTTAATTTATCTTGTTGTTGCTGCCCTAAAAGAGATGAATGTGTCATATTTCAAATATTTTACCAATAAAGTATTTATAAAGAATCTACCATAAATGTGGGAGAGTTCATTCTTTCTAGCAATGTCACTTATCCAAAGATTTGAAATTGTTCCACAGCATATTGTCATTTTTAAAAGAAATTTATCTCATAACCTGAAACAGTTCAAATTGAATTGATTTATACTTGAATCACGTTCATATTGAATTTTCAATTTGATTATATCAGAACATATTTTCACAGGTTTAACATACTCATATGTATGTGTCATTTCAATTTGGTGTTAATTCCAAGAAACATTTATTTAAGTGCAGAGACAATAACATATCAAGAAAAGGCTATTTAATTGTTGTCGTTCTTTGCCATATTGGACATTTGAAAGTTTGAACAGCTTTAATGTTTTGGTTAGTCACTCTAGAGATATGTTTGGCTCACAAAGCCATCTATCTAGAGGCTACATAATTGCTCAGGTAATAAAAATAAATAAATTGAAACTCTTATTCTTACTGAAGGTAACTCTTCAGTAATCTGTAAATTCTGAGTATGTAAACTATATCTAAAGAGAATTCTTGAATAAGTCCACATTAGCATGATTATTATTTCCTAAAAATAATCCCTTTGGTCAGATAATAGAATTAGTTTTTCTATCAAATAGAAAATTGGGAGGCTATATTCTTATTACCATTAATATTTCATTTTATACAAATGAAGCAGATTTAAGGAAATACTTCTAATTTAAAAAAATAATCTCCTTTAAAAAGCAGTCTATGCTAATTAAATACAGGATTTCCTTGCCATATCTTCTTTTTAACATATTATGCTGTTTTGTTGCCAAATATTCTTTTTAAATTCATGTATTCATATTAGCAACAGGAAAATAATTTACTAATATTTTAATGATGTTACAAGAAACATAAAATGTAAATAGGATGTTAGTTAATTTTGGCAAATTTAAAATGCCTGAACACCCAAAAAAAAAAAAAACCACACAAAACCCCTAAGCTCTAGAACAATAACGTGCAAAGTCAGCCATTCCTATATTTTATTTCAATGGCTAATTAGCCCACACTGGATGAAAAAAAGAGACACAGAGAATTCAAACTTAGTTCAGAGAACTAAGATGATAATTTCTCTGGTTCAGAGAAATTTGGAGTCAATGTTGTATTAGTGAATATATGCATATAATGTAAATTATTAAATGTGCATGTATTCACTTCATTTACCTTTGTTATATCTCAACTGTATTCGAATTAAATTTCATGTTAAAAAAAGAACAGAACATTTGTTCCTATAAACATTCGTTCATATCAGAAGCATTCATTCAAACACAACTGTTTTGAAGCTTCTATATAATGATTCTATCTTAAGTCTTGGTTTAAATGGGAACTACAGATCATTCCATTTCTTTACTTTTGCCTTGACAATCAAACATTCATAAATTGGTGTGTTTAAAGATAAGGGTTTATTTTATGATCAAAGTGTTTCAAATTCTAACACAAGAGTTACAGTAGCATGTGGAAGAAAGCTGAAGGAAAAGTACCATCTCAAACATAATTGCCAGCACATTTTTTCATGATTTTTCACAACTATGCTGCTACTATTTTGAAAAGTTTGTTTTATATAAAGAATAAATATTTCAAAGAAAAAATCAGTTGTGCCCATTCCAGGATCTGCAGGTCCTGCTTCCAGTCATTCATGATCTTTTTTCTTCTAGTTTGGACTACTGCAATGAGCTGTACATGAGACAGCAATTGAATGGAATCTGAAAGCTTAACAAGTATAAAATGCAGTGGTGCTAGCTGATATGTGCACTGCTAGAACAGTGCATGTTACATCTCTGATCCATGAACTGCATTTGTTACAGATTGCTTCCAGGTCCAATTCAAGTTACTGGTTTTAACTTTAAAAGCTCTTCATGGCATGACACCAGGTTATCTGAGGGATGAGCTTTGTCTAGTTACATCAGTCCTTTCCATTACATCTTACAAATAAGGCATGCTAGGGCATTGTCAGCCAGGATTTTACATTTGGTGGGTCTCAGGAGATGTGCCTTCTCTGCTCTGGCACCTCCTTATGGAACATCTTTTCCCTGAACTAGGTATTGGGACATTCCATGTGACATTCCATAAGAACCTCAAGACTTGCTTATGTGATTAGGCCTGGAGCTCTAATGGAACAAGAGATGTATGTATAGTTACTGATTGCCTATATTTGTCTAATTAGGAGAAATTATTTATTGGAACATATATGACATTTAAGCCAACAAGCCAACATTCTTAGAGTAGAACACTGAAATACTAAAACAATATAATTAAATAATAGAACTATATTAACAAAGATAGTTTAGAGAGGATTGCAAAAAAGACTAGGGCCGTGATGGCGAACCTATGGCAGCCGTGCCATAGGTGGCACACAGAGCCCTTTTTGCAGGCACACAAGCAGTTGCCCAGCTCAGTTCCACCATACATGCATGCATGTGTGCATGCCTCCTGCCGGCCAGCTGTTTTTTGGGTCTCTGCCGCACATGTGTGGGTGTGGGATGCATGGAAGAGATGTGCGCACTTGCGTGAGGGGTCACATGTGGATGCATAGGGGTGGAGGAGCATGGGGGGGTCCCATGTGCATGCTCAGGGATGGGGAGCATGGGGGGTCACATATGCATGCAATGGGGGTCAGGCCACAGAGAGGGTTGCATGTGCATTACATTATGTGTGCATCCATGCACATGCACCCTTTCGGCACAAGACGACAAAAAAGTTAGCCATCACTAGACTAGGGGAAAGCAACACTTATAGTACTTTCTTTAAAAATCAGTTTTTTTACAATTCTTCCCACACAAACAAAGTATAGGTTTATCTGGCTCATGGGAATTAAACTATTCCAAAGAAAAATCTATATTTTATATCACACTAAATTTCTGAAAGAACAAAGAAAGAAATTTCTAGAAGGCCCTCTGAGTTGCACTAATTTATCTGGGGTAAAATCACTCTGAGATGGCATACTATAATCAATAACAAGACATATATTAAAAACATTTTATGTACAGTATATTAAGCCTCACATCACTCCTACACTGTTGTTTACTTTAAGCACTGGGGAACAACTTTTATATTTCATGAAATACATTTTAATATTTTTTATATTTTATTTTATGTTTAATGTTTGTAAATTTAATAATTTAAATTTAATATTTAATAATTTACATTTAATATTTAATAATTTAATGTTTAAAATATTTTAAATTTTTAACATTCTGGTGATTATTTCTATTGTTGCTTTTCTATTTCACAACTTTATTGTACTTCATGTTTTTTGTAATGTTTTTGATGAAGAGCTTTTAAGAAACATTGAAAACAAGTAAATGAAAGAACAAAGGAGGGCAATGTATATTGTCTGCAAGTCAAATTACATCATTAATTGATTGAGATGATCCATGTGGTCTTTCCAAGGAGATTTTTGCCCATGATCTGCTTTGAGAAATAACTTCATAACAGTACAGGGTTTCAGCCATGGGTAAAGCTGACTAGTTGAATAATGAGGCAAAGTAAAAAAACTCCTACGCTTTTCTTTTGAGTAAGAAAAAGAAAATTAGGTGATTATGATTCATTATAGCAAACCATTTCTTATTTCAAAACTCTGTTCTTCTTACCTCAAAAAGATGAAAAGATTGTTCTTATAACTTTCTGCAGGTATTTACAGGACAAAATCTAAATGACAATTTATGTTTGATCACAACCTTTTTAATTAGGAACATATTGCATCTGCTTAACATTGCTAGTGTTTGGGTGTAAAAGATTTTCAGTGTCAATTAATCTCATAATATCCCTAAGCAAGCTGGATTTGTTGAAGAAGATGAAAATTGGCTGATGAATGTATTGGTCACTTCAGAGGCATGTTCAAATCTATCTTTTTGCTGTCTTAATGAATATGGAAACCTGCCCAGTGTGTGATTGGATTTTAATGACTACAAGGTCAGGGACTTTGCAAGGTGTGAATCTGCTTTCAAGGTCGCTGTGGCAAACAGCTCATGGATCTGAAAATAAACAAGGAGCTATCAGGCATATTAGATTTTTTTTCTACAAAAGCCCAAGGGATGAAGAGGTTAACAGGTGATTGCATTGTAACTTGTTTTGAAACTCAAAATGAGCTCTAAAGGTACGTGCATTATCCTTCATTATACCTTGCATGAGAAATTGTGGTAATTTAAAATGCAAGCAATGTTTGATTATAATAGCCCCTTAGCTTATAGCAAGTGAGTATTTATCACTAGGAAAACCAGTCCAGTGGAAACAGAGCACGTTACAAGTCTACTCAAAAGTAAGAGTTCTTGAATTTAGTGGCTTTATTTGCCAGTAAGAGATATATAGAATTGTAACACATGTGTGCATATACACGCACACACACTTTATGATATAGATGTATGTATGTATGTATGTATGTATGTATGTATGTATGTATGTATGTATACATGTATCTGTGGATCTATGTATGTGTGCAGTTTTGTTGCACCTTTGAGGTAACAAGTAAAATTATCAGATAAAACTGCCTATGAGTGGAAAGAACATATCTGCCCCAGCAGATAACCTAAGCTGGAAATTATGCACAGAAATGCAGGTCATGTGCATTGCTACTCTAAATTAATTTGATTTGTGAGGAAATAATTCAAGTTGCTGGAAAAGAATAATAGGAAATGAGTTCAGAAATATTAAGGAAAAAATATTAATAGCTTGTCAGAAGGAGTATGAATTATTGTGGAACAATGAACAGATTGCTTCTGGAGGAAAAAAAAGAACTCAAATGAAAGTACACGGAGAAAGATTAAAACAAATCCAATTTTCTGAATTTTATATAAAAACTGTATTCCTAGCTCTGGAGTTAGAAGAAACAGGTCTTAGTATTAGAATAAAATGTGTATTGCGATTATATTTTTATAAAGTTCAGAGAAAGATGTTTTGGACCTGGTCCATATCTATGCCATTTTCTTAAAAAGAAATAAAATGTTATTATTCTACTTTGGATGGTTCCCCCTTCCCACACAATTTATTGAGTCTGTCATCTGCACCTCTGTAACTGTCTGGTTTGGCTCTGCAACCAAACAAGACAGACAGACAGTTCAATGGATAATTAGAACTGCAGAAAAAAACAATTGCTACCAACCTGCCATCCATCGAGGACCTGTATACTGCATGAGTCAAAAAGAGGGCCTTGAAAATGCCTACAGACCCCATCACATTCTGGACATAAATTGTTTCAACTTCTACCCTCAAAATAATGCTATATGGCACAGCACACCAGAACAACTAAACACAAGGACAGTTTTTTTTTCTGACTGCCATCACTCTGCTGAACAACTAATTCCCACAACAGTCATATTACCTACTAAGACTGTATTGCTATTATTCTTCTCTTCCTTCCTAGTACCTAACTCTTCTCACTTATGATTACAACCATGTTGCTTGTATCTTTAAAATTTATATTGTTTTATTTGTTTCCCAGTATAATCTGATTGCTTCGTGGTAACCTATGACTTTTACTAAGTGTTGTATCTTATGATTCTTGATAAATATATTCTATTTTATTTTTCTTCATGTATACTTGTGCGTCCAATCACACTTGACCAATAAAGAATTCTATTCTATTCTAATTTTCCAATATATGTTTGAGCCTTAAAATTCACTTACTTCTCATTTAAGTATTAATCAGGTCTGCTACAATTTCAGTTCATAGTCTAAACAAAATTAGCCATCTTCTGCCACTTACCAAACCCATTACAGTCAATGAGAAAAACAAAGCCATCCTAAACTTCAAATGTACTAGTTGTACTAATTAAAATGTTGAAGAGGTCTACTCTCACTTATTGAATTCTCACCCAAAGAAAAGTTGGTACAATAATAAATCATGGGCGTGGAGTACTTATAGAATAGAAAATCCAGTGTCAGACACTAATTTAAACAGATTCAAGAAAAACATAAAACTATTTCCCAACATGCTGATTTTTTATTATTATTTAAAAAAAATATTTTGTTACATAAACAACACATGCCGACACCAGTGGGAAAAGAAAAAATCAAAACACAAAAAAGACAAAAAACAAAAAACAAAAAACAAGGCAGGGAAAAAAAAGAAGAAACAAAAGGAAAAAAAAAACAACACAAGTATATATTATAAAAAAGTATATCAGCTGGTTACAACATGTTTTGGTGCATCTCTTCCATTAATTCATATTAGTTCAAATATCTTGACTCAAATGTTTACCATATTGACATCATTATACCTCCACTTTTAGTTGACTACAGTTATTTAAACATCTTTCATCCTTAACTATGCCAAAGATTTAATCCATAACCACATGCTAACATTTCGTTTACTTGTTTGTAAAATCCTCTATTAACATCAAATCCTCAGATCCTGTTTTAGCTAAACATCCATAATATTTAATACCAAAAATTCCATCTTCCATGTATATAGTTTATTATCATTCTCCTTTCTTTATTTAATTATATCATATATCGTACCATTTTCCCCATATTAGTTAACATTTAACTGTATATAGTTTTATTTTTTTAATAGTGATAATTATTGTGATTAATAACCTTTGTATATGGTCCAAAAGTATTTCTAACCTTCCCTTCTCATATCCAATTATTATTTATCATATCAATTCCACATTATATACATTACTGTCATTATCAATTATTATTCAACTATGTCTATTACAAATAAAAATAATTAGGTTTAGCTAATTTTGAATTGTATTCTTCCATCTATCAGCCTGTGTCTCTCCAATAACAAAACCTCCTTAATCCTATTACAATTCGTGGATCAAGTTCTACAAATGTCTTTATAAGCAAGTCCAAACAGGAATAACTTCGCACCTTTTTGCTTAAGATGCCTCTCATGTAATGTCCTACACGTTGTCCTACGCTTGTTGCACTTTTCAGCTTGTCTTTAATTCTCAGTGGTGGTATCGAAAGATTTGCAAATGATGTTTCATAAAGTATAAATTCTTTAATGCTTCTCATTCCTCCTGCGCTCTGTCTTTTGAAATAAATCTTCTGTATGTCTGCCCCCCCTTCAAACGTTGCATCTCTTTCTCCCTCCGAAGTAAACCAGATGCCTGGAGTGTCAGCAAGTTGAGAATCTTTAAACCAGATGCCCGGAATGTCAGCAAATTGAGAATCTTCATTTCTGACATCCTTTGTTTGTATTTCAGGAACATTCAAACATTCAACATTCTCACTTTTTTCTTCATATTTTGATGTTGAAAACAACAAATAGTCCAGTTTTTTTTCAAATCTATCATACGTATCAGACAGCTTTTGGAATGCGGAAAAAATCATTTGAAATGAGTCATTTGAAACTTGCATAGATGCCATATTTGTGATGCAGTTAATATTTTTCCTTTAGAGGCTTTAAGGTATTTGCAAGTAAAAACAAGCTGGGAGCTGTACAATCTTATCTGATCTTAGACCAACCCAGCCAAGCAATAAAAGTGTCAAGTTGTAGGAAGCCAAATTATAGTAAATTGGTTTACAGCCCACTTACAGAGAGTCAGAGGAGATGTTAAGGTAATCTTTCCTTTGTCCATGTAAGTAGCATTTAAAACATTTAAGAAATAGGGTATCCACCATCCATAAACCCATAAATAGATCCAATTCACCGCTAGATTCTTCTGTTCTTTGGTTTCAATTAGCTTAGATTTTTATGCGGACCGTGTCTCTCTGAGTAATAAAATCATCTTACCAGCTGAAATCACTCACGCCATTCTTAGGGCAACCTGCAGTTTCGGTTAGCTTACAGCTAATCCAGAAGTCACTGGCAAAGGAGGTTAAATTCCAACCTCCCCAGGGACTTTGCGAACGTCTCTGGGGTCGCTGGATCTCCTCCAACCTTTCACTGTCTCTCTGAGACACCTTGGGTCCGAAAAGGACCGTCCAATTTCCTTCGGAATAGAGGAATTTCAGGAATAGCCTGAAAATCCATCTTCTCACTGCTAAGCCCTGCCTTCTTCGACCAACATGCTGATTTTGATGACTGGAATTAGTAGTTTTAAACATGATTGTAACATTACATGGCAACTGAGTCCTCATGTAATCTCCCACTTAAGTAAAGCAGATATAATGGTAGATAACAAACTTTTCCTATAAGCAGACATTTTCAGGTGAGAAAAATAGGGTAGTGGAAATTGATGGGTTGACAAGAAAACAGAAGCTGGCTAGACTTGATATAACTTTGTGAATGAACAGAGCTGATAATTGGTAGGGAAAGTTATATTACAAATAGTTTGAACTGCTAAATATATTGATTCCAGAGGAAAATGAGGCTAGATCAGGGCTATCTAAATTCTGGCCCATGGGCCAGATGGGTCATGCACTGGTCATGACTATGTCCAGTTTAGCAAAGGGGGAAAAAGTTCTGATACGCCATGTAACACTGCCATGATGATGTGAGTTTGATACCTCTGGGATAGACTCCTGAAGATGACCCGGGTTGGTAGAACAGGATTCAGTTAATGGCTACTGAAAGACAGTAAGGGAAAAATCTTCCAAGAGACATGAATTAAGAACATCAGATCCTGTGAGCATGAGGAACTGCAATCTAAAGCTGATTTGTATTCTTGTTTGACTCTATGGGAGGGGAGAGTAACTGTGCATTTTCAGGCTAGGAACAGATGTTTTATTTTCAAATATGAGAGTAGTTTACTTAGACATACTAAAATAGTAGGTCATAAATCTAAGCTGCATTTCACTGCTATAAAGAGAAATGGCAGGGGGTATTTGACCCTCAGCTTGTTTATCTACACTAGCTAAAAACTGCATCATTAGTCTTTTACATTAGAAAACAAAGCTAAGAAACTTGCCTTCTCTGAAAAAAATAAAAACCTACAAGGAATTTTTTTGTATGTTTACTAGTATCTCACATATTTGATGAGATGATTATTTTTTTTTCTTTTTGAATCACCAAATTAAGAATTGTGTTCTTATTTCAGATCTTATTTAACTAGAACACTATTTTAGATTCAGAATGGAAGTGTGAAATATTCCTTTTATGAAGCTAAAGTCTATCAGTTTCCTTTATAATTCCTATGAATGCAGTTAGTTTGTGTGAAGCAGTGTTATTATTAAATATCTTCTTGATACTTACTCAAATTGGATTATATATTTACCAGAACCTGCAAGATTATACCTGGAGATTCTGGAAATTATCATTAAGGCCTCTCTCAGGAAGAAAAAGTTGCTTTCCTGATTAAAAGAGGCATTTTCTATTACTTAAGAAAGCCTCATTTGTCAAACTAGGGATCTAAAAGTGTATGGCTGGGCAAGTCTTCTCAGCTTCAGGCAATCCTAGATAAATGGATAATTCAGGCAAATTTTAGACCAATTAGACCAATTTTAAGATGGATTTAGACCAAGTAACTTCCTTATTCTAACAAATTATCTTTATTTGAATAGAAATAGAATTAGATTTTGTTTTCCTGTTTTCTTATTTGATTTAAGCACAGTTGACTATTTTATCCCTCTGATTGCTTGGTGATTTCAGGAACTGCAAGGTCCATTGCTACTTTTAGAAAGATCCTAGATGTTTTTCTTGGGAACTATTACTTCAAAATGCAATTTGTGAAAATCAAGGCCCTATTTGAGCTCTTCTAGGAGAAATCATTAATTGATTTGGAGCTAGGTGTTATTACTTTATTTGAACCAACATGATCAAACAACTGTAGGAATGCCGTAAAACAACAGGGCTGTCAAACTCCTGGGCCATGGGCCAGATGCATCACATGCTGACCAAGCCACCCCCAGTTTAGCAAAGGAGAAAAAAGTCCCGATAAATCATGTGACTCCACCGTGATGACATGAGTTTGACATCCCCGGTCTACAAGTAGCAATAGATAGGATGAGGGAAAATAAAATGTAAATAAATTCAGAAGTACTTATTTTTTTTTGTAATTCCAAATTGTTGATAAATCTGATTCATTGAATGGCATAGCTCTTAACTACAGCTGTACGTATACAGCTTGGGAATATTTCTGGATACAAGATCTATCCATGATATTGACTTAGGTGAAGGTAAACATCATGATTCAGTATAGTTCCTAGCTAAAAAAAGCAAATGTTATTTAGGAAGGTCTATTAAGATAAAATTTATTTTTTTAAATGTTCCAAACACTGTATTATGAATGCAAATAAAAAGGGAAGAGACTAAAAGATTTGTGGTTTTCCCGCAAACAGAAAGAACATGAATCAATCAATATTGAATGATACTTTTGATCTATGGACACAGAAATTAATTTTAGTGTCTAAATTTATTTAAACAGTGTTATGGAAGAGGAACAGGTTGTATTTGATGAGACAAATGACAAGAATGATATGGAAAAAAATGCTAACTGCAAATACAAAAGAAACTGGCTGATGTCTGAATAATTAAAATAATTAAAAATAGCAAAGCAACAAATTGACCTGAATATTTTTTCTATATTTAATTTACAAGAGACTTAAAGCTTTGACAAATTTTGTAACATAGGATAAAGAAAAAAAAACAAGATTTAGGACATTATTGAAAGGACTAAGTATCATATATATAGTAGATTTTCATGGGTGTAGGTATACTGGTCTTGTTGTATTTGGGTCTTTTCCCGTGTAAGATTGAGATTGTCTTGGCAATGTTTCAGCGAGGTCTCACACACAAACACATACACACACAAACATACACACACACATATATACATACACACAGATACATACAGAGGGAGGGAGGGAGGGAGATGGAATTTTAAGGATTTCTTTATAGATGTGATATGGGAAAAAGAGATTATTGTATTTTAAGAAAAGATAATAATAAGATTTTAATTACTAAAATCCTATGCTTGCTGAGATGAAGGAGGAAGTAATTTCTTTGTATATTTCTATTTTTTTCTTTGTTGTACTGTTCTATTTTTCTTTTCTACATCTATTTTGTTTTTCTTTCTTTTTCTCTTTTCTTAGTTTTTTATTGTTGTAGTTGTAATTATAAACACAATAACATGAAAGAGTATGAATGAGAAATAGACTGATTTGTTTATTATTATACAGTACCACAAGTCCATTAAAGTGAAACTGAATACATGAATACATACCTAGGTACGGCATTTGAAATATTGTTTAAGATTAGAACATCCATATCAGCAAACCAACATGACAATTATAATTCCTTAAAAAGCTCATCTTAGTTTACAAATTAATGAGTGATCTCATCTGTATTTCATTTGACTATTGCATTTCTTCTTTTCTTAATATTGATCAGCTTGGATTTTATTGCTGCATTATTTTTTTGAGGGCCTTCCTAGAATGAATGGCAATATATGAATATCTACTGTAAAATAAATAAAATTCTTTCTCTTTCATATAAATACAGACACAAAATCTTTTTAATGAAGTAAAATATTACATTGTGATCATGAGTATAATGAAATCAGTGAAAGTTGTGAAACTTTAGAAAAATTCACCTCACAAAAGCAAGAACTTGGAATTAATAGGATAATTATCAACAGACTTCTCTGAGATATAATAATTGTTTCCTTTATTGTTTGTTTTCTTCAACACATAAAATTCAGCAAGTTATTGCTATTACTACTGCTGCTCTTGGCCCCAATAAACTTTTGGTGTTGCCATTTGCCTTTATGAGTTTCACTGTGACAGCTACATTAGTGTTTTTTGATTAAAGTAAGACAGCAAGCCAGGCCTAATGTTTCGAAAGGCTTTTTGACCATTATGAGGAAGAGGGATAACTGCTTAATTGGTTCCTAGTGGCAATTACATTCTGGCAATACAATGAATCTCCCCGCAGAGCCTCCAATTACTATTCAAGAACAGGTATAAAATTATATTTCCAGAGGACAGATTATGTGGATTGTTTTCCCTTATCCATAAACTATAAATAGAGTAGAGAGCAAAATAGCTCAATAACGAACTGGTTTTTCAGTAGATATGAAGTTTTCAATAATGTAAAACTCATGGGTGATTTTGTACTGGAACTTTGAGATAAAGGGGGGGAAACCTGATGCAATATTTTTTTTAATGTATATATGTTCATAAACTTGACACCATCTATTTTAAATGCAGTTATGTTTTATGAATGTTCTCTTGACTTGGTGATAACTATTTTCAATGCTTCTCCTCTTTGTCAGAAAAAAAGAGTCACCAGCAATTGTATGGAAAAAAATATTTCTTAAAGTCCATGAGAATTTGTCTGTAGAATAGCATAAACACAAGATATGACATGATTTTTTAAAATCTTGTGCTAGGTTTTGCATTTGATGTCATGAGCAGGTAAAGCAATAGCAACAGCACTTGGATTTATATATTGCTTCACAGAGCTTTGCAGCTCTCTCTAAGTGGTTAAGAGACTCAGTAACTTGCAAAGAAAAAATAGGATTCATCTACAACATACTGTATAGCGTAAAATTTGTAATAGTCACTATATAGGACAAACAGGCAGAAGACTAGCTAAGCATTAACAACAACTATGGGTCAGAAGACAAAATGAAAAATCCATAATTTCACAAAATATAGACCAGGGGTACAAACTGGAGGTCCATGACCAGATGCATCATGCACAGGCCACCCCCACCCCAGGTCCGTGAAGGGAAAATAACATCTCAAAATGTCATGTGATGGCAACATGATGCCATAAGTTTGATATCTGTGACGTAGACAGACTCATTTAGAATTTCAATTGGGAAATACTTAGCATTCTAGCAAGCTAAATAATAATAATAATAATAATAATAACAATAATAATAATAATAATAATAATAATAATAATAATAATAATAATAATAATAATAATAATAACATGAAAAAATCGCAAGATACCAGGACTTAAAAATCGAAAAATTCAACGACTATGGCACAAACCAGCAGTGGTAATTCCAGTGGTAATTGGCACACTGGGTGCTATTCCAAAAGCACTGGAATTACATTTAAAACAGTTAAAAATTGACAAAATCACCATCAGTCAAATGCAAAAAGCCGCACTGCTTGGATCTGCACGCATATTACGAAAATACGTTACGACGTCCTAGGCCCCTGGGTGGGGCCCGACTAGTAACCAATGCCAAATCCGGCGAAACAACTGGCCGCTGTGATACAATTGTATAATAATAATAATAATAATAACAACAACAACAACAACAACAACAACAACAACTCCGCTGTTGCCGGTCCCAAGCCCGGATGAGAAAGGAGGAAGGTTGGGATCAGGTTGGCATCTGGTCCCGTAAAAAAAACCCCGCCAACCCATACAATATGGTGAAAAAAACGAATAAGAATTCCATACCGCATCGGTCGTCGCGCGGGTTAACAAGGGCCGCAGCGGATGTTGGGGTCCCTGGACATCCGTCGACAAGTGGGCTACAAGTGGACCAGCCAACAAAACGACAAAAATATAGTGCAGATGAAAACCGTGCCATAATGGCCTGTTACTACAACTCAGAGCCAGAAAAAAGAGGATATTTAAAGCGAATGTATGAATTATGGAAACAACAATATCCAGATTCAAATGTTACTGAACAACGACTAGCAGATCAAAGGCGATTTATTATACGGAATAAAGTGTTTAGTGAAGTTGAACATGAGGAAATTCAGGCAAATTGCAAAACCCAAAAAACAATATCACAAGCGGAAATAACTGATATTCAAGACACAACTAAAGACACTATAGTAGAACTCCCAGAAGAAGCTCTCAGGAAGGAAATAACATCACCACCACTAGAACCAGTTATCACTGAACCAACTGATGAACTAACTCAAAAACAAAAAGAATTGAAGGATAAGATCATGGAGCATTTTCTGCTTAATGAGGAAAGGCAACGTTTACCATCACTAAAAACTGTGCCTAAGAAAATTTTGGCCCCTATCATGAAAATGGTTAATGCAGTGTTTTCAACAATTGAACCGGGATCCATCTTGGAAACAAACCAGTTAATGTACAGTGCAGCTGTAATAGTCACTAACGAACTAGGCATTAAAATTAAAGTACCTAGTCACACAACAGAAAAAGCATCAAAGCCAAAGTGGAAAATCCGTCTAGAACAAAAAATCAAAAAATTAAGGGCAGATGCTAGTAACTTAAAGAACATGCATGAGCAACGGCTTAAAAACAACAAAATCATAGATCGGCTAATCAGAAGATATAGATTGGATACAAGAAACATCAATGAAGCTGTAGAGATTGTAAAACAGCAGATAACAGCAACAGCTAGAAAAATTGAAAGATATGAGGCACGAATCATCCAATATAAACAAAATCAGCAATTTCGATCAGACCAACGGCGTTTTTATCAAAGTCTTAATGTGAATGGTGACACCAAAAGTGAAAAACCAGAAAAGCAGGCCACAGTTGAATTCTGGAAAGAATTGTGGGAAAATGCAAAGGACTACAACAAGGAAGCAAAGTGGATACATGACTTTGAGAAAAGCATTGGCAACAAACAAATGCAAGTATTAGAAATAACAACTGAGATGATCAAAAATCGAGTTAAAAAGGTAAAGAATTGGACATCACCTGGAAAGGACCAATTACATGGTTTCTGGCTCAAATATCTGACCAGTTTACATGCAATATTGGCCAGGCAACTGAATGAAATTTTACAAAAGGGCCAAATTGATGAATGGTTGACAACTGGAAAAACATACTTGATTCAGAAAGATCCAACTAAAGGAACAACACCTGAAAACTATAGACCAATAACATGCTTACCAACAACCTTCAAATTACTCACAGGCATTATTGCAGATAACATGATGGATTATTTGGAAACAAACAACATCTTGCCAGTAGAGCAAAAAGGCAACAAAAGAAGGAGCAGGGGCACAAAAGATCAGCTTCTAATTGATAAAATGATATTAGAAAATTGTAAGAACAGAAAAACGAACTTGAATATGGTCTGGATTGATTACAAAAAGGCATTTGACTCACTGCCACATAGTTGGATCATAAAATGCTTAGAAACAACTGGCATTAGCAAAAATATTACATCCTTTACTGAAAAGGCAATGAAACAATGGAGAACTGAGTTGGCAGTAGGGAATGAGAGCTACGGAATGGTTAATATCAAGCGAGGAATTTTCCAGGGTGATTCACTTTCACCTCTTCTCTTCATCATCGCAATGATCCCACTATCAGTAATCTTAAAAAAAATGAAATTAGGCTACCAAACAGCCAAAAAAGCTGAAAAAATTTCGCATTTACTATATATGGATGATTTGAAACTCTATGGAAAGTCAGAAATAGAAATCCAATCATTGACAAATACAGTCCGAGTATTCAGCACCGATATTTCAATGCAGTTTGGCATGGAAAAATGCGCCACTGTATCCATAAAAAGGGGCAAAATCACTGCATCTGAGGGAATTGAAATGCCCAATGGCCAACTAATCAAATGCAAAGAAAATGAAGCCTACAAATACTTAGGCATTCTGCAGTTGGATAACATCAAGCATGGAGAAGTAAAAACTATTGTCAGGCGAGAGTACACCAACAGAGTTAGGAAAATTTTGAAATCTAAATTGAATGGCGGAAATACAATCAAGGCCATAAATACCTGGGCAATACCAGTTATAAGATACACAGCTGGCATAGTTAACTGGACACAAGCTGATTTGGACCTTTTGGACCGAAAAACCAGGAAACGAATGACAATGCACTACAGTTTACATCCACGTGGTGATACTGATAGACTATATCTGCCCCGAAAATCAGGTGGCAGAGGATTATTACAAGTGAAGCAAACAGTTGAAGAAGAAAAACATGCACTGGCTGATTATTTAAAAGACACTCAAGAACATCTATTAATCGAAGTAAAGAACAAAAATCTACTGAAGGCCCAACAGACAAAACAAGAATACAGAAAAGATGTGATAAAATCAAGAATGGAGAGTTGGCAGAACAAAGCACTGCATGGCCAATTTCTGGAAAAAATAAAAGATAAAGTGGACAGTGAACAAACTTGGTTATGGTTAAAAACAGGTACCTTAAAGAAAGAAACAGAGTCACTAATCCTGGCTGTGCAAGAACAAGCTATCCCCACAAATGCTATTAAGGCCAAAATCGAAAAATCCTCTGATGATGCCAAATGCAGACTTTGCAAAGAAGCTGATGAAACTGTTGATCACATACTCAGCTGCTGTAAAAAAATCGCGCAGACTGATTATAAATTGCGGCACAATTCAGTAGCACAAATGATCCATTGGAATTTGTGCAAAAATTATAATATTAAAACAGCAACAAACTGGTGGGAACATCAGCCTGAAAAAGTCACCGAAAATCAGATGGTCAAGATCTTGTGGGATTTCCGTATACAAACCAACAAAATACTGGCGCATAATACACCAGACATCACACTGGTTGAGAAAAATAAGGTCACAATCATAGACATCGCAATACCAGGTGATAGCAGGGTCGCCGAGAAGGAACATGAAAAGATCGCAAGATACCAGGACTTAAAAATCGAAAAATTCAACGACTATGGCACAAACCAGCAGTGGTAATTCCAGTGGTAATTGGCACACTGGGTGCTATTCCAAAAGCACTGGAATTACATTTAAAACAGTTAAAAATTGACAAAATCACCATCAGTCAAATGCAAAAAGCCGCACTGCTTGGATCTGCACGCATATTACGAAAATACGTTACGACGTCCTAGGCCCCTGGGTGGGGCCCGACTAGTAACCAATGCCAAATCCGGCGAAACAACTGGCCGCTGTGATACAATTGTATAATAATAATAATAATAATAATAATAATAATAATAACAACAACAACAACAACAACAACAACAACAACAACAACAACTCCGCCGTTGCCGGTCCCAAGCCCGGATGAGAAAGGAGGAAGGTTGGGATCAGGTTGGCATCTGGTCCCGTAAAAAAACCCCCGCAAACCCATACAATATGGTGAAAAAAACGAATAAGAATTCCATACCGCATCGGTCGTCGCGCGGGTTAACAAGGGCCGCGGCGGATGTTGGGGTATAATACACCAGACCTCACACTGGTTGCAACAAACTGGTGGGAACATCAGCCTGAAAAAGTCACCGAAAATCAGATGGTCAAGATCTTGTGGGATTTCCGTATACAAACCGACAAAATACTGGCGCATAATACACCAGACATCACACTGGTTGAGAAAAATAAGGTCATAATCATAGACATCGCAATACCAGGTGATAGCAGGGTCGCCGAGAAGGAACATGAAAAAATCGCAAGATACCAGGACTTAAAAATCGAAATTCAACGACTATGGCACAAACCAGCAGTGGTAATTCCAGTGGTAATTGGCACACTGGGTGCTATTCCAAAAGCACTGGAATTACATTTAAAACAGTTAAATATTGACAAAATCACCATCAGTCAAATGCAAAAAGCCGCACTGCTTGGATCTGCACGCATATTACGAAAATACGTTACGACGTCCTAGGCCCCTGGGTGGGGCCCGACTAGTAACCAATGCCAAATCCGGCGAAACAACTGGCCGCTGTGATACAATTGTACAACAACAACAACAATAATAATGATGATAATAATAATAATAATAATAATAATAATAATAATAATAATAATTATACAAGAAACATCAATGAAGCTGTAGAGATTGTAAAACAGCAGATAACAGCAACAGCTAGAAAAATTGAAAGATATGAGGCACGAATCATCCAATATAAACAAAATCAGCAATTTCGATCAGACCAACGGCGTTTTTATCAAAGTCTTAATGTCAATGGTGACACCAAAAGTCAAAAACCAGAAAAGCAGGCCACAGTTGAATTCTGGAAAGAATTGTGGGAAAATGCAAAGGACTACAACAAGGAAGCAAAGTGGATACATGACTTTGAGAAAAGCATTGGCAACAAACAAATGCAAGTATTAGAAATAACAACTGAGATGATCAAAAATCGAGTTAAAAAGGTAAAGAATTGGACATCACCTGGAAAGGACCAATTACATGGTTTCTGGCTCAAATATCTGACCAGTTTACATGCAATATTGGCCAGGCAACTGAATGAAATTTTACAAAAGGGCCAAATTGATGAATGGTTGACAACTGGAAAAACATACTTGATTCAGAAAGATCCAACTAAAGGAACAACACCTGCAAACTATAGACCAATAACATGCTTACCAACAACCTTCAAATTACTCACAGGCATTATTGCAGATAACATGATGGATTATTTGGAAACAAACAACATCTTGCCAGTAGAGCAAAAAGGCAACAAAAGAAGGAGCAGGGGCACAAAAGATCAGCTTCTAATTGATAAAATGATATTAGAAAATTGTAAGAACAGAAAAACGAACTTGAATATGGTCTGGATTGATTACAAAAAGGCATTTGACTCACTGCCGCATAGTTGGATCATAAAATGCTTAGAAACAACTGGCATTAGCAAAAATATTACATCCTTTACTGAAAAGGCAATGAAACAATGGAGAACTGAGTTGGCAGTAGGGAATGAGAGCTACGGAATGGTTAATATCAAGCGAGGAATTTTCCAGGGTGATTCACTTTCACCTCTTCTCTTCATCATCGCAATGATCCCACTATCAGTAATCTTAAAAAAAATGAAATTAGGCTACCAAACAGCCAAAAAAGCTGAAAAAATTTCGCATTTACTATATATGGATGATTTGAAACTCTATGGAAAGTCAGAAATAGAAATCCAATCATTGACAAATACAGTCCGAGTATTCAGCACCGATATTTCAATGCAGTTTGGCATGGAAAAATGCGCCACTGTATCCATAAAAAGGGGCAAAATCACTGCATCTGAGGGAATTGAAATGCCCAATGGCCAACTAATTAAATGCAAAGAAAATGAAGCCTACAAATACTTAGGCATTCTGCAGTTGGATAACATCAAGCATGGAGAAGTAAAAACTGTTGTCAGGCGAGAGTACACCAACAGAGTTAGGAAAATTCTGAAATCTAAATTGAATGGTGGAAATACAATCAAGGCCATAAATACCTGGGCAATACCAGTTATAAGATACACAGCTGGTATAGTTAACTGGACACAAGCTGATTTGGACCTTTTGGACCGAAAAACCAGGAAACTAATGACAATGCACTACAGTTTACATCCACGTGGTGATACTGATAGACTATATCTGCCCCGAAAATCAGGTGGCAGAGGATTATTACAAGTGAAGCAAACAGTTGAAGAAGAAAAACATGCACTGGCTGATTATTTAAAAGAAAGTCAAGAACATCTATTAATCAAAGTAAAGAACAAAAATCTACTGAAGGCCCAACAGACGAAACAAGAATACAGAAAACATGCGATAAAATCAAGAATGGAGAGTTGGCAGAACAAAGCACTGCATGGCCAATTTCTGGAAAAAATAAAAGATAAAGTGGACAGTGAACAAACTTGGTTATGGTTAACAACAGGTACATTAAAGAAAGAAACAGAGTCACTAATCCTGGCTGCGCAAGAACAAGCTATCCGCACAAATGCCATTAAGGCCAAAATCGAAAAATCCTCTGATGATGCCAAATGCAGACTTTGCAAAGAAGCTGATGAAACTGTTGATCACATACTCAGCTGCTGTAAAAAAATTGCGCAGACTGATTATAAATTGCGGCACAATTCAGTAGCGCAAATGATCCATTGGAATTTGTGCAAAAATTATAATATTAAAACAGCAACAAACTGGTGGGAACATCAGCCTGAAAAAGTCACCGAAAATCAGATGGTCAAGATCTTGTGGGATTTCCGTATACAAACGGACAAAATACTGGCGCATAATACACCAGACATCACACTGGTTGAGAAAAATAAGGTCACAATCATAGACATCGCAATACCAGGTGATAGCAGGGTCGCCGAGAAGGAACTTGAAAAAATCGCAAGATACCAGGACTTAAAAATCGAAATTCAACGACTATGGCACAAACCAGCAGTGGTAATTCCAGTGGTAATTGGCACACTGGGTGCTATTCCAAAAGCACTGGAATTACATTTAAAACAGTTAAAAATGGACAAAATCACCATCAGTCAAATGCAAAAAGCCACACTGCTTGGATCTGCATGCATATTACGAAAATACGTTACGACGTCCTAGGCCCCTGGGTGGGGCCCGACTAGTAACCAATGCCAAATCCGGCGAAACAACTGGCCGCTGTGATACAATTGTATAATAATAATAATAATAATAATAATAATAATAATAATAATAATAATAATAATAATAATAATAACAAAACTAGAAAAATTCTGGAAGCTTGACACTCAGATAAATCAACCATTAAGAGGCACATAAACAACATTTACACACCATTCAAAAGGGAGAATAAAGTTAAAAGTTAAATAGGGAGCATGAGATCAGAACACATATTTTACAGCAGCATACACTCAGATAAGCAGGGATTAATGCCAGACAAACAAACAAGCAATAAACAAAGCCTAATCAAGGAGTTTAGGATAAAGCCACACTGTCCCCATGACAGAGAAAACTATGGTACCTAATCAGATTTCCTCACTTCCTTCTACCACTGAAACATCTGCAATAAAACAAGCTCAGAGAAGACCCCATATCTATGAAGATTGCCTGAAAATCCAGACCTTTTTGAAGATTGGTAAGAAAGGTACTAATAATAGATATTATCCTACTTGTGGAAGAACTCCCCAAAGTATGAATTCGGTTAAAGCAAATTGCATAAAAAGCAAAGCCTCACATAACTAAGAAGCTTAGAGAAATATTCCTTTAAAAATTCTGAATGCAATCAAATATAAAACAACATCTCTCTAGTTAAAAAGCATGCAAGCAGGTGGACATATTTCCTACAGAAAACTGTATTCTCTGTGGTAATATGCTATAAAGAGAAAAAAAATCATTTCATTATAAATTATTTTGATTTGATAAAGTTAATATTATTTTTCTTGTGTTCATATTAACATATAGAAATCTTACTTTTATCTACCTTTGCACAGCTGTATTAATAAAGCAAAAAATAGTAATTCCACCAAGTCTTTTGCATTTTACATCATTTTATTAGATTTGAAAATACAGATAGTTGGAAAGCTAAAACAAAAGTTTTATTTAACAGATTAAACTATAAGCCATGTGCTAGAAAATAAGCTAGCTGAATACTGGTGTAATGATGGCAATTTGTTTGCAGGATCTAGAGTTTCTGTCTTGGTAAGCAGTAGTTCTGAAAAATTAAGTAATAAAATGGGATTGTCTCCAAGAAAAAGAAAAAAACCTCCTTAGCTACATTAGTGAGGAAAAAATAATCCTTTTATTAATTTAATAAAGATTTATTAAAGTCTAACTGTCCAACATATAAGGTGGCAACTAAATGCAACTGATTAGATGTTGGTTCTTCAGAGCTTTATTTTTAAAGCCATCCTATTTTTTGTTGTTAACCACACAGTGAAGCTCATTCCTACCTTTTAGTACAGGAGTTGTTTTCTATAAATGTTTACTGAATTGCAGCATTAAACAAGTTGCAAGAACTTGCTAGTAAATTGTGTATGTTTTATGTATGTTAACGTATGTCATTATAGGAATTTTGTATTATTTAAAATATAAGATATAAATAAGACAAAATAACAAAATTCATTCATGAACCTATCTATAGTGATGGTGATAATGGTGATGCAATGCCTAAATATTATGTCCGAATGTATTTATTTATTCAATTTTTTTTATTTGTTGAATAGAATTTATTTTTATTTTCAAAACAAACACAACACATAAAATCTTCCTTCTTTACATACTGTAGAAAGTGTATCAGTTGGTTACAAAAAGTTTTCATGCATCTCTTCCACAGTCATCAAGCATAATTCATATTAACTCAAGTATTTTAACTCAAATATTTATACATGTTACCCTTACACCCACATTTTTATAAGACTCTAATTATTTAAATGTCCTTCATCATAAAATATACCGAGATTTAATACATAACCACATATTGGCATTTCATTTGATATTTCTAAAATCCTCCAATAACACTGAATCCTTATGTCCTATTCTAGCTAAACATCCATCACATTTAATAACAGACTTTTCTAATCCTCCTTTCCAAATCACTGTTGGCAATTTTCATCTAGTTTCCTTATATTATACTCATATATAATATGAGTTATATTCTTCCATCTATCAACCTGTATCTTTCCAATAACAAAACAATCTTCTGCCATAATATTTTAACTCAGATATTTATACATGTTACCCTTATACCTCCATTTTTATTTGACTATAATTGTTTAAACATCCTTCATCAAAAAATATACCAAGATTTAATACATAACCACATACTGGCATTTCATTTAGTATTTCTAAAAGCCTCCAATAGCACTGAATCCTTATGTCCTATTCTAGCTAAACATCCATAATAATTAGTAACAAACTTTTCTAATCCTCCTTTCCAGATAACTGTTTGCAATTTTCATCCAGTTTCCTTATATTGTATACACACACATACAGACACACACACACAGAGACACATGTATTTATGTATGTATGTATGCATATACCTCATTATCCGTCCTTTATTTGACTATATCCTGCATCATAACATTTTCCCCCTAATAATCAAAACTTAACTGTATCTAACTTAGTTCTTTTTTATTAACCTTTGTATATAATCTTTTCTAAGATTTATAATCTTCCTTTCATGAGTACCATTCAATATTTATATCCAATTATTACTTATCATAACATAACCCATTGTATACATTATTATCATTATCAATTATTTATTTAATTATATCTATTATTACTAAATTTCACTAAGTTTAACTAGTTTTAAATTATATTATTCCATCTATCAACCTGTATCTTTCCAATAATAAATCAGTCTCATATCTTCCACCATTTGTGGTACGAATCCTCTAGTCATATTCTTGATCAGCTTTGTATGGACTTCTCTTAGCAACTCCTTGCTTATAAGATCTCTCATATAATCTTGATGTCCTCTTTCTGTTTCCTTATTCAGTTTGTCTTTGATTGTCAGCAGTGTTATCAAAACTTTTGCTAGTGGAATTTCTTTCTTGTGCAACTGATGTGTTATACCTGGGTTCCCATTTTGCTTTTCCAAAGAAAGTTCTTCATTTTGGACCACAATCCCCTGCTTATTTGAGTCATCATTATCACAACTATCTTGACCTGTCTGTTTAGTGTCCCCATTAAGGTCAGCAAGGTCCTATATCTGTTATTATTTTGTGACAGCAAAAGCTTTTTGTTTATGTTTCACAGCTCTCACCCTGCCAGATTCCATGGTTGTCCAGACTGCTCTTCTCCTGCAGGATCTTTGTGGTAGTGGAGGCTTATAGCGTGGCATCGCCATAGTGCGGAATGGTTGAATTGGGCACCTAATTCCTGCTTGGAGAGCACAGATTAGAGATTCTAGATAGGTAATCTGTCTATGTAGACTAGTAATTTGTTAACAAAGGGGACAGTATTACAAAAGACAGGTGCAAAACAGCTATTACATTGAACTAAGCCAGTCATTTTGAAATAAAATAAAATCACAATCTCAAGCACATTAATCCAGAATGCCTTATTGCTATTTTGGTTTATAGATATATGATTTGTGTGCCGTTAGGTGCACGGGCTACTACCTAGTCCTCTTTGTCTCTCTGACTCCCCCCTTGGAGAAAACAGCTCCAATCACTAGGCTCAGGAAAGTTAAAATGAAATCGACAAAGGGCCCCTACCTTTGTTAAAAAATAATATAAATTAATGACATAAATTAAAAATGAATAACATTATGCAACTCTTCATTCATAATAATGTAACATGATTATTTGTTGTTGAGAAAGTGTTGTTAAACTATACTAATATTATATGGAATAAATAGACTAATTTTCCCTCTACAGAAAAATGGGAAGGGGTTCAGCTGTAAAGCAATCCAAACACAAGAGCACAGAAGTTATCACAGAAGAAACATATTTCAAATATAAAAGACAAACAATCATTAGTTTTTCAAACCAAAGTAAAAACCATCTTTTTTTTCAAGATTCAATACAGAAGGCAGACCGCATATTGTCACAATATCTGTATCAAGCATACATGCTATAATTTGAATTATCTTTTTTTTTGCTTCCAATCTTTTTTTTAATGAAAATTTTAAAAAACAAACTTTTACAAATATTTACTTCCCTCCCCCCACCCTCCCCCCAAACCCCCCACAACCTTCCCCCCCCCAGACTTCCCAGAACCAATACAAGGTATAAATCTTTATCAAAAACATTCTAAAGTAAGCTTAAACAGAAAAAAAGTTAATAACATCTTTCATTTGAGCTTTAACTCCTCCTTGCTAGGCTAACTCTAAACAATTCATATCATTCCTGGTTTCTTTAGTCATAAGCTATCTGAAATTTCTTAGTCCCGTATTTATTTTGAGTATAATCAATCCATCTTTTCCAGTCCAGTTTATATCTCTCATTTGAATGATCCTTAAGATATGCAGATATTTTAGCCATCTCAGCTAGGTTTGTTACTTTCAATGTCCATTCTTGAATAGTAGGCAAATCTTCCTTCTTCCAGTATTGTGCCACGAACAGTCTAGCTGCGGTTATTAAATGCAAAATCAGGTTAATCTCAACAACTGTACAATCAGTAATGATACCTAACAAAAATAACTGAGGGGTAAACTTTATCCTTTTTTAAAGAACATTTTGCATAATCCACCATATTTTTATCCAAAATGCTTTAACCTTTTTGCAGGTCCACCATATATGTAATTTGAATTATCTTGATGTGGTTTAAAAAGCAGTCCTAACTCCATAACCTGATACAATTTGAATGAGGTGTTTCAACCAAGGGAAGTAAAGTATATCTATAATCTTACTGTAGGTATTTAAAAATAATTTTTAATAACATACTTAAAATTTGCTATTTTTATTATAGGTAGTTCTTGACATACGACCACAATTGAGTCCAAAATTTCTGCTGTCTTTAAAAAAAAATGACAAGATTACTCTAATCATGTTATTAGAATAAATTATGGTTGCAATTGTTATATTCTAATACAAAATTGCTGCCCTGTATTGTATTCTAGCATAACAGTTGGATTAATTACCTTCAAGTTGATACACAATTATCATTGGATAGTGAATAGCAAATGAACAATGCCTCTCAAACTGTATATATTGTAAAATGTAGGATTAGAAACTAGTGAAGTATTTAATTTGAGAAGTTATACTTTGATCAATATTTGAGGGTACTTGGAAAAGCAAGTTGTTAATGTTTAATATCCACTGACAATATACTGTATATGTTTTATTTATTTATATAATAGTTAGATAATTATAACAGTAAAATTTGATATAATAGTTAAATCCATTTACCTGAATGCAATTAAACTTTTTTAGACTAGAAAAATATTAAATGGAACTAAACTATCCTTTTTTTCTTAATTTCAAAGGTAAGTAAAAGGTAGCAATGAGTTTAAAATTGATACACTAAAAATATTATAAATGATACTAAAAATTGCAAGAAAGCATCATAAAACTAAAATAAGACAGGCACCAACATTATTAAAAATTTAGAAGCAGCAATATAACTGATAATTGAAACAAAGACATCAAGATCTATTTTAATGTAATAGAGATAGAACTAAAAAAATATGTCTAGAAAGACTATCTTACATCTGGAAAAGCCCCAGAGAATACAGCTTCAGATATTACATTTGAGAGCATTTTATACTGGAAAATCAGTGCATTTCATAAGCATTATATGGCTTTGCATTTCATGACCCTACATTTTTTTGGAAATGCTTATTTTCTTCCTTGATTCTTCTTTCAATGAATTCTGATGTTTTTCAATTTGCCTTTCTTTGTAGCCTTTATATGCAGTATATCAGGTGGAACAAAAAATCTTCAAGATTCACTAATGAAACTTAAAGTAACTAGATGAAACAGATTATTCAAACATTATATTACCACACAATCATATTTTAAAATAGATTTCCAATGAGCTATAATGGAACTTCTGGTGAGCTGTAATGACCAACTGATATTTTTCTAAAAGAAAGCAACATATCTGAATGCCAGGGCGGACTGCTGAAATTTTTCTAGACTCACTCTCCCTCCCTCCCTCCCTCCCCCCTCCCCCTCCCCCCTCTCTCTCTCCCTCTCTCTCTTCGGAACAAAGTTATGAAACGAAGGGATGCTGGTAATATGTTTTAAGATATAGTGATAAGATGATCATGTGGATCAAACCTGATAAAGATGAAAAGGAAGCCTTTTCTTTAAATTCCCATTTTCTTCCTTTTTACTCTTCTTTTTTTTCCTGCTCTTTTCTTATTTTTAATGTATTTTTATGTTTGTGTTTGAATATGTTTTATTTCTGTAATATAATATTTAATAAACTTATTAAAAATAAATAAAAAGTTAGAATCAATGTAGCAATCTAGTATGTTGATTTGGATTTCTACATTAAGCAATTACTTGCTTTGATGGCCTAAGTGGCTCTTTATACCTGTCTAATTGTATGAGTTTGAAATGAGGATCAAGATCATATTGACACTCCAGAAAACAAATTAAACTACAAATTGTAAAATAAAATACGATCCTAATATATTTATGTATGTAGTGATAGAAGTTAGAATTGTACCCCTTTGCTAGTAGAAAGTAATTTGGCTAAGAAACTTTCTGATATACTTCAAAACTGTCTCTCAATAACAGGCAAGTACAGCATTAACAGCAGGGACATGATGTCCTAGGATAATTTAACTTTTAAACTTCTACTTTATCTTGATTTCAAGTGGAAGAGAAATATAAATAAGTTCAAGTTCTCTAACTCCTGGTCCAATTGAAGAGAATTATCCAAATTTAGAAAATAATAAATGAACTGCTGCTCTACTTCCAGACCTAGAAACAGTAAACACTCCTTTCATATCCATTCATTTTCCTGCCAAATAAAATGGTTTGCCTGGATGTTTTTCTTGTGACATTCTTTTTCTTTGTTCTCTAATATTATGTAGTAGAAATGCCACTAATGCTACAAATCTCTTTTCACTTGCACCCAAGAGTTAAAGTTAAGCCATGCACTCTAACTTCAGAGGTTTTAGGTATTACCACCTAAGACTACCAAACTCCTTATATCTGTATTTTTGAGTCCAGATACTCTTTTTTCAGCAGAAACACTCATGAAAAATTATGCAATATTCCTGAGAGGCTGATAAGAGCAAGAAAGGAAGGCTTACAGCTGTATATAACAGTACATTTGCTGCTGAAAGAAAAAAAAATGACCTTCAGGATGACACAGATAAAGAAAATAGCATAAAAAATCTTTACTGTGAAAGAATCTGGAAAGGGGAGTGACAGATCAGTAACTCAAAAAAGTGATGTAGTACAAAATCCAGATAGGACATATATTAACCTTGTTCAATAGGCAGTTGATGGGCCTGGTAAACAGTGCTAAGTGGAAGGGAATGATTTCACATATGTCATTGGATTCTTTCCCAGTTGATTGGAAAACCCTGAGGGGAAATAGCTTGGAATTTGGAATTGAAAAGGCAGGGTTAAAAACAACCATTTGTTGTTTAAACATATTGAATTCTGACTGCCCATTCTTATTAAGCAGCTTGTCAGCACATAAATGTTCTCATTAAATTGCCTAGATACTCAATTAATTTGTCTGTCAATTGCTGAACTGTTTTTTTTGTGGGGAGGGGAGTGGTTGGGGGAGTATATAGTAATTGAGAGAACAAACAAGCACTGGCTTGCATTTCCTTAGCACTGACCTTCTAAATCAAAGTGGCATATACCTAGCATTTTTTTAAAAAAAGTTAAAATCAAATGGATGAATGAAAATATCTCATGAACAATTAAATAAGAAAGAAAAGTCCTATTTTTGATACAGATGGCAAACAGCATTTATTTATTTATTTACTTAAAAGGTTTATATAGATGCCCAATTCACATGCAATGACTTCTTCATGTTGGAAATTGCTGTTATTTTAGAGGCTGTTCTTACAAATGGTTCAAAAATAGGTACTCAGGTAGAACAGTAGCAGGAATATATACACAAATAGGTACTCAGGTAGAACAGTAGCAGGAATATATACACACATATCAAAATAAATGTAAATATTAAAAAAATATACCTTTTAAATGGAAATTAACTAAAGAGAAATGTTAAACTAAGCTCCTCCAGTCATTGAAAGAAGATAGATAGATATCTATCTTCTTTTAATGACTGGAGGAGCTTAGTTTACAGCAGCTGAGTATGTGATAGATAGATAGATAGATAGATAGATAGATAGATAGATAGATAGATAGATAGATAGATAGATAGATGATAGGATTGAAGGCAGACACAGGCAGACTGGATCTAGTGATATTTATATTGTGTTGATTATTATCTGAATGTTTGGACAACTTAGCTTTGAAGATAAAAAATTCTATATAGATAAATATAGAAGGATGTAATTCATGTTCATAAACTTATTTATGCTGCTTTATTAACTCCCTCAACAACAACAACAACAACAACAACAACAATAATAATAATAACTCCGCCGTTGCCGGTCCCAAGCCCGGATGAGAAAGGAGGAAGGTTGGGATCAGGTTGGCATCTGGTCCCGTAAAAAAAAACCCCGCCAACCCATACAATATGGTGAAAAAAACGAATAAGAATTCCATACCGCATCGGTCGTCGCGTGAGTTAACAAGGACCGCGGCGGATGTTGGGGTCCCTGGACATCCGTCGACAAGTGGGCTACAAGTGGACCAGCCAACAAAACGACAAAAATATAGTGCAGATGAAAACCGTGCCATAATGGCCTGTTACTACAACTCAGAGCCAGAAAAAAGAGGATATTTAAAGCGAATGTATGAATTATGGAAACAACAATATCCAGATTCAAATGTTACTGAACAACGACTAGCAGATCAAAGGCGATTTATTATACGGAATAAAGTGTTTAGTGAAGTTGAACATGAGGAAATTCAGGCAAATTGCAAAACCCAAAAAACAATATCACAAGCGGAAATAACTGATATTCAAGACACAACTAAAGACACTATAGTAGAACTCCCAGAAGAAGCTCTCAGGAAGGAAATAACATCACCACCACTAGAACCAGTTATCACTGAACCAACTGATGAACTAACTCAAAAACAAAAAGAATTGAAGGATAAGATCATGGAGCATTTTCTGCTTAATGAGGAAAGGCAACGTTTACCATCACTAAAAACTGTGCCTAAGAAAATTTTGGCCCCTATCATGAAAATGGTTAATGCAGTGTTTTCAACAATTGAACCGGGATCCATCTTGGAAACAAACCAGTTAATGTACAGTGCAGCTGTAATAGTCACTAACGAACTAGGCATTAAAATTAAAGTACCTAGTCACACAACAGAAAAAGCATCAAAGCCAAAGTGGAAAATCCGTCTAGAACAAAAAATCAAAAAATTAAGGGCAGATGCTAGTAACTTAAAGAACATGCATGAGCAACGGCTTAAAAACAACAAAATCATAGATCGGCTAATCAGAAGATATAGATTGGATACAAGAAACATCAATGAAGCTGTAGAGATTGTAAAACAGCAGATAACAGCAACAGCTAGAAAAATTGAAAGATATGAGGCACGAATCATCCAATATAAACAAAATCAGCAATTTCGATCAGACCAACGGCGTTTTTATCAAAGTCTTAATGTGAATGGTGACACCAAAAGTGAAAAACCAGAAAAGCAGGCCACAGTTGAATTCTGGAAAGAATTGTGGGAAAATGCAAAGGACTACAACAAGGAAGCAAAGTGGATACATGACTTTGAGAAAAGCATTGGCAACAAACAAATGCAAGTATTAGAAATAACAACTGAGATGATCAAAAATCGAGTTAAAAAGGTAAAGAATTGGACATCACCTGGAAAGGACCAATTACATGGTTTCTGGCTCAAATATCTGACCAGTTTACATGCAATATTGGCCAGGCAACTGAATGAAATTTTACAAAAGGGCCAAATTGATGAATGGTTGACAACTGGAAAGACATACTTGATTCAGAAAGATCCAACTAAAGGAACAACACCTGAAAACTATAGACCAATAACATGCTTGCCAACAACCTTCAAATTACTCACAGGCATTATTGCAGATAACATGATGGATTATTTGGAAACAAACAACATCTTGCCAGTAGAGCAAAAAGGCAACAAAAGAAGGAGCAGGGGCACAAAAGATCAGCTTCTAATTGATAAAATGATATTAGAAAATTGTAAGAACAGAAAAACGAACTTGAATATGGTCTGGATTGATTACAAAAAGGCATTTGACTCACTGCCACATAGTTGGATCATAAAATGCTTAGAAACAACTGGCATTAGCAAAAATATTACATCCTTTACTGAAAAGGCAATGAAACAATTGAGAACTGAGTTGGCAGTAGGGAATGAGAGCTACGGAATGGTTAACATCAAGCGAGGAATTTTCCAGGGTGATTCACTTTCACCTCTTCTCTTCATCATCGCAATGATCCCACTATCAGTAATCTTAAAAAAAATGAAATTAGGCTACCAAACAGCCAAAAAAGCTGAAAAAATTTCGCATTTACTATATATGGATGATTTGAAACTCTATGGAAAGTCAGAAATAGAAATCCAATCATTGACAAATACAGTCCGAGTATTCAGCACCGATATTTCAATGCAGTTTGGCATGGAAAAATGTGCCACTGTATCCATAAAAAGGGGCAAAATCACTGCATCTGAGGGAATTGAAATGCCCAATGGCCAACTAATCAAATGCAAAGAAAATGAAGCCTACAAATACTTAGGCATTCTGCAGTTGGATAACATCAAGCATGGAGAAGTAAAAACTATTGTCAGACGAGAGTACACCAACAGAGTTAGGAAAATTTTGAAATCTAAATTGAATGGTGGAAATACAATCAAGGCCATAAATACCTGGGCAATACCAGTTATAAGATACACAGCTGGCATAGTTAACTGGACACAAACTGATTTGGACCTTTTGGACCTAAAAACCAGAAAACTAATGACAATGCACTACAGTTTACATCCACGTGGTGATAGTGATAGACTATATCTGCCCCGAAAATCAGGTGGCAGAGGATTATTACAAGTGAAGCAAACAGTTGAAGAAGAAAAACATGCACTGGCTGATTATTTAAAAGAAAGTCAAGAACATCTATTAATCGAAGTAAAGAACAAAAATCTACTGAAGGCCCAACAGACAAAACAAGAATACAGAAAAGATGTGATAAAATCAAGAATGGAGAGTTGGCAGAACAAAGCACTGCATGGTCAATTTCTGGAAAAAATAAAAGATAAAGTGGACAGTGAACAAACTTGGTTATGGTTAAAAACAGGTACATTAAAGAAAGAAACAGAGTCACTAATCCTGGCTGCGCAAGAACAAGCTATCCGCACAAATGCCATTAAGGCCAAAATCGAAAAATCCTCTGATGATGCCAAATGCAGACTTTGCAAAGAAGCTGACGAAACTGTTGATCACATACTCAGCTGCTGTAAAAAAATCACGCAGACTGATTATAAATTGCGGCACAATTCAGTAGCACAAATGATCCATTGGAATTTGTGCAAAAATTATAATATTAAAACAGCAACAAACTGGTGGGAACATCAGCCTGAAAAAGTCACCGAAAATCAGATGGTCAAGATCTTGTGGGATTTCCGTATACAAACCGACAAAATACTGGCGCATAATACACCAGACATCACACTGGTTGAGAAAAATAAGGTCATAATCATAGACATCGCAATACCAGGTGATAGCAGGGTCGCCGAGAAGGAACATGAAAAAATCGCAAGATACCAGGACTTAAAAATCGAAATTCAACGACTATGGCACAAACCAGCAGTGGTAATTCCAGTGGTAATTGGCACACTGGGTGCTATTCCAAAAGCACTGGAATTACATTTAAAACAGTTAAAAATTGACAAAATCACCATCAGTCAAATGCAAAAAGCCGCACTGCTTGGATCTGCACGCATATTACGAAAATACGTTACGACGTCCTAGGCCCCTGGGTGGGGCCCGACTAGTAACCAATGCCAAATCCGGCGAAACAACTGGCCGCTGTGATACAATTGTACAACAACAACAACAACAACAACAACAACAACAACAACAACAACAATAACAATAACAATAACAATAACAATAATAATAATAATAATAATAATAATAATAATAATAATAATAATAATAAGTAAAAACTATTGTCAGGTGAGAGTACACCAACAGGAAAATTTTGAAATCTAAATTGAATGGTGGAAATACAATCAAGGCCATAAATACCTGGGCAATACCAGTTATAAGATACACAGCTTGTATAGTTAACTGGACACAAGCTGATTTGGACATTTTGGACCGAAAAACCAGGAAACTAATGACAATGCACTACAGTTTACATCCACGTGGTGATACTGATAGACTATATCTGCCCCGAAAATCAGGTGGCAGAGGATTATTACAAGTGAAGCAAACAGTTGAAGAAGAAAAACATGCACTGGCTGATTATTTAAAAGAAAGTCAAGAACATCTATTAATTGAAGTAAAGAACAAAAAAATACTGAAGGCCCAACAGACGAAACAAGAATACAGAAAAGATGTGATAAAATCAAGAATGGAGAGTTGGCAGAACAAAGCACTGCATGGTCAATTTCTGGAAAAAATAAAAGACAAAGTGGACAGTGAACAAACTTGGTTATGGTTAACAACAGGTACATTAAAGAAAGAAACAGAGTCACTAATCCTGGCTGTGCAAGAACAAGCTATCTGCACAAATGCCATTAAGGCCAAAATTGAAAAATCCTCTGATGATACCAAATGCAGACTTTGCAAAGAAGCTGATGAAACTGTTGATCACATACTCAGCTGCTGTAAACAAATCGTGCAGACTGATTATAAATTGCGGCACATTTCAGTAGCACAAACGATCCATTGGAATTTGTGCAAAAATTATAATATTAAAACAGCAACAAACTGGTGGGAACATCAGCCTGAAAAAGTCACCGATAATCAGATGGTCAAGATCTTGTGGGATTTTCGCATACAAACAGACAAAATACTGGCACATAATACACCAGACATCACACTGGTTGAGAAAAACAAGGTCACAATCATAGCCATCGCAATACCAGCTGATAGCAGGGTCGCCGAGAAGGAACATGAAAAAATAGCAAAATACCAGGACTTAAAAATTGAAATTCAACGATTATGGCACAAACCAGCAGTGGTAATTCCAGTAGTAATTGGCACACTGGGTGCTATTCCAAAAGCACTGGAATTACATTTAAAACAGTTAAAAATTGACAAAATCACCATCAGTCAAATGCAAAAAGCCGCACTGCTTGGATCTGCACGCATATTACGAAAATACGTTACAATGTCCTAGGCCCCTGGGTGGGGCCCGACTAGTAACCAATTCCAAATCCGATGAAACAACTGGCCTCTGTGATACAATTGTATAATAATAATAATAAATCCGATTTGAACAAAAAGCCAAAAAATTAAGGGCAGATGCTAGCAACTTAAAGAACATGCATGAGCAACGGCTTAAAAACAGCAAAATCATAGATCACCTAATCAGAAGATATAGATTGGATACAAGAAACATCAATGAAGCTGTAAAGATTGTAAAACAGCAGATAACAGCAACAGCTAGAAAAATTGAAAGATATGAGGCATGAATCATCCAATATAAACAAAATCAGCAGTTTCGATCAGACCAATGGCGTTTTTATCAAAGTCTTAATGTGAATGGTGACACCAAAAATGAAAAACCAGAAAAGCAGGCCACAGTTGAATTCTGGAAAGAACTGTGGGAAAATGCAAAGGACTACAATAAGGAAGCAAAGTGGATACATGACTTTGAGAAAAGCATTGGCAACAAGCAAATGCAAGTATTAGAAAGAACAACTTAGATGGTCAAAAACTGAGTAAAAAAAGTAAAGCATTGGAAATCACCTGGAAATGACCAATTACATGGTTTCTGGCTCAAATATCTGACCAGTTTACATGCAATATTGGCCAGGCAACTGGATGAAATTTTACAAAATGGCCAAATTGATGAATGGTTGACAACTGCAAAAACATACTTGATTCAGAAAGATGCAACTAAAGGAACAATACCTGAATACGCTTCAAGGCGCTAGTCGTCACTTATAAAGCCCTTCATGGTATTGGACCTGGGTACTTGAGAGACCGCCTGCTGCCAATTACCTCCACTAGACCGATTAGATCCCACAGATTAGGCCTCCTCCGAATTCCATCCGCCGGCTATTGTAACGTGTGGGTTGTGAGGGAAAGACACGCAGGAGCCGTGGATGCAAGACAGACCTTTATTAAGACAGAGATGACAGCGATTTGAACTTTCCCTGAACGGTCAGGGTATTTATACTAGCACTCAGACCAACTGTCAAAATGACCAGCCAATCAGGTCGCAGCTGGTATTTGCATATTGAATATGCAACACTCCTTCCCCCCAGTTCTAAAGACTAAATGACCAGCCAATCAGGCCGCAGCTTGTATTTGCATATTCAAACTCAGACTATCTCCTTCCCCCCAGTTCTGCGCATGCTCGGCCTCGCTGTTGCAAGATGCTGGTGAGTCCTTCGTAGCGAAAAGTTTTTTAGTTTTAGGAATGCTCTCATTGGTTTTTAGAGTCTCGGACGGCTCTCGCTGGGTCGAGAGGCAAGCGGTGGCCGCGTAGAGAGAGCTTCAGTCGTCCTGGGCTCCTCGAGTGCTCTTTTGAATAAGCGGCGCGGAACTAGGCTTTTGAAGAGACTAGCGGCGGAGCTGTAGACGGAGGCAAAACGGAGGCAAGCGGATTGCATAGGAGTAGAGTGCTCAGGTGTAGAGGCATGCGAGCGGCTTTATAGTTAGGTCTGATAGTGTAACAAGGAGTGGCCAGAGGAGTAGGACAGTCTGGTATATGTAGTGAGTGTGCTAGTGTTGGAGAGGCTGTACGGTTGTTAGCGGGGATCGGTCGAGCGGCTGCTACCAGAGGGCAGACTTCAGATGGTGTAAAAAATGGTTACTGGTGGAAACTTCGGTTCTTCAAATTTATGCAGGCTGAGCCCCTTCAAATTTAGACAGGCTGAGAGAGCGTAGCCAGTGCGTGCTAGGTGGCAGCTTGGAGAACAAGGCTCGGAGAACGAGGCGGTTGCTTGGAGAACGAGGCGGTTTTCTGAACGCGGCAGTGTTTTCTGAATGCGGCAGTTGGAACAAGGCGGTTGGTTGAACGTTGGTTCCTTGGGCCTCTCGACAGCCATGTAATGCTGACAGTGCCGTAGGAACAGCTGGCGGCAGGCAGGCAGCGGTCCCATGCGCGGTTTAGCCGTCGCGGTCCATAGCTCGTCCCTGAGTAGCGGCGGCGGCTCCAGTCGAGGTTAAGCGTAGGAAGCCCGTCCCTCGGACGGATGGAGGCCGCGCCTGATTGCTTACTCAGGTAGGCTGAAACCGGAGGCCCACGGCGGTGGTTACTACTGCTGACGTTTGCTGGCCAAGGCGGCGGCTCTGACAGGCCCTCAATGGAGTAAAGAACAGAAATTTTTTCTGCGTTCACATTGGCTGATGTTGTTCCCTCGCTTCTGTCTTAGGCTCTGCGGGAATCCCAGATCAATCCCATCCTCGTCGCCAGTATTGTAACGTGTGGGTTGTGAGGGAAAGACATGCAGGAGCCGTGGATGCAAGACAGACCTTTATTAAGACAGAGATGACAGCGATTCGAACTTTCCCTGAATGATCAGGGTATTTATACTAGCACTCAGACCAACTGTCAAAATGACCAGCCAATCAGGTCGCAGCTGGTATTTGCATATTGAATATGCAACACCGGCCAGTGTCGACTGGCGACTACCCAGAGGAGAGCCTTCTCTGTGGCTGCTCCGACCCTCTGGAACGAACTCCCCATAGAGATTCGAACCCTCACCACCCTCCAGGCCTTCCACAAAGCCCTCAAAACCTGGCTGTTCCGACAGGCCTGGGGCTAAAGAGCTGTTGCCCGTGTCTCGAATGGTATGACTGTTGTGAGTTTTTAAATTATATATTGTTATGTTTGTTTTTAAATTTTGTCTGTATCCCCCTTCCCCGGTTCGAGTTGTGAGCCGCCCTGAGTCCCCCTTAGGGGGGAAAGGGCGGCATACAAATACAATAAACTGAACTGAACTGAACTGAAAACTACAGACCAATAACATGCTTGTCAACAACCTTCAAAGTACTCACAGGCATTATTGCAGATAACATTATGGATTATTTGGAAACAAACAACATCTTGCCAGTACAGCAAAAAGGCAACAAAAGAAGGAGCAGGGGCACAAAAGATCAGCTGCTAATTGATAAAATGATATTAGAAAATTGTAAGAACAGAAAAACAAACTTGAATATGGTCTGGATTGATTACAAAAGGCATTCAACACATTGCCACACAGTTGGATCATAATGCCCAATGGCCAACTAATTAAATGCAACGAAAATGAAGCCTAGGCCCCTGGGTGGGGCCCGACTAGTAATCAATGCCAAATCCGGCGAAACAACTGGCTGCTGTGATACAATTTTGTTGTTGCTAATAATAATAAATATATTTATTAGGGGTTCTAATACTATAGAACAGGGTCAACTTAAGTTATGCTTGAATGACATGTGCAAAGAAGCAAATAATAATATTCAAGATTGGTGAAAGCACTCTAATTAATTACTGGTCTATATAATTGATACACAAGAATTGGTATTCTTTGCAGATTTTTCAGTTTTAATCAGAAAATACATAAAGTTCACCAAACCTGCCTGGTATTCTTATTTAAAAGAGAAAGAAAGAAAGAAAACTGAATCAATTATCTCTACAAATAGGCAGCGCAAAAGAACATGTCCCAATTCTCAGTCTCATCAATTCCTCAGAGAGAGCTGTGCTCAGCAAGTGAGATACTACAATATCTTCCTTCAGTTAGGACTGATGACAAAATCATGAATTGTGTGTCCACTGTTTCAGCTCAATCGTGTAAGAGGGTTCGCTCGAAGGTACTTTTTTATCACTTCCAAGGGTAAAGAACAGGGAATTTAACTGAAAACCAGAAGCTACTTTAGTGATAATTAGAGGCTGGAGGGCAAAAAAAAAAAAAAAAAAAAAAACAGTTTAGAACAGTTTTAGCAGGATATGCTTACCTCTAGTCATTTTTATTTGCTATTCTGTGTTTTTGTTTTTAAGTGAGGTTGAAACACATATTATTATTGTTTCCCTTAAGCAAGAACGTACACATAGTTTCTGAAAAGGTTTTCAAAATAAATTGACAAGCAAAAGTTCTATCCTGAATATAGATCTCTTAGATCTGAATAATTATACAAGAATTTTTTAAAAAAATACTAAAATCTTTTTTTAAAAAAACCCCAGCAAAGTTCACTATACATAGCAAAAAAAAAAAAAAAAAGTCAGATTCTTCTTTACAAATGATTGTGTGACAAATAAAAGTTACAATTCTTTTTCCTCATTTTCACCTTAAGCATGATTAAGGACTATCTGGGAGCTGGCAATGAAATTTTCTAGACAAACAGAAAAAATGATGCACCACTAGATTTTTATTTTTTAAAAAATTCTTTTTTAAAAGATTCTCAGGAAAAAAAGATTTGGAATAATAACAAATCAAGGCAAACATTTCTGCTGAGTTTTGATCTAACAGTCTTTTCTTCACTAACCAAAGAAAACACCCACCCTATTTCACCTCTGTTAGATATAGGAAAATGCCAAACTTTTCAGATGCACATATTAATTGGTTTAGCTAAAGGGTTGATCCTTCTTTTGGAAAACAGCCAATGAGCTTCTGAGCATAGCCAGTGCTTTATCCCATAAGAGAGATAATGACAATGATAGTGGAATAATTTTCAGTGCAATGATATAAAATTATAATTGTCCAAATAAATAAAGGGTTTTGAACATCTCTCTTTCTCTATAAATATGTGTGTGTGTGTGTGTGTGTGTGTGTGTTCCAGCATAACTCTGGAATGCCTTGAGCAATTTCAACCAAACTTTATTTATTTATTTATTTATTGCATTTATTTTAATTTGTCAAGAACAAGGAAGCAAATAAGAAAGAAAATGTATGAAAAAATGGCAAATAAATGGATATAAATAAGCAAAACATAGCCATAAACACAAAAAGAGTACATATAAATGGGACAGTAGGACAGGGATAGTAGGTATGCTGGTGCGCTTATGCAAGCACCCTTAGGGACCTCTTAAGAAATGCATAAGGTCCACAGTAGACAGCTTAAGGTATGGGGGTTAGAGGAACTGACAATAGGATCGGGTAGGGTGTTCCACACATTTACTATTCTTTTGATGAAATCATTTTTCCTGCAATCACAGTCAGAATGGATTACATTTAGTTTGAATCTATTGATAACCCTTGTGTTATTTCAGTTGAAGTAAAAATAGTCATTTTTTGGATATTATGGCAGATTATCTTGTTCACTAAGCACAGGTTGTAATGTAGACAGCATAGTTCAAGGCTATCCAGGCCTAAAATTTCAACCCTGGTGGTATACTGAATTTTATTATGAGGAGAGGAGTTGAGTACTCTTCTTGTAAAATACCTCTGGACCCTCTCTAATGTTTTAATGTCCAAAATGCAGAGTGTGTTCCAGGCAGGTGAACAGTATTCAGGTATAGGTCTGGCACAGGTTTTATATGCCCTAATTAGCAGCAAAGCATTACCAGAGAGAAAACTATGTAAAATAAGGTTGAGAATTCTGAATGCCTTTTTGGCAATGTTGTTATAGTGAGCTCTGGGGCTTAGGTCTTTTAAAATGAATACTCCTATTTCTTTGACAGAGTGTGGTTCAACTTTTTATATCATTTCCACCTAGATTGGTAGTGCCCTTTTGATGGTATCTTCAGTAAAATCAATGTGGATTAAATCATTGCAATTGGTTGTGGTACTAGTAGGAAACGATGGGGAGATGCTATTTCTGGTGACAAAAACTGAATTGAAAAAATGGTCGAAGAGATTGGTCCATCATTACAATCTACACCATTTTGCCCTTTTAGAGGTGGGGTGGTTTTTGAGTCTTTAAGTTTGGCGTTTACGAAATTATAGAAGACTCGATTGGATTTCATGTGTAACAGCTCTTCCTTCTGTTTGCAGTATTAATTAGTACATTCTGTTTTTATTTGGTGGCATAAGGTTTTGTTATCGGTTTTTGAAGTTAGCTACATAGCCAGTTTTATTTTTCCACCAAAGGGATTTTTTTTAAGATTGCAGTTTCCTTATTGATATGGGTAATTTGTTCTTTTTGTCTTTGGGTGTTACAAAAGGTATATATAGATTAGGGGTTAGTGATTTTAATAATTATTATTACATAATGATAGAATAGGGAATAATGTCTCTGCTCTGATATCATATCTATGCGCCAAAGAAGAGAAACTGTTATATTACTTAGTCGTACACTTTCAGACTTCTCCACAATCCATTAGTTGCAGATAACTGTGATCCATAGTGCTATGTAGTCTCATTTTCCACTATTCCCAACATTGACATGTAAATACTGCTGAACTATTTCTTAGAATAAGATTATATGGTAGAAAAGACTTAATATTTGTAAGGCAGGCTACGTTCAGTGAAAGTTTATAAAATACAGGTGAAACTCAAAAAAAATAAAAATAGAATATTGTGCAAAAGTTCATTTATTCCACTAATGCAACTTAAAAGTGTGGGCAGGTGTGGGTAGGTGCCAAAAGCACCAAAACATGGTTCAGTGACTGTGGGATTACTTGATTGGCCAGCAAACTCGCCTGACCTGAACCCCATAGAGAATCTATGGGCTATTGCCAAGAGTAAGATGAGAGTCATGAGACTGAACAATGCAAAAGTGCTGAAGGCTGCTATTGAAGCATCCTGGTCTTCCATAACACCTCAGCAGTGCCACAGGCTGATAGCTTCCATGCTACACCGCATTGAGGTTGTAATTGCTGCAAAAGGGGCCCAAACCAAGTACTGAGTACATATGCATGCTTATACTTTTCAGAGGTCCGATATTATTCTATGTACAATCCTTGTTTTATTGATTGCATGTACTATTCTAATTTTCTGAGATTGTGGATTTGGGGTTTTCATGAGCTGTAAGCCATAATCATCACAATTATGACAAATCACGGCTTGAGCTATCTTGCTTTGCATGTAATGAGCCTATCTCATATGTTAGTTTTACCTTTAAGTTGCATTACTGAAATAAATGATCTTTTGCACGATAATTTTTCAAGTTTCACCTGTACTCGGGAGCTTTATTTATTGATTAGCCAACAGGCCATATCAAAGTGCAGAGTTCCAAATACAAATTATTACTAAAATCCGATCAAAACAATTTAAAATGAAATTGGAATAAAATACAATTTAAAATGAAATTGGAATAAAATACAATTTAAAATGAAATTAGAATAAAATACAATAAAATAAAATAAATAAATATTTTATTATCACCCCTATAATCTAACCCAATCAGTCCCACAAACTCAACCAAACCATTTTGTTCAAGTATTGTTCCATATTAAATGTTGTTTTCAAATACCGGCTGCACATAAGGTAAAGTTGTTTTAATATGGGGTTCCCAATGGGTCATTTGTTTAGACCTGTCTCTCGTCCTCTTATACAGACAACAGTAGAATAGGATGTGAGCCAAGTCTTCTATCTCAGCTGCTCCACAAATTCAGATATGTCCATTATAGGATATCTCCCATATCTGACCATTGTGTCAAGCTATTTGAATCTCTTTCTCTCTCTCTCTCTCTCTCTCTCTCTCTCTCTCTCTCTCTCTCTCTCTCTCTCTCTCGCACGCACACACACACACACACACACACACACACATACACTAACTTTGTTAGACAAGGATCAGAAAATCTGTTTTGTTTTGCTTTGGTTTTGTCATGAAAAACTAATTTACAGATATTTCTGGAATTTTATATTGCAAATGATTTATCTAGACAAAAAAAATCTTGTTTCAAATAGCTGATCCAACAGATGAGGAACAATTGACAAGGAAAATGCATTTGTTTTATAAGTTCTTTGTGTGCTGTTAATACAGATTATGTAGTTGGTCTGATGCAGAGTTCAGAAATCAAAACAGGGAAACATAGAAAACAAATTATAGGGTTTTTTGTTTAATGATGATCAGTGAAAAAAGACTTATCCATATAAGAATGATGTTTTTGCGAACGAAATTGAAAGGGGATTCAGAATGAAGTGAATAGGAGTTCTAGCAACAGAAGGTTTTGTTATTATTGTATACTCTGTATTCATTAGAAATAAAAATCTTCATGCCTTTTATTTTTATTTTTTGCATGTCAGAGTGGGGCAAAGAATCCAAGAATTTGTCACTTTTCTCATACTTTGGAAAATTCTTATAAATGCTCATTTGCATTTGTCTGCCCATCTGTTAGATAGAGGAAGCCTTATGGGATCTTATCAGTGTATTCTTTTTAACAGATATGGGTGTGTTTTTTCTTAAATTCTCCATTGTTCTGTAAACTTTATAAAAGAAACAACTTCTAAATAATGATATTGCAATCTATTAATGTCAATTCTTGAAATAATTGGATATAGATATTTAATATTTGGAAACACAATCTAAATATATGTTTGCACTCATTCCTATTTTATTAGAATGCTGTACATGCTGTACCTTTATAGAAAAGCACACCCAGAATGTAAAATATACTCTTAATACAAACCAGCCAATAAGCTGAACCAATAAAATATCTTTCTCTTTTTAATCTGATGAGACTCTGGCTTTACCAGAAAACTATAAATCTTTTTTTTTCCTTTCAAATCCAGTCACAAGAATGCTTGCTGTATATACTTCTCAATAGCAATATCTTTCTTAAATCCTTGCACAGCAGTTCCTTTGAACTTAGTAGCAGTTCTGAAATTCCCTGTGATTTAAATCCAAGTGCTATACAAAGAAATCTTCAAAAACTGAATTCTATTTAACTGAGCATTAAAAGCATTTCCACCACTCTAAACTTCTGAATTGGAAAGAGAAATCTGCAAGCATTTGTAATATATAAGTTCTCTAAGCATGCCAGCTGTTAATCTCTAATCTTCTTTACCCAACTTTTATTTTTGAAAACTTGCAATGCTCTTCTGAATCACAGTTCTGTTATATTTAAATGTTAGAAATTTTATACTGGTATAAATTTAACCTAAGGTTCCATATGGAATTCTTGCCCCTTCATGCTGAACCTACTAATCGTGGCAAATTGTATGAAGACTAAGGCAATAGCAATATGATATGCAAACAGGAAATGTGGTGTATTGTCAGTGTGAATATATTGCAATTAATGAAATTGATATGCAAATGTGCCCCAAAACTGGGGATTGTGCATATTCATCTGAAGGCCTAGAGTTGACATGCAAATAAATAGCAGGGAATTTTGCACCTTGTTCAATCAGGACAGATAATGAATTACTTCAGAATGTCAGAGAATGTCAATTGCTCAGAGATTTTTCAGACACGGTCCCATTAATAGTCATGTCCTCCACATAAATATTGCATTTTGCTGAACCAATATGCAAAGGCCCTTTTGCAAGTGAAAGTTCAAGGATTCTGATCATACATACATACATACATACATACATACATACATACATACATACATGATCGTTGTAGGTTGTAGATTTTCATGGGTGTAGGTATGCTGGTCTTGTTGTATTCAGGTCTTTTCCTGTGTAAGATTGGGATTGTCTTGGCAACGTTTCAGCGAGGTCTTACTCTCCATCTTCAGGCTGGGTTTTAGGCTTAAAGTGTGATCGGAGCTGCTGTATTTCTAAGAATTTCTTTGCATATCTTTATTTAGATTATAGACAATTTAAATAAAGGCAAATTTAGCCTTTCTTTGAAGTTGATTTTCTGGTCTAGCAGGGCTGAAAATATGATCCTAAAGCAAATTGCCTTTATATCTCTGATATCTCGAAATATTTCAGCTTACAGGTGCGTACTATAGAAAATGAAACTAGCATTCACAGAACATATGCATAGAAAGTAGACAACATGAATCGTTTATTTTGAATTTTATTTTGCTGAGTTGCTGTTACCTAAATCATTTTTTTCCATTATTAAAATAAATTTGCTAATCTAATGCTATTATCAAATAAAATTCAGCTCTCAGTAACTTTCTTGAATTTATTGTCTTAACAAAACTGGTTAGGTAAATATGAAACACATGTCAATAAATCCAAATTGCTTGGTTGTTGTGTTGCTAGTTGTAGCCCTTGAAGCAAATATCTTACCTATTTAAGTTATGATACTGAACCATGCTGCATTTACCATTTCTGTTTGAAATGATAATCTTCTTCTACAACAACTATGAATAGACTTTTATACTTTTATGAATTGTGGAAGAAAAGTTTCACACTAATTAGCATGAATATTTTGCCTATTTTTTAGGGATTGTGGAAGAAAAGTTTCACAGTGGTCAGCATGAGTATTTTGCCTTTTTTTATCCATCCCTTCAAAGGGGTTGAGACAATTTGAGATAATTGGATTAGCTGTGTTCTAGCTATAAAGTGAAAATGCAATCTAGTCATGTCTTGGGGTGTCTTTCTGTCTGTATTGAGAAAAAACATTGCCTTCATTTGTTGGACAACAGGAAAAGAGGAAATTGTGGGCCACAGAAAAGTGGAGATACCAAGCCAAAGTCAGTGTGATGCAGCATGCATTGGCCATGAGCCGAGGTGGCGCAGTGGGTAGAGTGCAGTACTGCAGGCCACTTCAGCTGACTGCTAGATCAGCAGTTCAGCGGTTCAAATCTCACCGGCTCAGGGTTGACTCAGCCTTCCATCCTTCCGAGGTGGGTAAAATGAGGACCCGGATTGTTGTTGGGGGCAATATGCTGACTCTGTAAACCGCTTAGAGAGGGCTGAAAGCCCTATGAAGCGGTATATAAAAATCTGCTATTGCTATTGGACAATGCAGAGAGAGCATGCACAGATTTAGATGCACAAACAGCTGAAAGCTGACTAGAGCAACAGAAGCTGACAGCAATGTCTCTGTCAGAAGTGCCAACAGCTAGCCAGCACTTGACAACAAAGATTTTCCCTGTGAGCAAAAAATGTTAAAGACTCTACACAAACTCAGGACAAAGGCATCAGTATTTTCCTGAAAAGACAAAAAATGTCAGACAGAAGCAAGGCTAGCCAAATTTATGATGGCTAGAACACAAACTGAGAAGTTTTCCTGCAGTCCACAGCTGGGATACTAGTTAAGGTTAGAGATAATTAAGTCTGGCAATTATTCACCTAGCTGTGAATAATTGAACCCTGCTTATAAACAAATCAAAGGAATTTATAGAAATGTCAGATAAGATTTTCTAGAGTTAGATGCATAGGAAATTGCACATATACTGTACATATGTATAGTATAAGAATAGGCACACAAGTACTTATAGTGATATAATTATAAAATTATGAAGTTTTTAAAAAGAACATTTTTTTCTTCTTTATACTTTTATATTTTTTATGGTAACAATAAGTGTAGTGGTGATGCTGGTGGAGAGAGCTACCTTTTTTTTTTAACTATACACAGTGATACAATCGTATCATGACTGTATGAAAGAGATCTCCAAGACTAAAAACTAAGGCACATTAATTTGTATATATTTTTATATTTATTAATGTTGAGAAGAATGAAATTTTACTAGAAAGAAATTATTGACAATGGAGAGAATCTTTTCTAATAGGACATATATGGACTGAAAGAAATTATGCCAGTGGACATATATTATATTAAAAGACTGATTGTTATAATATGCTTCATATTTCCAAATGAGGAGAAACTTCTGTTTATTGTTCATTTATAGTTTTTCCTTATTCCATTCTGCAACTTTGAGTTCATGGTATTTTTTAGATATACCAGTTCATCAGATAACTGTTTCATTGATTTTTCAATTTTACAATTACAAACTGTAGAAGTGTTCTACATCTTCCTAGCAGGTTCTATGACAATATATGTAGTTCAATGAAATGTCATTTTTAATAATTGATTCCTCTAGGTATTCCCCTTCAGCTGTTACAGAAAGAGTGGGTATATTTCTGAAACCAAGTTGCTTGTGGTCTTTCTACTCTTTAAGAAGAACTTTGACCTTCAGTCACATGTAAAAATATTTCTTCTTTTGACCAACTTTCATTTTGTATTCTTTTAATATAACACTATTAGAGTAGAAACTAGAATCTGATTTCACAAAAAAAGTCATTAAATAGAACAATAATTTAAAGAAAAAGACCAAGACTTTTAAGGAGATGTAAAATTTGACAGCTACAAAGAAATCCAGGGTCCTATCCATTTCAATCACTAGAAAAACCCAACTAGGTGTATGATGAGTGTTGAGAAGCTGATGTTCTTCAAAATCAATAAAATTACAATTGTGATATTAACTGTATAAATATGAACCCGAAACAACTGCTGATACCATTGAAATATAGATTCTAAGATGGATAAAGTATAGTTCATCCACAGGATCCCCCCCACCTCCACTGTTGGACAAAACAATCAAACTCGCCATTTAAGGTGAAGGATCACCTAAACACTCCACCTGGAGAAGAACTGAGATGCAACCAATTTGATTTGGCCTTTTCCTTGCAATGAGTAACAAAGAACCAGAAAATACTCCTATTCTAAACTTGTAAATAGAAGCAATGTTTTGATAAAACGATTTGAATGTATCAGTTTCAAATCATGTTACTCTTTGAAATTTTACAGCATTGTAATAAATATATGTAGACTATTGTGTTCTGAGAAAAAAAAACCTCTATTCAGCTGGGTAGCGGTGACTGTCACTGTATCAAGTTGCTGCTTCTTTTTGTTTTTCATTGAGCTTTAAACTCTAGGAAGCCAACCTAAATGTAATCTATATTAAGGGATCTCTCCCAGGTAATTATGCTTCAGAGTTATAACCCTGTTAAATACCATACAAACTTCTGCATCAAGTGGATTGCCAAGGTTCTTATGTCTGTTGATTACCACCATAGCTAGAAAGGACTGTCCATTGCAAATATTCACCTTCTTCCTACAAACAGTGACAAAGTAAAAGAGGTCTTAAAGGCTTTACTTTGCCTTGCTTCCCTCTCTCTTTTTTTTCTGTTTCAGCTACTTGACTTTTATTGCTTGCACCTGCCATCCATTCCTTATTTAACATCATTTTCTTCTAACTCCTTCAGCAATGTAAGAGGACTCTAGGCATTGGCAATTATTTGGGAACAAAAACACTATCTTCTTTACAAGTAAATACTATATATGCTTTATATGTGAGATTCTGTAAGAGCATTTTTATAATGCAGCAATACTAGTGAAAGTATACTTCCTAGGATTGTTAGGCAACTAATTTCTCTCCCCAAAAGATTTTTTAGCACTTCCATTCTTTCCAAGCAGCAGGAAGTTTTATGGCAGCTTTTTAGGTCCCACTTTCCTTTTGAGTGTGAAATGCTGGCAGCACTTTCTGTAATAAACAATGTACAAATGTTCAGGATGAGCAGGTGGGAAGCATGCCTACATATAGTCAGCTTTGGCTTGAAGAAAACATCATTCAATCTTATTATCTTAGCAGCTACTTTTAAAGATCAAAGTTCCATATTTACTTTATATTTTTTGAAAGCTTAGAAATTAATATAGGTTCCCCATTCTACAAATATTCCGATGACTTAGAATAGCTGCAAAAATTCATTTAATCTCACACATTTAATTCATTAATAAGGTTAAATAAAATAAATAAAAATCTACAAAAAAAAACAAGAATGCAATGAACTGCACAATAGTCTTGCAAGTACTCATGCTAGAATTTGTGATACAGATTTACTTATAGTACTATGAAACAGGACTCAACAGAGACTTATAATCTATATGGGCATTTCTTGAGGGAAATTTGTCCCCATTAAAATAAGAAATTATTATTTCTAAGCAAACACTGAAGAATTGAACAATAATTCTAGTACTGTATCTATTATGTCACAAAATGTGCAGATCAGGATCAATACTACAAACCATGGTTTTAATTGAACCTTAAGTGTATGAAACTGCTCTTCTTTTTGCTCTAGTAGTTTGCTCTAGTATTTTATCCAAGAAGATAAGGTAAAGTATAAGTTAAAAATAATAATTAGAAATTAGAAATAACTTTATCCTATTAATAAAGTTTAGCTCATTGGTCTGAATTATGACATAATCATAAATTGTACTGGGATATAATGAACATATATTTATCAGTGCCTACTATCTCTTTCTTGCATCATTGCTGGAGGAAGACAAGTAAAGCCCAAAGATTAATAAAGTAAAGTCGTCACTTATAAAGCCCTTCATGGTATTGGACCTGGGTACTTGAGAGACCGCCTGCTGCCAATTACCTCCCAAAGACCCATTAGATCACACAGGGTTGGCCTCCTCCGGGTTCCGTTTACCAGCCAATGCCATTTGGCTACTACCCGGGGGAGGGCCTTCTCTGTGGCAGCGCCGGCCCTTTGGAACAAACTCCCCGCAAAGATTCAGACCCTCACCTCTCTCCAGGCCTTCCGAAAAGCCGTTAAAACCTGGCTGTGTTGGCAGGCCTGGGGTTGATGAGTTCCCTTCCCCTCTCGATTGTGTGTCTGTTGGCTATTTTAAATGCTTGTATTTGTAGTTCTTGTGTTTCCCTTCCCCTTTTGGGTTTGTGAGCCGCCCTGAGTCCCGCTGGGAATAGGGCGGCATATAAATAAAACAAAACCTGAAACCTGAAATAAGATAGTGCTAAACTTAGTGCAACATCTAATGCAGCTCTTGTATCTTGGCTTTGGATGTATTAATTTGTAGTCTATTTGATATTGGTTTGCAACTTCTCCCACTCTCTACTGTGTTTCTCTGCTTTCCAGTTGTTGTTATTTTTAAATATTTTTTTATTTTAAAACAAACATAAACAAACAAGACCTATAACATAAAAACATCTTCAATTATGTACAGTGCGTCGATTGGTTACAAGGTTTTCTGTGCGTCCTTCCATAGACAGCAGCTTAAACTTTATCTAAAGTCACATATTGTCAAATATATTTGTATACATTATTATTATAATACTTCATTTGTTTGATTATCACTATTGTTTCTTAATTTTAAACAAGGCATTCTAAATATAAATTCATTTATATTATAATAATTCATTATATCATCTTCAATATATCCAATAATAAAGTGTTTTTAATATCCTATTCTAAGTCATTCTATTATTTTAGTGTTGGTAACATTCTCTAATAATTTCCAATAACATGTTTTTCCTCCATTATTAATATCATCAATCTAATATATATGTATACAATTATTATAATTATTAAACATTAATTGAATATAGCATTATTAGTATTATTACATTTTTTTATGTGAAGCATAACTAAATTTAAAGTAAATTTATATTATGGCATTTCATTACATCGTCCTAAAATCATCCAATGATATTACATCTTTATATTCTATTCTATATAAAATTGTTTATCTTTTATAAAAAGCTTTTCAACCTCATCTCCACAGTCCCACTTACAATTTTATATAAAATTTCACATCATATTATCGATCTAGTATATATAAATGCATTATTATCATTGTTAATCATTTATTTGTCTATAACTATTATTACTTTGTCTTATACATAATACTCAAAGTTTAACTAAGTTTAACTTGATTTTATTGTAACATTTCATTTCATCGTCCTGTATCCATCTAGTAGTAGTGCAGTCCAATATTTCTTGCCATTTGTAGAATATGTATTCTAAGTGTTTTCTTGATAAGTCTTATGTGGACTTCTCTTAGCAACTTGTTGTTCATTCCATATCTTATAGAGAGTTGAAACCCTCCATCTGTTCCTACCATCATTTGCCTTTTGTTATCACTGGTGCTTCTGCCAAAATTACTCTCATTATTTCTGCAAATTTTCTCCCCTTTCTTCATCTATATTTTGAAGTCTGGGATAGAGTTTGAATTTGTCAATCTCTCCTTTCAGTAATTTACACATATCATTTCCCTCCACTCTTGGTTTACTGTCAATGTCAACAATTTTCTCATCACTCTGTTCATATTTCTCGGTAGTTTTTTGAATTCTGTCCTCAAATTTCATTGTTGTTTTGTAAATATTCTCAACTCTTCCCTCCACTCTTTCTATGTTTTGTTCTACAAGAATTTCAATTCTTGTCAATTCTCTCTATGATTATTAGAACTTTTTGAATTTCTAACATAATTATTTGCAATATTAATCCCTTTTTTCTTCATGTTGCACCATTTTTCCAAGTTGTAAACAATGCCAATAAATCATCCGAGGCTTATTGCTAAATTTCAAAGAAATTCACTCTAATTTTTCAAGTCCAGGCTTTCTCTTTACTCCAGTCCAGCTACTGATAATACTCTAAAAGAGCACCTGTATAAACAAATTGTGGTCTTCCCACTGTTCTTTTCAGTAAACCAAGTCAAGGACTTTGAGATATAAAATATAAGTCAAATGTTCATGGGAATTCGTGTTTCCAAGCCTCCAGCCTCTAAGTGGCAGTGTTACTTCTTTTTCTTTTACTTTTAGCCCTTTCTTTGTTCCGAGCTTGAGAGAAAGATTTTAAAAGGTAAAATCCACCCGAATGTTACAAAAAGAAAGAGATTCTTGCTCCACAAATACAAAAAGTGAAGAAAAATAGAAAAGGGAAAAAAGGGACCAGTCCCATTTAAAAAGTAAGAGGCATTTGTAAGAATTCCATCCCCCCAAAAAAGAAAATGAAATTAAGGAAAGAAAAATAACACTCTAATTTGAATACAGGCTTGATCCACTGCTTACTCTCTTCTGTCTTCAATTTTAATTTTGCTCTAAGTCTTCTGGGGTATTCTCTTCTCCAATAGTAAAATTTATCTCACCAATTTTGATACAATCTCTCTCCTGCTCTGCTTCTGTTTCAGGGGTCTGTCCCAATGTTGTGCAGCTTCAATTGCTGCTTCTCTTGTAGCCAGAGGAAAGAGCTTCTCCTAGATCAATCAGGGGCTTTGCGATGCCCCTGACATCAGCAGGATGTGCCCTTCTCTATCACTGTCTCTTCAGGTTGGTTTAGATCCAAAAAGGGCCAGCAACAGAGATATCAATGGCAATCATGGAGCACCAAGATTATATGTCGTGTTGTAGCGACGTCATTCCCGCCTCTTCCAGTTGTTTTTTGTTTGCTTGTTTTTTGTAGTGATGGTGGGAGACATGTCCCTCCCTCTTTTGTGTGCTCATATTTTGAATTTGGTCTCCTCCTCCTCCTCCTCCTCCTCCTCCTCCTCCTCCACCACCACCACCACCACCACCACCACCTCCTCCTCCTCCTCCTCCTCCTCCTCCTGGTCTGATTTCCCCTTCACAAATATTGTCTTTATTGTCTTTATTCTCCTATAAATTTGTCATGCAGAATATTAAATACAGAATATCAAGATTAAATTCAAGCATGTATTTTATTTATTCCATTTTCAGAAGCCACACTCATCATGAGTTATAATAATAATCTTTGTAACCCAACAACTTAAGTCTTTGAAAAATCCATATTGCATATATTATATCTTTACATCTGTTAACTGTTCATAAAACTATATTATGAATAATTCAGTCAGATATGACCTTTTTTAACTTTCACTGATTCAACAGACACACCTTTTTATAAATATTTTGTTCATATAACCTTTCGTGAAAAGTTTTTGGTACTTAGATAAATTATTGCATAATCTCTTTTGGTTTAGCAATGATTTATAGATACTTCCTAGCTTTGAACAAATGCATTGTCAAACATAAAAGCTCTGGTGGATTAGACTAAAGCCCTAGTAGTCAAGGATTCTCTTTGTACAGTGGCCAACCAGATGCTAGTAGGAAGTCCTAAATAAGGCATGAGTGCAATAGGACTTTCTTTTTTATTTCTCAGCAACAGGGATTCAAGATTCTGACAAAGCCTCCATTACTGGAAATATGGCATAATCATTATAATAAATGAACCCTGATAGCTCTCCTCCAAAGATTTGCTTAATCACTTTTTTAAATAATTCAAGATGGTAAATACTACTAGTCCTAGTAAATTTCATAATTTAAAACTGCATTGAGTAAATATTTTTATTTCTGACAGTTCTGAATCCCTCATCGTTAATATCCAAGGATAACATATGCTTTCATAGTTTGGGACACATGGTTACAGTAACATGGAGAATTTTAGCCGATTTATTTTTCAGATATTTTATTCTTCTTTATTGTTTTTATAAATAATTGAAGATAGATAGCATACCTAGTATTCCTTTCTACCTCCATTTTCCACATAATAACAATTCTGTGATTGGGTTAGGCTGAGATACTGTGACTGGCCCAAAGAACAAGGTAAGGCAGGACTAGAACTCACAGTCTTTTAGTTTCTAGGCCCACACCTTAACCATTTGATCAAACTGGCTCTCTGTTTGTGTAGCTTCTCTGTGCATGTTTCAATTAATTCCTAAGTGACAAAACCTTTCACAACTTCTATATGTTCAAAATTAACGTGCCACATTATATGCCACATTTTGAACCAATCATACCACTCCCTGTCAGCTAGGCAACATTATGAAAAGTGCAGAAAAGGTACAATAAATAATAAGGCAAAGAAATTAAAGTCTTAGGATGAGAAAGAAAAGGAAAAAAAGATAAATCTAGTTTGCACAGAACTAGTTGCTATACATTTCTACCTTTGCTTTCACCGAACCTCAGTCATACATTGCCACTTGTTTTTTGGATTTTTAAAAAGAGAGAGGTGAATATTTTAATCAATGTTATCCCCATTTCTCCAATTATTCACTTTTCTTTTTGTACATCTGTTCTTGTTATTTGACACAAATCAAGCTCCTTATATAACCACAATCACTGGGTTCCACCACAAAACCGCGGTAGACAAAAGCGCGCTCGACGAAAGCGCATACGTGACATCATCACAGCGCGATGAAAACATCGCGTTGTGATCGATAAATGTAAAAATAAAGCGAAAACCTTACCCTAACCCCCCCAAACCTAACGCTAAACCTAACCCTAAACCTAACCCTTAACCTAAGCCTAAATCTAACCCTAAACCTAACCCTTAACCTAACGGTAAACCTAACGCTAACCATTAACCTAATGCTAAACGTAACCCTAACGCTCTAAACCTAACCCTAACCCTTAACCTAACCCTAACCCTAACCCTAACCCTAACCCTTACCTTTATGTGAATCGGCTTGCTTTAATGTTATTTTTATTTCAATTTTTAATTTTTTTTGTCGTGCTGTGATGACGTCAAATGCGCGCTTTCGTCGAGCGCGCTTTTGTGGACCGCGGTTTTGACGGGTCACGCAATCACTGTACTTTCATATTAGTCATTCACATTTATATTCAATCTATATCAATTCTGGGCTACTATTCTTGACTTACACACACCACTTTTACCATGCACATTTCTTAAGTATCCTATTCAACTGGTGGGATTCAAATAATGTAACAACCGGTTATCTGCCCTAATGACCGGTTGGGTAGGTATGGCTGGTGGTCATGTGATTGGGTGGGTGTGGACAACTTGACATAACTCACATTGAGGGGTGCTTCACTACAAGAGGCCTCTTGTGACCGTGGGGATGCTGCAATGGTCGGAAGTGTGAAAAATGGTTGTAAGTACTGTTTCAGTGCCAATGTAACTTTAAATGGGCACCGAATGAACTGTTGTAAGTCAAGGGTTACCTGTACCAAAAATACAAAAATCTTATTTGCTTGCAAAAATTTGTCCTAAATACCAATCATTAGATTAGAACTGAAGATCAAAGACAGTCAAAATGCCAAGGTAAAGAAACAAATCAACAAAGTATATAGGAGACCCAGGTTAAAGTCTCTGTCCTCCCAAGCTTATCAGGATCACAATAAAATTAGTACATGCCACAGTTATCTAAATAAACTTTAAAACTGTGTTGGAAATAATATCCATCTTGTTCAGTTCCAAGCTGGGAGAAAGACACTGGAAACATGGAGGCTGATTGGAAAGATGATTTAACAATGAGGTAGAAACACAAACAAGCAGGAATTTGGTTAAAGTTTGGATTCTCTGAGATGATGTAATGAAGAGGCTTGCATCCTGAAAGGGTGCTGGGCAATTCCAGCGGTGGGTTTCAAAAATATTTAGAACCTACATTTTTTAGAACCTATGTAGGTGTGGCCTGTTTTGTTGGAGTGGTGAAACTCACTTAACAATGCTCTTGCTTAGCAACCAAATTTTTGGTCTCAATTGTGATCATAAGTTTCCTTCCTTCCTTCCTTCCTTCCTTCCTTCCTTCCTTCCTTCCTTCCTTCCTTCCTTCCTTCCTTCCTTCCTGTGTCTATCTCTCCCCCACTTATTTTCTTTCTCTCCTTTCCTTCTTTCTTTCCTTCTTGTGTCTATCTCCCCCAGTTATGTTCTTTCTTTCTCTTCCTTCCTTCCTTCCTTCCTTCCTTCCTTCCTTCCTTCCTTCCTTCCTTCCTTCCTATCTCTCTCTCTCCAACTTTCTTTCTCTTTCTCTTTCTTTCTTTCTTTCTCCCCCCCTCTCTCTTTCATACACAGACATACACCATTTCCCTCATGTCTGCCACTGACAGCTCTCAAAGAGAAGGAAGGACTCCTGCCTTGGGAAGGGGTTGGACAAGATTACTTCCACGTTACCTCGCATCCCTCTATGTTCTCTGTCCCCATTTAGTCACAAACAGCTCAATTCACCTTAAAGTTTAAACTCCACTCACCTTCCGCATGCCCTGGTTTCACCCAAGGAGGCGAGCTGTGGGGTGGTGGAAAGGGGAAGTCTGTGGCTCCACGTCTCTCGGTGAAAGAAAGAAGGCATGCAAGAAAGCCCTCCCTACTACCCGAATCTGTGAATGAAGGAGGCTGAGGCTCATTTGCCCCTGGCTACGTGACCTTCTTTCGTTCTCTGCTGCCCGAATGAGTGAATGAGACAGACAGAGAATGAAAGGAGATTGCGTAGCCAAGGCAAATGAGCCTGCAGCTTCCTTCCTTCACAGTTCACACATTCGGGCAATGAGGGGGGGGGCTTTCTCACACGCCTTTGGAGAAAGAAAGAAGGCATGCAAGAAAGCCCTCCCCACTGCCCAAATGTCTGACTGAAGGAGGCTGAGGCTTATTTGCCCCCGGCTACGTGACCTCCTTTCGTTCTCTGCTGCCCGAATGAGTGAATGAGACAAACAGAGAATGAAAGGAGATTGCGTAGCCAAGGCAAATGAGCCTACAGCCTCCTTCCTTCACAGTTCATACATTTGGGCAATGGGGGGGGGGGCTTTCTCACATGCCTTTGGCGAAAGAAAGAAGGTATGTAAGAAAGCTCCTCCTCCACTGCCCGAATGTGTGAATAAAGGAGGTGACAGGCTCATTTGCGCATGGCTACACAACAGGCAGGAGGAGTGAGTGAGGGGGGGTACAGGCAGGAGGGTGTGTTCCGGTACTGTCCCACCGGACAACAGGTTCTACGGGTAAATTTGATGAATCCCTTCTGGCGTACTGGTGCGAACCGGGAGCAACCTACCCCTGGGCAATTCCTATTCTGACTTAATGTCTTTCCTCCTGTTTTGGATCTTGTGTGACGGTTAATCCTATTCTGCCTTTGTTCAGACCTTGCTGCAGGGAAGTTTTGCCTATGAATAGAGCTATATATTTCTTTATCTCTTAAGTGCTGACATCTCCTGTGGACTATTAAGGAAGGTCACGGCTGCTTTCTCCCTCTAAGAAAACATATTTCTCATATAGGGAAATATATTATTCCTTTTAAATATTTTTTAAAATATTTCATTCTTCTAGGAGATGGGTGGGTGCTAACTTTCTACAATTGGTGCCATGTTACTAAGCCTTATTATCATGAGAGAAAACTAAAATGAATTGGAAGGTGGATTCACTTACTATCTGTGAGCAATCATGTGCCTTCACCACTCCAAAGCAATGCAAGAGACTCCTTCCCAAAGGTGCTTTTTCAAGAAGAAACTGGACTTTCTGGAAACCAAGAAAGTCAAGTTGCCTCTTGAAAAAAGCACCTTTGGGACCACAATGATCTGGGTGACCGAAGAATCCCCATGGATAAGAGACTCCTGTGCTCAGTGAACTAACAAAGCACCCTTTCGAATTCAGGAATAGCAATACTTAGATCCATTTGCACCACTTAAAGATACCAGCTGGTCTCACTCACCTCACAAGATATCCTAAGGAAATCATCCATATTTAAGGAAAGATCACGTGACCCAGTAAAGCAGTAAAAAAAACCAAACAGTGTGCCAAGTTTGCATCCTGCATCTTGGAAGTACACCCCAAAAGGACAGTGCCAGGAACCAATAAACACAACTGTAAAAAGCTTTAAACACCCCTACCCTTTAAGAAAGTCAAGTCCCTAATAAAGCAAAGAAACCAAAGTACCAGGAAAGAAAAAAAAATAACACCTGCAGAGAAGCCCAGACTACCAAAAGTTTGAGCATACTGCCAAGAACCATTAGCTGTAACTATGTAAAAACCTTAACTGCAGAGGCAGTTTCTGAAAACACTTTTTTTTGTAATAAGTTTTTATTTTATTTTATCGTATATAAAAATTCCAACTTCAATGGAACAGTGTGTTGTCTGGATACAAATAATTTTAGGAAGTAATAATCTAAGTGTTTATAACAATATTCATTGCATTTATATCAATTATACTAATATTAATACCAGTAATAATCATACTATTTGTTTAACCAATTTAACACATCTTCCTTGTATCATTAAGGAAGTGATACTTTCATATATTTCCCTGTTTCTAGCTCCTATTTTTGTCAGCTAGCCATTCATAAAATAATTCCCAAGTCAAACTTAACTGTAATTGCAATTGCACTAAGTGTTAGCTTGTCCATTTCTGTGTGTTCTAATATTTTTCTAACCATATCTTCATCTGTTGGGATCTCTTCACTTTTCCACTTTTCTGAAAACACTTAAGCAGGACAATAAAGATAAGGATTAGGCTAGAAACAACACACAGACCCACACCAAATTGTTTCCTTCCTGCCTTCCTGACAGGATTAACTATGTAAGGTGGGAAAAACAAAAGGCTGTTTCTTCCAACTGTTCAGAAAGTTAGCTAACCATTCTCCTGATCTGGTATGAACCAGATGAATCCCACCACTGGCCTATTCCCACTGCAAACATTCTTTATATTTCCCCTGACATACCCAATTCTCATTCCATGTAAGAAGAGAACAGTTACCTGCTTTTATACAAGAGCATTTGAAGGGCTTTTGAAAAATATTCATTCCAAGGAATAGAAATATACTACATTAGCTTTCCATTTCCCCATATTTACTAAACATTCTACTAAAGGACATAAATTCATTTACTTGCTCCAGTTTTGAAGGTTTATGCATAACTTGCAATCATTCACTTCATTTCTCTTTCAAATATAACTATCTTTGCCTGGTAGATTTTCCTCATTCCACCATAAAATAGATCTAACATTTCCTGAAAATAATTTGGGATCTCAGCCAACATTATTTGCATACAAAGGGACAAGCACATTTATATTCTAAACCAGCATTTCTGCAACATCAGAGCAAATATTCCTTATACAATTATTCATAAATACATTAAACAACCAATGGAAAATTACACATCCTTGTTTCACCAGCTGTACCATGTCGAACCATTCATTAAGAATTTTGTTTATTCTTAGACATACTTTACTCTCATTATACATTACTCTTATAACATATGCTAATCAACTCTTATCTCCATATTCATTAAAAAACCCATAATTCTAACCATTCATTTTGTGAAATGGATACTTTTTCAAACTAATAAACATGAACATTCTCATATTTATATATTTAACCTAATGAAGAGCAAAAAAGGTCTTCAAATCCTTGCAAACATAAAACCATACCATCCTTCCCAAATTTTTCTTGTTGCCCATTGAATCCATTGAATCCTGCCAAATATTGTCCCAAGTTCACTTGACAAACTAGAATTTAGATATACCGGTAGTTTTGCAGCCTTTTCTCCCAATAGAGGATTTTTTCCCAATTCGCCGAATTTAAACATGCATTCAATATGAAGCATCCATATTTTAATATTTGTCATTTTACAGTATCTGCACCTGCAGCCTTACTATTCTTTAACAATTTCCCTGCATTTGATTTCCTGTTTATAAAGATGTTTGTTGGTTTGTTGGTTTGCTTTTCTTGGTCCCTAACATTTGTATAATTCATTTCACTTAGTTTTCAACCTAGCACCTTTCTTTTTATGCAAATTTCTAAAATAGTTCTTCCAATATTCTTCATTTTACTTTCATTCCATTCCAAAATATTATATTAATCCTTAGTCTCTAGTAGACAACTCATGCTCTTCTGGATCAGTATTTCAGAGATATTTTTTTACCTAAACACAGAAACAGACTGATTAGGCATTGGGTGGGGGAGCAGTGGGAAATGAAGGAACTTCAACTTCCTGACTGCTTTGAATTTCCTTGTGGGAAAGATGTCTTCATGCAAGAAGTGCAGCATAAGGAATGCAGGGCAGTGGCATGCATGGGGAAGGTTCATGGTGGGCAGTACAGATCAGGACAGTGCACAGGTAGGTGGCACAAGCCAGGAAAGGAGTACAGTGGTTTCCTCCTCCTCCTTCCTCCTCTTCTTCCTTCTCCCTTCCGTCCCCTTCTTTTTCCAAGTAGCAGATAAGTAGCTACTGCAGAATTGGCAAGGGAGTGAGATATTGTGAGACTGGCTGAGAAATAGTCACAGAGCATTGAACATGAAGATTATATGATCACAGTAGCAGTTCAGCAGCAGCTAAATAGCACTGAAGCAGAAATAACTTCTGCAAATTTCATTGCCTTAGGAGTCATGGATCCCCAATTTTGGATGCATTGTGTAAGTTAACCAATTTGAGATACCTTGGTTCAAAAACTGGTGCCCTGTAATGGCCTTAATTATACTGTGAGAGTATGTAGTATATAGATAAATACAAGGTTCCTTGTTTAGTTGTTTTTTTTTACAAACTAACAAAGCAAATGTTAATTTTCATGAAAATCAATCTGCATTTTTTGTTTTTTTAATTGAACTTTTGATTTTTCTACTGTAAACGTTATGCAGTAGTTTTCTTCCATACCATTTTTGCAGCAATTATTTTCTTTTTTCTATTTTTCTTCTGCTGTAACCTCATTCAGTTCATCATCCCACTAAGCTTCTTTTTTCATACTTCTCACTGAAATAACTACATCCCCTTCTATGACAGTTTATAATATATTTTTTCTCATTCTGCTTCACACAGCCAATATCAAATGAGTCATGATTTTAGATTGATACAAGTGCCATGTCAATGCATGAAAACACTATGCTTAAACTGTATTTGAAGTGAAATTTATTCTAAACATATACTCACCAGATACCATTACCATTCATGCTTTGGTTTCGCAATCACAATCTTTCATCTTATCACCAATCATTCATTCACATTACATAGCAGAAGATTGTTCTCCTGGACTTCATTCCTTCAGAATGTTGCACAATTTTTTTCAAAACTCTTCCCTGTTGTTTCATTTTCATCATTCAGTGGACCATAACTTGATTACCAACATATAGATTCTTACTTTCTTACTTTCATATTATTGCATAAGTATTTATCTGTGATTAATAGATAATAATTGTATATGCATAATAATAATCAATGTATTATTTTACATACATTGTAGACATTCATTCAAATTTATTAGCCCCTAAGTATGTTGGTTGTATTAATCAGTTCTACTTTACAAAATTAGGCTATCTTCATTTCAGTATGGTACAACTTTCCTCTTTCTTATCATTTATTAGTCACCCAGCATATCTATTTTTCTCTTTCATTTATTCTGAAATCTACATTACAGGTTCCATGTCGTCATCGTCGTCATCGTCATCATCATCATCATCATCATCATCATCATCATCATCATCATCTTAGAAATCTGTGTCCATAGATATTGACCTGTGTCACTCATCACGGCTTTGATTAATAGGAATTATTATATAACTATAATAATGTTTGGGAGACCTTTTTTAATTGACCAATATTATAAAAAGAAATGAGATGAGTAATCTCTTTTACAAAGAGAGATTGCAGTCAAAGATACAAAATAAGACAATTAGTTTTCCTGACTGATTCTAGGTTTTTTAAAAATTAGTACAATTAATAAGGTAGATAAAAATATTTTGAGTACAAGTTGTTTATTTCCATTATGTTACATCTTCCTTATTACCTGGTATATATTTTATATAGCTTTTTTAAAAAAACACAGGATGTAGAATTAAGCTGACTTGAGCATCTGTGTCTTCAAACAGTAATGAAGTTAGGATAGAGAGCTCCAATTGTTTTCTGGAAATAAATATTTTTTTAATTTATTTTGCTTTCCATATTATAAAATTTTCTGTCAACATAAAAATCTTTGCTTGTTTGGAATGGTGATATCTATTCCATTGTACGTATATGTCATTTTACTCCTTTTTAGGCATAATTAGATATATAGATTTGTCAAGACACAAAAGGAAAATTTACAAGCTCATTCTTTTTCTTCTCTGCAATATGGAGTTAAAATTATTATTACCACTATTTTACTACTTTATTTTATTACCACTAAATATTTTAGTACATTTGTGCATAGCATTGGTTGAGACTTGGTGTGTGTGTGTGTGTGTGTGTGTGTGTGTGTGTGAGTGAGTGTGTGTGTGTGTGTGTGTGTGTGTACATATAACTATATCATATAATAAAGATCTTCTGAAATCACGTGTCAAAATCAGTGTTTGTCAGATGTGACAAAGGTGAATTATGTTCAAGAGCAGACAAATACAACTTCCTTGAGTTTGTATAAATAATGTAATGATTTTTTTAAAAAAAACTTAATCATTATTATCATACATATGCTTTGCTTTTTCCATCCCAATACCTACTGAAACAGATTTTGCCATTCTCCAAGCATAACATTAAACAGATGAAAATGCATGTTGTACTTGCTGCTGCTTTATTTTGTAACCACCCAGGCATTGTCAATTAGCCCATTCTTTAATGAAATTTAAATCAGAGCCACCTCTGTCTGAAAAGGAAGGGGAGAAATGTTGGGATTTGAGTTCTACTTTAATTGTCTCTCTCTGCCATTTGACTTTGGAATAGGTTTTGATCTGACCTTATTGTAGATCTTTAAAATAACTTATTATGGTACAGAGAACACTATTTATAAAACATCTGTCCTAGTTTTGATTGAAAGAACCAACAAATTACTTGAAGTTTTACTCATTCATAACTAATCTTTCACCTCAAAGCCTGTCAGCATAGCATATCCCTTGGTAGTTTTGTGCGTATCCAATTTGGTAAAATGAGAATAATATATTTTGACTTCTAACAAAAGAAACATTTCCAATCTAATGTTTTGAAGTGTCTGGAAAAGCAAAACAGAACAAAATACTTTTTCTTTTAGTCTCGGTAGAATACTAGAAAATACTAATTTGTTTTATAGTTAAATGCCATGTGTGTAAAGCTGGACATTTTCTTAACTTGGAATCAGTCAAAAAACTAATTCTCTTATTTTATATCTCCATGACAGAATATCTATTTTGACTTCAGTCTTTCTTTGTAAGAGAATTTACTATTGGCTCAATTAAGTAAGGTCCCCCCCAAAAACATGTATGAATATAGTTTTCATTAGTAGAAACTATTACACTAGAAAAAAAAAGCAATTTTCAATAATTAAAGCTAATATTTTTTTTTGAAGATTTCAAGGACATACTATTAGAAATTTGGATAAGAATTCAATTCATATATTGAATAAATTCAGCACTTTGATTTCAGTTCAAAATAGAAATTAAAAACTTATCTAGCACTCATAGTTGGCAGTATTCAATCTGCAAAGACCATTTATGTTTCCTGTATATAGCTTCACTATATAGGGCTATTAAAGGGAACATGTTACAGTGTCTTTTCAGAGCTTTTGGCTAAATACATTAAAATCTTTAAGGCAATTGTGCCAGGGGTGGGTTCTGGCAGGCACTATTGCCAGTTTGCTCATGTACATGTGCTTGATGTGCGCTGTGCACATGCGCAGAACAATTAAAATTGTCTTGTGTATATGCAGAACTAAAAAAGAAGTTCAGTTTTGGGAGTGTGGCAGGTGTGGGTCGCTGACAGTTTCAGCAACCCAGGCCAACAAACTACTACCGGTTTGGCCGAACCGAGCCAAATCGGTAGGAACTCACCACTGAATTGTGTCCTATTAATATATATGTATATGTATATGTATATGTATATGTATATGTTTATGTTTATGTATATGTATATGTATATGTATATGTATATGTATATGTATATGTATATGTATATGTATATGTATATGTATATGTATATGTATATGTATATGTATATGTATATGTATATGTATATGTATATGTATATGTATATGTATATGTATATGTATATGTATATGTATATGTATATGTAAATGTATATGTATATATACATACACACATACATACATACATACATACATACATTGTTGATAACACTGTTTGCAATGATTCCCATGATGTTTGTCAATGATGTCAAAATTCTACTATTTGTAAAAAGTTTATTTGTTGTGTTATATTGGGTGAATGGATGAGACGGACTCAGGCTTAGCAGCAAACAAAAGCTCTTTATTAGAATAATAATATAAGCCCTTTTATAGGGAGCTGTCAAACAGCTCAGCCAATCACCATTCAGTATTTTTCCGCTGGATTGGAGGACCTTGGTGGAACTTATCACACTGGCTGTCAGTATGTAACATGTTATAAACTCATAAGAAAAATAAAAAAGTGACTACACTATGAAGATGTATATCCAAATTATCACATCCAACTGATATAAATGGTAGTGTAGGAAAACTATGTAAAGGACAAATAAAAAGAAAATATCATGATAAGCATCACAAAAGCAAAACAAAGCAAAAAAATACAAACATAATGAAAATAATATATTTGTTATGTTTTATATTTGCTATTTTTGACGTAAATAGAAATAGAAACTTAAAATGAGGACAACTAATTATGTGATTGCCTAAGTTCTACCAGATTCCTAACCAATAAGAAGTTGTGAATAGCTATAATATCTGGGTTTATGTTGGCTTATGACATTTCTGCAATGGAGTGATAGTTCCCAGGCTGGTAAGAGAAGAAATCACACTAATATCTTCCAGTTTTGATATAAAGATACCATCCATTTTTTAAACAACTGAAAGGGAGTAAAGGAGCTGGTTCTTATTAGAATATATTTGATATCTATTGCTTGGTAGCTTGTTGTTGTTTTTTGATTCAAGTCAGAAGTGGCTCATCCTTGATTCTTAGGACTGAGAGACAATGATTGAGCCAAGGTCACTCAGCTGGTTTAGTGGCAAGGTGAGACTGGAACTCACAATATCCCCATTTATAATCTAGATTCTTCTATTTCTCTACCCCAACAAAATTAATCCACAGAATTGTTAAATTGTTTTTCTGGATAACTTGATTTATGCTTACATATTCAAAATGTATGATTTATTACATACGTGAAACAGAGGTATATATCCATCAATAGCAATGGAAATAGCAGAAAAAAGGACTTTGCTGATGTATCATTTTCAGACAGGCAATGGGTAATTTTGCCTGGTTACTATAGAGACAAAAGATTATTGTAAAAGCAGCTGCTAAGCAGCTGTGGCCAGTTAAGAGAGCAGGTGGTAGGCAGCAAGGGTTGTGCTGAAGGGAAGGCATAATTCCTGAAGGATGGGAATAGGAAAGAAGTTGGCATTTAAGCCAATGAATAGAATGGAATGGTAAGAGAAAAGAAAACAATGGATAAAGGCTAAGCCATAAAGAACATATAGTTTAAAAAGTTTATTGAATAGTACCTTTATCCACAGTACAAATGTATTTTCTTCAAACCATGAGATAAGTGGCATATAAATTTAATAAATTAACCAAAATAATAATAATGTGTGCAATGAAAACATTAACATAATTCATTCTGAAGTAATTGTTCAAACAAATTAATTCAAATAATGAAGGGCTGCATGGAGATAAAAAGCAGAACATGTGGTTACATAAAGGTAAATATTTCCTGTCCAGTTGTGTCCAACTCTTAGGGGGTGGTGCTATCTGTTTCTTAGGCAAGGGAGTCAGCATTGTCCAAAGATACTTCTGTGGTCATGTAGCCAGCATGACTTCATGCTGTGTTTTCCCAAAAATATGACATGTCCTGAAAATAAGGCCATGCCATATGTTTCGGGTGGGCAAAACTATAAGCCCTCCCAAAAAAATAAGCCCCTTGGACAACCCCCTCTGACCAGGCAGAGCACCAGAAGGTACCCTGAAGGTGTCAAGCCGCAGGAATCGGAGGCAAAGGCACTCACAATGGTCGGCGCTGTGCCCAGCTGAAGAGGAGGGTTGCCGGGTGGCTGTTCTCTTGCGAGCGGGCTCCCGAATGGCCGGGCACAGCTTCAGGGGCAAATGGCTGTGTTGTCCTGTCGCAACAGAGTCCTGGCAGAGGCTTCCAACAGCTGGCCAAACAACCATAGAGTGCACTCCCAGAGCAGCCGCTGCTGAAAGACTTGGCAGCCGATCTCCAGAGTTTGTGAGCTGGAGAAGAAACCAATCTGGGATGGCTGTGACAGCGGCAGCAGCAGTGTCCTGGCCCTACAGGGAGAGCTAGGCCAGTGCATGGTGAGGCTGGAAGGTGTGCAAGCAGGGATCAGAACAGGCACTCACGCAACCCTCCACTCCAGCTATACAAAGCACCATTTGTTGACCTAGGGGTATTCCGAAGGCACCAAGCCACAGAAGTCAGGGGCGGGGAACAGGTGCTCATGCAGCTTGGTGCCTTCGGGATACCCCTAGGCCAGTGAATGATGCTGTGCCAGGCTGAAAAGAGGGTTTTCTGGATAGCTGCTCATGAGCGTGGTCACCTCATGGCTGCTGTGTTGTGCTGCTGCAACAGCGCAACATAGCCGTTCACCCCTGAGGCTATGCCCGGCTCTTCGGGAAGCCACTCACAAGAGAGCAGTACCTGGAAACCCCAGAACAATAAGCCTCCCCCCCCCCATAATAAGGCCCAAGCCATATTTTGGGACTCAAAAGAAAATAAGACCCTGTCTTATTTTCAGGGAAACACGGTAGATAAATACCCTGTTTTCCTGAAAATAAAACAGTGTTTTTAGCCACTGACCCATCATGTCCCCATGGTTACATAACCATGTTATTATTTAATCATTTCAGATAATATTCTTTTTTTCTATTTCATAAACACCATTTGTACTAAATAATATTATAGCATAAGGTCTTGCTATTTTCAAGATTGCCTTTCTCTGATTCTTTTTGGCCATTCTGGAAGATCAAAAAAATATGCCAGCTTCAGGTCCTATCATCCTGGATAGTCTCTTCTACCCTCTGGAATATAGATTGCCCTTAACTGGTTTCACCCTTGTCCATGACTGGAGCTTTGAATTCTTTGAGTGAATATTTTCTCTAATGTGGTTATATTTCCGTACTATGATGATGTTTTGTCTTTGAATCACTACCTGGACTTAATATGTAAAGATTTATAATGATTTAAACAATCTGAACTGTAATTTTGTGCAAATGAAACTCATGTACTGCTACATTTTAAATAAATTAGTTGTAAACTGAGTTAGTATTAAAATCCTTATCCTACCCAGTTCTGACATTACTTTGAATATAATTTATCAGTTCTGTTAAATACTGAAAGATCATAGGAGACATTTAATTTAGCTATTTAGTTAATAAAACAAGTGAACATATGAATGAATTTACCTTAAAAAAAGGTCTCTAAACTACTGAAGAGTTCTCTCCTGGTAAGGTCATTGCCAAAAACCTTTTCACTGATTCTTCAGAATATAATATAATGAGCAAATGTGTTTGGAGTATTTCTTCTGGCCTATATTTTATTAGGTTTCTTCTAACAGCTGTGCCAATACAGCTCCATCCAAAATTATTAGTTGAAATTCCAGAGCTTTGCTGCACTTGTTGCCAGCTGCACAACCTGTTCCAAATTGTAATGACAATATAAATAAACATGCATTCATAATTAGACCGAGACAAGTAAACTTGGCATGGGGACAAGGTGATTGACCCCAAGTCAGATGTTAATCTGGAAGTTCAGAATATATTGTCCAACAATGGTGTTCTGTTGCCTTCAAAGCTTAATCCTATTAAATAAGGCATGATGCTTAGAGATTCAGTGTGCTTTAATTTGACCCATATAATTCCTCAAAATAATTCTTTTGACTAATTCAAGAATGTTGCTGTGTTTCACCAAAATTGGTAAAGAAACATAATAAATATTGTTGTTGCTTATGCAACAGTATTAATTAAAGAACATTAGTTTATATTATGCAGCTGTATCCTACAATGTGATTTTGACAATTCCACTGAATAATTTTCTTAAGCATAACCAAGTAATTAATGTAATTGGGAACTACATTCATATTTATAGATGTTATGGAGAACAGATATATAAATGAAATTTTGGATCTTTTATTCTTACCACTCTCTGGCCTTTAAATTGTAGGCTTCCACTTACAGCACAGTCCAGATGTGACAAGTATATCGACATTTGTCATAGAATGTGCTTTAACTGCCCCTGCTTTCAGCACCTAAAGGGGAAAAATATCCAACCATACTTAAAAGGGAAAGCTTCAAAAGCCTTAAAGCTGATTCACTTAACCAACCAAAGGAGAAGAGGAGAAAATTACAACATTAGCATGAAAATATCACAACTGTAAGGCATACAATTATGGTAATTTACAGATTTTTTTAAAGGTGATATTTCTGAGAATATGACACAGAGATGAATCCTTCATGAATACCAGAATCCTCACCTTCATAAGCAGTAGCTACTGGAGGTTGCATATTAAATATCCTTGTGAGAAATTGCTGCTGATGAAAAGCAAAAAGGCAGTGCATTATGATTATGATACATGCCTGGCTCTGTTGCTTTTAACAGAAGTTCCATTCCTGACTTTGGAAAAATGTCAAACCCATGGATAAGAAATGAAAACAAGGACAGCAGGAAAACAGCAGGCCAAATATTCCTTTTTGTGCAAAATGTGCCCTTCCGAGGAAAGTCTTTGATGCATAAAGGGTCAGATCCAATATATCAATACTGTTCTATTTTTGTCAACAACTTAAATTAATGAACACCTTCACAAATAAATATTAGGGTTGTGAAAATATTTTATAAGAGATATTTTGAAAAGAAGATCAGATATGCAGTCAGTCCAAAACAGTTGTATACACAATGCAAAAAATATGCTACTTTAATTATCTGAACATTCATATTATCTGAAGAGAGGTTCATGTTCCCACAGAGTGCTAGTAATTACAATGATCCAGAATTCATCTGATTCCAATTTAAATCACATTTATACAAGTGGAGTGAACATTTTCCTACTGAAAATGAATTGGGAACGTGGGATCCTTTTAATCTCTTCACATTCTCATCCAGTATTCTTCCCTTCCCATCCCTTCGCAAGTGTAACATTTCTTATTCTTTTCCATCATGTTTATTGTTATTATTTTATCTTACTTTTAGAAAGTTGAAGGAAATGTTTACAGTATATGTGTTTATAAGTATTTCTGGGTGAAATAATGATTTATTTATAAAAGAAACAATTGTTGATATATAGGAATAATGAAATATTTTATAAACATGTTATCTTATATTTTACATTTACAGATAATTTTTATTAAACATTAATAATCCAAATTAATATCTTAATGGTTTTTCAGAACTGCTTTTCATTTTATTGTAGTTTGTGGCCTATAGTATAGACACAAACAAACAGGTATACACTTACACATACATATTATAATATGCACACACCTACTTACCACACGTATACATGTTGGGCTTACAATCCTATTTTGAGAAAGTAAGGAATCTAGGTATTATGTGAGATACATTTGCACATAGATTTGGACATTGCTTAACTTCATACCTGAGATACATAATTTCCCCCGTGTTTCTCCAGTGGAGTGCTGTTTTACCATTTTTCTAATTATTTCCAAATCCCAAATTGCACAAATATATAAAAATATGCAGTGTCGATAACTCTTTAGGCATATGGAATTGCAGTGACATGCGATCAGCTTTATGGCTGGTGAGGCACTTTTTAGACTTGTGGACTTCAACTCCCAGAATTCCACAGCCAGGCATGCTCAGCTCCGATTTAAAGCGACAGCATTTTTTTCCCCCTTGCAAAATATGTTTTCCCATTTTTTTCTTCTCCCTCCCCCTCCTTCCTCCCTCTCTCCCTTGCTCCCCCCTCTTTCAAACAGACACACGCACACAGAGAAATTGGATCCCTCTCTCACTCTCAAACAAACACAAACACAGAAGTTGGATTGGATATATTTTCCAAAGGCTTGAAAGCAGCTCCTCTGCCATACCCCCTCTTCCCTGCTGTCTTCCGATCAAACTTTTTGAATTCCTCCCCCCTCTCCACACACACACCTTTTCCAGCTGTTTCAGAGATTATTTCAACTCTGCTTCTGCCTGCCCTGCCCTCCCCTCATGAAAGGCGAGCTCTGAGTCAGACTCAGCTAGTTTCTCCCAGAGAACTCTAAAAAGCCTCTAAAAATGCCCTCTACAGGAAGCGAGAGAACATGTGCCTCCTTTGCATATGAAATTTTTTGCTTGTTAACCCTTGCTTAACTCTTAAAAGGTGAAAAATTGCTTATGCACAGGAGGCCCCTATTTCTCTGGCCTCCTTCTATAGTTAACACTAAACACTGTTTCAAGTCACTGTGAATCTGGTAGCAACTACCTTGGCTTTAATTATTTAAAAAAAAATCTTTAAAATTCTTTCCTTTTCCTCATGACTGGTGAGGCCACGCCTCCCCTGCCTCTAGTGACTGCACGTCCCTGTGGAATTGTTCTCCAGTATAAAAATCTATGAAGGATGTAGTATAAGTTTTCCATAAAAATTCCATCTGGTAAAAACTGTTAAATATAACCACAACTCACATGATTTTCAGAATTTGTCCATATTATTATAGCAGCCAGGCAGTTTTTCATTCCTATAACCTCAGTGTTACAACATTGCTATTTGTAAGCTTCATGTTTCGGCATATAGGGAACTAAGGTGTCCATGTTATCTACCATTTCATCAGATGCACATGCTGATTACAAATTTTCCTTTATACTGGCATCAGACAATTTATGTAAATATTGAACCCATCTGAGCCCCCCAAAAACTAGAAGGACATGTGACATTTACAACAGCAACAAATATTGTGGTCCCCCATTATTTTCTCCTCACAATAACAAAGGATTATAGTTCCAGATAGAATAGTCAGGATGAGAAACCTGAAAATTGTTGACTGCAATTACTGTAGGTTACAATGTGGCTACTACTGCTTTCCTTGGCATCATGTATGAATAAGCAATTGAAGCATTTAATACTGAAAAAAGTGCAAAGTTTATGTGATCCCTTTGTGAATACCTATCTTAAGAAGAAAGAGAAGGAAGAAGGGTAAGAGGCAGACAGCAGCAGGTGATTAAACAGTGGCAGATGCCTCAGGACATCATCTAAACAAAATGTTTGAAATGTGAATTACTATAACTCTGATTATCTTTCATGCTGACTGAATTGAACATTTCTCTGACAATGACCCCAAGGGTGCAGGTAGCATTTTCTAATGTGAAATGAGAATAAAAATTTACCAACATCAAAGGCTTTGCTAAGTTGGAAGCTGACAGCAGAATCAGAAAGGGATCCCCTTTGTAGTTTGGAAACATGTACTAATAATTAAATATTAACTATAGGGAAAATTTAGCAGGCCAGATGAAAATGACATATTTCTGAATAACAGAAACAAATTGAAACAACCTGAATGTTTGTCTCCCCTACACATACCTTTGGTGTCGACTATACACTTGTATATGTTTAAAATGCAGCTGGGCTTAAGAAAAGGAGCTTTACAGCCTGGATTGTGAAATAATTGTTTTCAATTTTTGAAAGGTCAGAGGTACAGGCCAAAACCAGTCTGTGGATTTTCCAATACATTTAATACCCAGTCTCACAGATATCACTTAGGTGACAACAGTGGTCCATTACTTCTCCTCCCACAAAATGTGAAATGAAAATGTTAAAGAATGTCATAGTAATTGAGGACTTTCCTGAACAATCAAGTATTTACTATAGTTTGCATATTATTTATGCTTTTAAAAATACACCATGAATGTTCAGATTGTTCTATAAAAGAGGAAATATAATTGTGGTGTTATCTGAGACAGCTGATTGAGGTTGTAAATACAAATAAAATAACTATCCCAAAGGTGCTTTTTTCAAGATAAAAGTAGACTTTTCTTTTCTTTCAAGAACTGAAGAAGCTTCTTGGATTAGAAGCAAAACATCTTCAAATAAATTTGAAGTGCAGTTCCCTTTTGAAAAAAAAGCACCTTTGGACAATCTTTTATTTATATTTAGGACCTCAGTCAGCTGACTCAGATTGCACCACATTTGTTTTATAACCTGTAGAATGCAATAATTAAAAGATAATACTTTTAAACACCTTCCAAGTACCTCAAAGGATAATACATAAAGAAAGTCAATAATCTTTAGGTATCTAAAAGAATAATGTAAAAAAGAAAGTCGAGAACCATTCAACCCTTTCAGCTGCTTTGGTGATGGGTTAAATTTATGAACTTAATACTCTGCAAAGTTAAATGACTATGTCATCTTTTGATTGCTTAATTTGTAAATAGAAAACCTTTACTTTATTCATTTAAATTCCTGGCCCATACATAAAAGTTGCCTAAGACTGGATTATGGAAAACCAAGAATTTGTTTCCTTGTTTGTTCAGGGGAGCAGTTTCTTAGAACTGATGAACAATCAGAAACAGCAACTGGAAAACTTGCTATAGATGCGTCGAAGAATTCCCCTAACTAAGTGACTCTGGGGACCTCGTCCCCTGAACTAAGGGACTCTGGGGATCCCAACCCAAAGCAGTAAGCACCAACAAGCAATCATTCATTCAACTGTTTTCACTGCTCAGTCCCACGTGGCTGTTCAGCCCGGCAAGTATCCATTCACTCCCCAGCCCAATCCAGCAAGCACCAGAAAGCATTCAACAACCCAAATGACCTTTCTCTCCCAGTTCCTCATACCAACAATTCACATTTTGTTATTTTCTTTTTGAACTTAGCTTCTCTGGTGAATGTTTCATAGAGTACATTGGCTTTCCTGAGCCTAAAGCCGTGCTATCTTTATAAAGCTGAGCTGTCCTTCTGAAGCTATTCCAAATATCTAGTGCTGAACAGATTTTATTTGTTTGTTTCGTTATTAGATTTGTATTCCACCAATTCCTGATAGCCAAGAATAATACATGCCATTTATCAAAAATATATTTAAAACCGTAAAGATAATCAGAAACAAGTACAATACAGATGGTAACCAAATACACTAGTAGAAGAGCTTCTTTTAAATCAGAGTTAAGCTGTTTTCCAGCAGGAACCTGTTTCAAATGACTAGAACAATAAGGGAGGAAAACAATGCTTTGTGGTGTTACCCTTGGTTATGAAAATGGGGCCCTATGAGCCAAAAGTATATCATGGCTAATGTTCTTAAACAATAATAAGATCAATTTCTGTGCTGAATGTAGATTATAAAAAATTTACAATACTAAATAATTATGTGCATCAAGTTAAGTATAATAGCAGGTTTATAGTCAAAAAAGGAAGATGTTGCAGTAGTGTGTGTGTGTGTGCGCGTGTGCGTGCGTGCAGATACAGAGAAAGCCTTTGACAAGTTGAAGTGACAATTTCTACTGGCACTATTGAACAAAATAAACCCTGAACAAGAGTTCAAAGAATCAGAATAGAGCTGGAAGGGACCTTGATGGCCTTCTAGTTCACTAGTTCTAGTTCAACCCTGCTCAAACAGGAGACCCTATACCATTTCAGACAAGTGACTGTCTTGGCCTCTTCTTAAAAATCTCCAGTGATGAGGTACCCACTCTTTTTTACACTCACTCTTTGTGGCAGTCTCTCAACTACAGAAATACTGCTATCATGTCATGTCTTATCCTCCTTTTTTCTAGCCTAGCCAAACCCAAATCCTGTAACCTTTCTTCTTATGTTTTAGTCTCCAGACCTTTAATCATCTTAGTTGCTCTTCAGTAAACTTTTTGCAAAGTTTAAACATCTTTTTTTGTAATATGATGACCAAGATTGGATGCAGTATTCTAGGTGTGGTCTTACTAAGGCTTTGTTAGAGCAGTACTAATACTTTATGTGGTTTTGAATCTATGTTTCTGCTTATGCAACCAAAGACAACCAAAGACTGTATTCACTTTTTTGGCTGCTGCCACACAAAGCTTGGGATATATACTTCTATCAACATTAAACAGCAAAAGTTATGACTAATGGAGTACTGAGTGCAGATTTTCAAATAAGGAAAGGCACAAGGCAAGATTGTCTACTTTCTCTTCTATTATTTATCATTGCTTTAGAAACATTTGTAGAAGGTCTCTGGCAACAAACAAATTGAAGAAATACTGTATAAGCTTAAATGATATGCATATAATGTAATATTAACTATTATAGAATCACAATGGACAATTAAACAGTTGATGAAAAAAAATTCTAAACTTTGAAGAATTCTCTGGATATAGAATCAATATCCAAAAATAATTACAAGATATTAATGCAAGAAAAAATCTCTTGTGGAAAGAATCTGCCTGTCAGACATTAATGAAATACCCTGGGCTGCATTTGACAAGTAGTAATCAACAAATATATCAAAATAGCTATGTTAAATTATGGCAAGAAATAAAAAGAGTTTAAAAAGTAAGGAAATTTAAAGCCTATCTGGTTAGGATCAATTGTGATTAACAAAACAAATATATTAACCAATATAAATTATCTGTTCCAAAAGATGCCAAATCAATCTCAGAGAATACTTTACAAGAATTGCAAGAAAGAATTAGTCAATTTATATGTAGCTGGAATTTTTTTAAAAAAAATACAATATTTAAAGAACAGACATGACCTTGCTCTCTCATATTTTAATCTGTATCACAAAGCAAGTTGCTTGTCATGAGTGGATAAAATTTCCATGTAGCAGAAGGTCAATATTGGAAGGAAATGCTTTAGCAACCATAAATGTTTATATATGTACATCTCTATACAGATATACAAAAGTTCAATAAAAGCAAGCAAAACATAATCCCATTAATTTTTTCATTAGTTTTCCCTTCAAAGGCTTTCTATGTTGGAGACAATTATAGTAAAAAAAAGTGACTATATATGCAAATATAGTCTATGCAGACTCCATGAATAAACCAAGACAATTACTCAGTGATTTATGTACTTGCAAATTGTTGGGAGGACAACAGCAGTTTTAAAAATGAAGGAGGTACACTAAAAAAGATGACAGGATTTGAAATGCAACCAACATCATCTATAAAGGGATAGATATAAATTCCTACTAAGATATGACATAGAGCCAGAAGAAATACAAAATTGCATGATGAATTGTATGTTTTGGATGTAAAAGTTTAAAGAAACAGTGACAAAATAACTATGGGAAGAGATATAGACAAATCTATAAAGATTTAATCTAAGTTACAACTTAAAAGACAACTGGTATAAAACATTTTACTGCATGTGAGGAAATATAAGAACACAAAACAAAGCACAAAAGCATTGGAGAGATATACATAGAACCATTCAGATAATTTTATAAATTAAAGTTGAACTGAAATCTCATTTAACTCAATATAATTGCAGAATACCTTAATTAACAGTACCAATATTTATTGAGATACATGTTTACAGTTACAGTATTTATTGAGATACATGTTTACATTTGTGAAGATAATTTTTGGCCAACATTGGAATAAAGATGCAATACCAATGATAATTGATTATGAACTAAAATTTGGAGAATACATGGCAATTAACTGCATATATATCCACAACAGAATCTTAACTGAATTCAAGCAAGAATAGCTTCCATAATTACAATAACATGCAGCACAGCAAATTCAACCCTTTACATTATGGTTTTTAAGAGAATTTAAATGTTTATAAGCACTGCAAATAGACTAGGGTACAAATTAAACAGCTATCTACCTTTCCAAACAACTCTTCCTTTCTTTCCTCTTCCTTTTTATTACTCACAAATAACAATCTATATACCACAAAAACTTCAAAACAAATTACAATTAGCTCAAACATCACGACGCACACACACATACACAAAAATGAATAAAGACACCTCAAATCTTCTAAGTTGAATGTTCTTACCAGTTGTATTGACAAAGTTGTGGCTGCTGCAGCATCACTGACATTAGCTGTGGTCACGGTTTCTGATGCTTCCTGCCAAATTCCCATAAATAAAATCAATAGGGAAGCTAGCAGAAAGTCAGAAGTTGTGCCCTCTGCCACTGCTACTTTGCCCAATTGTGGTCATTCTATTTGTCTGTTTAAGTAAAGAAATATCTGTGAAAAGGTGACCCAATGGGTCATGTGTTGTCTAGTAAATGATAATAGAGTGGTGTCGTGTTAAATTCAAGGATACTATTTTCATATTAGAAAATAGTTCAATGCAGTTTGTAATTTATTGCAAATGTCATAGTCAACATTAATTATACAATTTAAGCAATTCCACATTGATTTATACCTTAGAAATTATATCTAATATTGAAATAAATATTTATTATGAAATACTTAATTAAGTCTAATCATTTTAGTGTTAATAGCTTCTAATTGCTATTCTATAAGCACCATAGCACTTAGTTATTATTTGTATTATCTATGTGTAAATTACAATGAAATAAAAAGAAGTCAAGAGGTCCAATTGGAGCAAGGCAGTACAAAGTTTTCTACTGAGCCCAGATAAGGCCAGTAGTTATTAGGTGCAACCACAGGAAACAATATTTCGCAGGTCTTCGAATTCTCAGGAATCTTAGGCAAAGGACTATAAAGAAGTGTCTGTGCATAGTTAAGAAATAATAATGTTCTAAATTTAGACTTAATATTTGTGAAGATCTGAAGGTGCAATTGCAGGTTAGACTAGCCCATGATGGACACCAATCCACAGACTTATTGATGTATCTTTTCCTATCAGGCAATGCCTGAAGAAAAGAACTGTCTGTGAAAACAGATCATGCAAACTTTATTACTTATACACATTCTAAAGCTCTTTCTCTGATCTAAATCATGCATTCTTTAAAGATATACATTTGGAACTCTAAAAGCAGCCATGTTAATTTTTAATAGAAAAATAGGGTAGGAAAGAAAATATAAGAATTTCTTTTTCCCACCTTTAATGTTTTCAGTTGAGCTGTTCCTTTCTAAGGAACTTGGGACAACAGCCATTTAATCAAATGAGTGAACAAACAGAAGCACAACCAAATGGTTTCTATTCTTCCCACCTAATATGAAATTTGCATTGGCTGGTAGCCCAGTGCAAGCATATTTATTTCTGCACCTGTGACAAGTTCAAACCAAAATCTTGTGGACTAATAGGACATGAAATGGGAACAAAATTTAAAATGTGATTTTCAAAGAAAGAGACCACAGAAAAGTCTTTCTGTGACACATTAGTTTTCTAAGCACTGATTTATTCATATACATGCATAATTGTTAAACTATTGTTATGTGGCAGGGGTAAATATTACAGAAAAGACTGCAACTTGGAGTTTCTGTCACCCCTTTATTAATAACATGAAATTTAATATTGTTCTTCAGAAACTGAAAAACCAAAGAATGATTGTGGATGTGTCCATATACTATGAACTGAAAGATAATTTAAAGACCCTCAATTACACTATTAGCAATGCTCTCTCTATCTGTTTTTATTACTGCTCCATACACTTCCCTATGCATAGGGAAGAAGTAGGAAAGTCCAGAATGAGACAACTCACCACAGGAAAATTCAACAATTACAAAAGTTAAATTCATTTCAGTAAAACTATCAAATAATAAAATAAAGGAAGTCAACCCAGAAATATTGCCATTCCATAATGAATTTATCTCACCTATTACATTAAATAAGAGCTTACCTTGAGGAGAATAGAATTCAAAACTGCATTACATTCTCCTTATCTCCATCTATGAACTCTTGATTGTATTTATTTTTAGGCATTATAGTTGTGTTTGTGTCTGCATGAGACATTTGCTCACAAATATTTAGGGCCTCAAATTGTGCCAATTGAATTAACCAAAACTCTCCTTACGATCTGTAGTGATGCTATATCTCTGTTCCATAAATAAAAACTTCAAATAACTATACAAGCATACAAGCGCGTGCGCACGCACACACACAAACACACACACATACACGACATGAGAGGATTCTGAAAAGGCCTGTGGTAAGAATGTACCCATCCAAAAACATAAGTACTGAGTTAATAATGTTTTTTAACTGGCCTCCGTCATTTTCAAAATTAGATAATATTTATAAAACAAAAAAAAATAAGTTTCAATAAATACCACCAAGAATTTATTTTTTCCTTTCTAACTAATAATGGTATTCTAATTTTAAATAATAAAATTCACTTTGGGAATATGCACTTTTTATTTTTTTTTAAAGTGAAATTCTTATTCCTACTTAGATATTTGAAAGTATTTGATGTATAAAGTGCTTGCAAATGTTATCTCATTTGTCTTCACAGCAGCATTCAGTTTGATCCTCCATTAGTTCATTCCATGATTCTCATATAAGGATTAGTCTTGTGAATCCGAGACTCAGTAGGGGGACTGTACACTTTATGCTGTAGCCTGAAATATATTTTAAAGATGTTATTGAATTGCTACACAAACAGCATAGAAGTTTGATTATTCTTTCACAAGGATATGATTGGCTACCAGATAGCTGATTAATGGTATACTATTCAATAAGTCACATAACTGTCTGACTGTTTAAATGTATTTAATTCATTATGTTTTGGTAGATTCTAAAATGATCATCTTATTTTAGATTCAGTGAATATTTCCATTTAGACACATTTTAGAGTCTCTATAAAATTAATTTAAGCCTATTTGAACCACTGGCTCTTTCCCAAAAAGAAAATATTAATTCCCATAATGATTATAGCTACTGGCTGTGTGACCTCTTATAACAGGATAAATGTTAGCATAAGCAATAAAGACACAACTATTTCTTTAAAAGATGCTTTAAAATTAAGATACTTGAATACAGAAAATACTGAAGGCCAAAATGTTGAATGATCTCATCACAATCCATAATACATATATGCATTATTTAAGCTCTAATGCAATCTTTTATTAGGATGATTTTGTACTCCTGATGGGTTTCAGTCAGATGGGATGGGGTTAAATTCATTCTCACAGAGATGCCAATAACTTTTGAAATATCTACCTATCCACTGTCATTGTTACAACCTAGCTAAGAATCTTTTCAAATGAAATCCTTCCATTTTGGGGACTTCAATATCTAAACTACAAATGTGAATATACTATTTACTGTAGTCTGGCCCTTAATTTGATTATCTGAGAAGGAGAATGCTTCCTAATGTTTGGAGTAGGAGTATTTTGGGAAGAAGAGAAACAAAATAAAAGAGATTTCTTTTCTTTTGCTTGTTGCTGTTCAAATGGTATAGTTTGTGGAAATCTTGGGTATGACTTTGTCATAGTCCTACAGAAATGGTTCTGTGCGCTTCTGACAAAGGTTGGGGAACTAAAGTTTTTTTTCTTGAAACTCTTGTTTAGGGGGGGAAATGCATAACAAGAAATAGTAATTTTGCTGTCATTCCAGTAAGTCTCATTCCTTAAAACCTACTTGCAATACATTTCCTTCCCACTCCAAATTATATTTTTTATGTTCTTCTTGTCCTATAATTTCAATTATATATTTCTACCACAATAATTTTTGCCTTTGAAAAAATCTTCAGATCAATATTCATAGTTTAACTGTTTTCACTCATCTGGATTATGAAATTACTTTAAATAGGTGATTGCACAGAAGAAAACTCTTATAAATATATGCACTTGCTTGTTATTATTTGTTACCCTTATTTGTAATATTCATATCACATCTTCTTAATATTCAAGGCATCTTTCAAGGAGATGTTCCTTTATTTTATACCTATACATGAAGCAGACTCAGCTGACACAGCAATTACTTGTCCAAAGTCACCTAGGGACTTTCTAAGGCTAGGAATACTCTTGAAGCTTAGTTTATTTTGTCCTAATTCCTCCATTAACAACCATATCCTCCTAACATAGTTCAGAATAACATACACTTGACATGTACTTGAAAGTTTATATGCTCATTTCTCTCATATTCATTGATTAATCTTGAATCAGAAGAGAAGCTAGCATATTACAATTGTTCTATCATTAGTTAATTTCTGTTTTCTTCCAAGCACAGTATATTCAAAATTTTGCCACAGCTTTCTGAATATGTATTTTCCACACAAAATCTTATTTACTTTCAAAAAGGTTGCAAGTACACATTAGCACAGAGAGAAATTTTTCATATATTTGAGGGATAAATTAAAAAAGAAATAATCCTACTTCTGATACGATTTTGAGCAATCTTATTAAATTAAAAAAATCCAAAAGACAAGTACAAAATAATTCAGGTCTAAATAATGCATGACAGTTAAAATTTGTCTTGCGAAGTAAAAAAATTTATCTACTAAAAAAGATCTGTCAAAAAAAATGAAGCAAAGTCCAAAGTCAAGCTGCCGTGAATTCATCTATCCAACTCAGAAAACCCTTGGGCAGACTCATATAGGAATAGGGATTCTCAAAGTCTTTGGCTCCAAATCTATTTTAAAAGTTTGACTTTAATCTATGATCAGAAAGAACCCAAAGCTCTTTTTAAGGACAGTTCATACATTCACTTGATCCTTGCCATAACTGTTCTGTTCTGTACCAAACAATTTCCAAGGGCATCTGTTCTTCAGTAATGTCATTGCCATTCAGAATAGGATAAATTTGCAATTGGAATGAAGTGGGAAATAAGAATGATAACTCTGATAAGCTTACAGTCTTTCTCGTAGAATTTCCATTGTTAGAACTTCATTCATTCTTGAACAAAGCACCTTAGCATATTTTTCCCACCTGGTCACTCTTTTTTATATTAAATCTACATCTATGTATTCTTAAAACTTATCACCTTCTGTTTTTACTATATACACTTCTGAAGTAACCCATTAACGCTGCATTCAGTTTAGTTTTATATTTTTTTACCTACCATCTCCATTCAACAAAGGCAGACACATGTTCTTATCTATACTCCACTTTTGCTTCTTATGATAAACATTTTTGCCTCCTAACAGACCATGTTCTCTTTAATATATTTCTATCATTTCTATTATTTAAAACAGTTTCATCCATTTTCCTTTCTTTTTCTTTATTTTCTAATAAAACAATCTAATAATTCATTTTAATGAAACAGATGGAAGAAAATAGCCAGTGATTAGGCAAGGTATTATCAGTAAGATGATGATATTCTGTTATATGTTATTACTCCACACTGTGCCAGAAATGCTATGGGGTCTTGAATAAATATCTGGAGTCTGTGAGATGATAAGACACATCCTCAGGTGAGACTATAGCAATGAATACTGCCATTTGACTATAAATATCAGGTTTCCCATAAACACTGATAAAGCACATCTGTAACTTCCCAGTCCTCCAGGCTTCCACTTGATCAGCAAGTAGAAAAGATGGCCAAGAGGGTTTTGCTTAGTTTCAATTGTATCAATAAAAGTTGTACCAAGTAGACTCTGGGTAGAATGTAATAAAGCTATTCTGCCAAGAAAAAAAAGGAGGTAATGCCATTGTGATAGAGATATTGACAGGTGAGCCACATATAGTAATTCATAAGGCACCTAATGAGCTCCTGGAAAAGTGGAAGTGATGAGTTTAAATGACACTTGTTCTAAAGATGTGACTGGATTAAATGAATATGATGACTTTGTGTTGATCTGGTCAATGGCAAAAAAGAAGCTTGGTGCTTCAAAGATTTGTATCCTATTAGTAGAATGAATATATGTACTATGAAAGGGCAAATTTACTGTCCTTAAAAAAGAAATGAAAACTTTGAATGTTGACATTTTGAGAAATAATAAATTGAAATGAATGTAGAATGTTACTTCACAATTGAAGAATAGATTTGTGTGAAGAAGAAAATAATTCAGACTAAGTGTGCAGCCATTATTAATGACAAAGAGTGTGTGAAAGTCACTGCTAAGAGAATGATACAAAATGAATGCAAGGATACCTGGTCGGTGTTACAGTAATGTATGTCTGTGCTTCAAACACAAACTCAGTGGTCACATGTTATTAATAGCAGCTGCATACTAATAATTCTATTTGCATGTCTTCATTTTGTATTAGTTTACATGTCTGATCTTACTTATTCATGTCTGCTAGATATTTTTCATATTCCTGCTTTAAATAAGACATTAACAGCTTTAATGCTTCATTCTAATTTATGATTCTATAATTCTGTTCATGATGTGGAAAAAGAAACAAAATCAACTGTTTGGTTGTCAGTGCTGAAGATTAAAAGGATGCTTGAAACATGTGGGGAAATATGTGAAGATCCTTTTAGAAATCCTTAAACTAAATTTGGGTTTCTGTTGCAACAGGAGAGGGCAGTCATACAATCCAAGTATAAAATAGATGTTCCTCTTGGAACTACAAGGCTCCTTTTTCTTTTCAAACCACTGCATTATCCTGATAAGGACCATATTATTGTACTTAATTTAAAAAAAATACTTTAAAAAAAATCCTCATTCTAGATCTGTTCTGTCCAAAGGACAGTTTAATAAGCACCGTGACCCGACAAATGCGCGCACGACAATAGCGTGCTGACAAAACAGCAGCGAGAACACTGCAACGTCATAAATGCACCCACAACAAAGCGCTGACAAAACCGCGGCCACAAAAGCGTGATTTAAGTTAAGGTAAGGGTTAGGGTTAGGGTTGTTACGTTGTTTTCATTGTTTTTTGATGGCGCACTTTCATCGGCGCACATTTGTCAATGTGCTTCTGTGCGCATTCGGCGGTGTGATTTTGACCTCGCTGTCTTCTCGCCGAGGTTTTGTCAGCGCGCTTTGGTCAAGCGCGCATTTGTTGGTGAACTAATAAGCACATCCATATATACTTTAAGATTTCATTTAATAATTCTTGGAACATCGAGTTGCCTACCTGATTTACTTTCTATTACTGTACTTTAATTGTAAGTTACACACCACGTTAAATTGATTATAATTATTATGGATGGTTGCATAGATATTTAGACTCCTTTGTAATTTTTATCTTTCTATTCCCAAGAACCTGGGATAGGTAGTATTGTTATTTTATGGTGTTAAAGATATGAGAACAAAATATAAAGTGTTCCAAGTAGAACAGCCTTTTGGAATTGACTGAGGATTTTGTCAATTGTGATGGTATTGAAGTGGTGTTCCAGATGGTTTAGGATTGCCTAAAAGTGCCTATTACCATTATATTTTCTTTGGTGTTTTTTTTTACCACATTTGTTCTACTTCTATTTGTAAGTCTTTGAGTTTTGTGATTTTTCCAGTTCTTTCTATTCCATTCTGCTGTTTCAAGGTATTGCAACTTTCCATATTGAGACTATTTTTTCTCTTTCTTATCAACAGTTGTTAAGTGTGGGGTGATATCAGGGGTGGGTTGCTGCCAACATTACTGCTGGTTCGGGGCGCATTTGCCCATAAATAGGACATGCGCATGTGCAAAATGTTAAAAAATAGAAAAATAATAATTTTTTGCAATGAAAATTCTTCTGTTCATGCGCAGAACAGAAAATCAAGATGGCGACGCCGTAGGAGAACCGGTTCAGAAGTGTAGCAGGCCTGGGTTGCTGCCAGTTCCAGCAATCCAGGCTGCCAAACCACTACTGGTTCAGCCAAATCAGTCCAAACCAGTAGGAACCCAACACTGGGTGATATGTGTCAGGAATGAGTCTTTAAATTCTACAGTTCCAGAGCACTCTATATTCTTCATTTGATTGATTTGATTTGATTTGATTTGATTATATTTATATGCCGCCCTTTTCCCCAGAAGGGGACTCAGGGCGGCTCACAATTCAAATCAGGGAAGGGGGGTACAGACAAAAAATAAAAGACGAGACATAACAATACATAATTTAAAAACACACAACAGTCATACCATTCGAGACGGGGGCAACAGCTCTTTAGCCCCAGGCCTGTCGGAACAGCCATTTTTTATTCATATTCTATTATTATTCTATTTTGTGGTCCAACAAATTAATTCCATTGCTCCATTGTTGCTACTTTGTCATGCAATTTTTGTAGTCAGTCTATGTGTTCTTCTTGTAGCGTGTAAGTAGTGGTCCGCTATTCCTTTCGATTCTTTGTAGAGATGACATTTGTTGTCTGTTGCTGTCTTCTCACTTCTGGATTTATATTATTTGTTCTTAAGGCTTTGTCTTGTGTAAATAGGGTTATTTCTGCTGTCTCTTCATCAATGTTCCTGCTCTTAGCCATTGCCAATTCTTGTAATTATCTGCTTTCCTTGCTTTTTAAAAAAATGTACTGTCTGTCTGTAATAATTTGTCTTAATGTGCCTCTTTTCTATTCTTCATTTGGAATTTCTTATAGGGTTAAGGTTTTAATTTATCTCAGACTATTACCATTGACCAGCAACTCTGTCTTCCATTGTACATTCATTCCACTGATTTATACAAAGCTTTGATGTTTCCTCTTAAATGATTTCTTGTAATAAATCCACACTACATTAAGGTTGGTTTTCCTTCTCTTATAGTTTTACAATATCACCTTATCATTTAGGAACTGAATAGTTTATTAGTTCAAACAAAAAGATCTTTGGTCATTTTCCTTTCTGCTTGGTTGGAAAATATTTTCAACTACATTCTGTTGAGCTACATCAGTTTCCACACCAATTTGCAATATGAAAGTTCTTGGTAAGCAAGTAATTGTTCTGTGATTCCTGATTATGCCCCTTTTGTTAACCTATCTTTAATGTCTCCTTCATGCAGTGTATTGTTTGGGTAAAGTTCAGTCAGAGGTTTCAACCAAAAAACATGGAGTTCATTTTCACCTGGTGCTGACCAATTCTTGATTTCCATGTCCTTTTATTTGCCATTTATGCTATTATTACAGTTCTTTTATTTAAATTTTGTATACACTTTGTATGTCTTTCTGTTGCCCCATAGCTGTCCCCAGAACTTCACTGTTTCTTTTTTGTTAGGTGCTTGTTGGTTCACTGCAGTGTCTTCCCTTAATGCATTGGTAGAAATATTTCTCATACAATTGAAATTGGACATTCTGCCTGTTGTGTGTAATTTGGCTCTGTATCTTCTGATTTTTCTTGACTATGACTATTATTTGCTACTTTATTATTTCCAATGTTTCCTTGATCTTTCTTGTGCCTAGGTGATTTTTCTTGATCATATTTTCTTTGGTCTACTTGTTCCTCATCTTCTTTTCTTTCATCTGTTCTAGGTTGCTTGCATCTGAACTTAGCATGCTGATTTTATTTTTCAAGCTTTCTTCCATTTTGATAATGCACTCTTTGGCTTTTTCTATTTGTTGATTTTTGCATCCAAGATTATTATTACAATTATTAATACTGTAATTAATGTTAATTAATAATAATCAATTATATTAAAATCCATTAACCCACATATTTATCACCAAGTTAGTACAATTGCTTTTCACCTAGAAAAAGAAAATGAAATACACATTGAAATGACATTGATATGCAAATATAGCATTTCAGACTGGCATATGTTTGGTACATCAATTGTGACAAGAAGAGCTAGACATCTAACAAGGACACTACTTGAATTATGATAAACATAGGAAGAATTTACTAACGATTTTATTTTTTTTAAAAAGAAGTATTTTGTTGTAGGCACTTATTTTGAAGGACTCCCACAGTTACTCCAATTATGATCACTCCCAGACTATTAAGAAGTCTTTTCATAATGCATAAGCAAACAGCTCTTTAGGGAGTACCTTTTGTAAACCATAATAATAAATCTATTTTGGACATAATTAAAATCTTTTAGAATACATTCAATGTCATAAATGAAAATGCACCTCTCTATTCGGCAAACAACAAAACTATTCTTAGAAACAATACAGTTGTACCATCTCTGCTTGAGGAAAAAAAAATACAGTACATGTTGTGTGTCTTCCTGAGTACATTTAGGACTCTATATGTAGCATTGCCCTGTTGGAAAGATGGGCAATTTATACGTGTCATATGTAAGTACATACATACATACATACATACATACATACATACATACATACATACATACATTTGACTGTATGGGCAGGCCTTTGTTTGGTTCCCAACTTTGGCAAAATACCTACAAATTTGTTTGAAATTGATATGCTTCTTTGGTGTGTGATAATAATTGAATTTGGTAATGTAGAACAATTTGGTTCTTTCATGGCTATGTCAAGTTTTGAAACATTCTTCACAGCAAGGGCTATCTAAATTACCCATTAGCATTTTTTACAATATGAACAAATATTAGCTGCCCTTGTAACATAGAAGTCCCTCTCCTGAGGTCCTTGCCACCCCTTTCTTGAATTCACTCTACCTAATTTACCTATTAAGAAACATAACTCGTTTATCCCACTTCTCCATTAAATTACTGATCTGATTAAGCCATTTAAATATCTTAATGTTCCATGAGGAACATTTACTCTTGATGATTATATGAACAAATGCTTGAGATCTCAACTGCATCCTAATTATAACTTATAGGTTTTCAGGGATGTATCTGTAGGTTCTTTCATCTGATGAATGGTAGGAATATATGCACTAAAGCATCTTATTGTATAATTATTTTATCTCTATATATAAAATTAACCATAATGATCTATCTATCTATAATTACCATAAATATTAATCAATATATATTGAGCTTCAGGAACTGAAAGAGACATATTTATCCATTATGATCCACAAGAACATTTTCCTATATGGAAGCTGATCTGAGCAAGAATAATTTTCCAGAGTTTTCAGTATATAGTTGAAAATGGATTTGAATCTTAGTCTTCTCATTTTTTTCCTTTTCATTTGACACATACCTCTTTACAACATTCCCATGATATCCTAATAATGTTTTATACCTCTTCCAGGGCCTAGTTCCTTTTCTTTATAGAATTTACATTCTTCATTGCCATATTTTTATAGATTTTCTCATTTTAATGAGAACTGAAATTGACAGTCTCATAATTATTCTGATTGTCTTAATATTAAAGTGTAGGTATTGATGATAAAAAACACAATGAAATAAAACTGCATTTTCATGGGCACACCTCACACTACTAACATTTTATTATACTATTTATCAAAATTGTATGAACTCATCTCACAGATGTCACTCTGAGAATACAATAAAACAGGTAAAATAAAGCAACATAATACCATACTTAAAACAATTTAAAGCAATTTAAAAACAAATACAAATGAGGCCATACTTCTGTCAGGACATTTAAATAAAGTGTTATTGTGGTAAATGCTATTTATCAATGTATGAATTACACATTTTTGAAAACTTCATTTGTGTATAGATTTAGGAGATGCAACTTGCTGTCATCTTCATCATAATTATCTTACATTAATTCCTCCTTTAACCTTAAGTATTAAACATTTAAAATAAATAATAAGAATAAATTCACAACTGAATTCTGAAGATTAGTATCTTTGCCTTATAAAAATATTTTTATCCATACATTTTTCACATACCTGCCATTAATTTATTATTATTGTTGATTACTGGTTGATTACCAACCATCAACCAACCAATGTCATCCCTGCTGAGGTGGATGCTTCATTAGCAGAGGAGTTGAATCATTTCTTTGCTCACTTTGAAGTGGAGACACAAGAGACAGCTAAAATACAGTCACCAGCCCATTTTAGCCCCACCTCATTGTAGCGGAACAGGAGATGAGGAGCATTCTGAAGGCTATGGACCCTAGAAAGGCTGCCAGGTCCTGACAGTATCTCTGGCCTAGTGCTTAAAGATTGTGCTGATCATTGGCTGGAGTCTTTACCAGGCTCTTCAATTGGTCTTTATATCAGTCCACTATTGCATCTTGTTTGAAGGCTTTCACCATTGTTCTGCTGCCAAAGAAGTTCCCTATCAATAACCAGACCAATGGCACTCACTCCTATCATCATGAAGCTTTGAGAAATTGGTCTGCTGGTACATCATTTTTGGTCTCCCACATACATTTGATAAACACCAGTTTGCATACAGAAGAAATAGATCTACAGAGGATCCTACAGCCATCACTCTTCACACCTCTCTGACTCATTTGGAACAGCGGGCGGCTATATGAGGATGCTTTTTTTGTAGATTTTAACTCTGCATTTAACACAATACTTCCACATAGACTAGTGTCTAAACTTATGAATCTTGGACTTCCTTATTCAATCTGCCTTTGGATTATGGATTTAATGTCTGGCTGCTCTCAGAGAATCAGATTAGGTAATATTATCTCCTCAGCCCTTATTCTTAACACTGGTACACCACAGGGTTGCATGTTGAGTCACTTACTCTATACTCTTTATGTGCATGACTGCATCCTCTCTCATGCTAGTAATATTATTACTAAAATTGCAGGTGATGCAATAGTGGTGGGGCTCTTCTCCAGGGTAGATGAGTCTGCCTATTGAGATGAGGTGGATCGGTTGCTTTTGTGATGTGGAGACAATAATTTGGTCCTTAACACCAATAAGACTAAGGACCTTATAGTGGACTACAGAAGGAACGGATCAGACATCCAGCCCCTGCTTATCAATGGAGACAGAGTGGAGCAAGTGGCCAGTTTTAAGTTTCTGGGTATTAGCACAAAAGAGGACCTGACCTGTGGCACTCACATTGCAGCTCTTGTCAAAAGGGTCCAGCAGAGGTTATATTACCTGAGACTTCTCAGAAAACAACTGAATGAAAAACTGCTGATGACCTTCTATTGCTGTACCATAAAGAGTATTTTAACTTACTTCATCTGTGTATGGTTTGCCAATTGCACAGTGGCAGATAGGAGAGCACTCCTAATCAGAGGGTTAAGGTGATTGCCCAGAACATCATTGGTTGCCCTCTCCCCTCTTTGGAAGAGCTTTATAGCACCCGCTGCCTTAAGGAAGTTGAAAACATTCTTAAAGATCCATCTCATCCTGGCACCCTTTTTTTTTAAACTATTACCATCTGGCAGATGGTTCAGGATAATAAAAACAAGGACAAATAAGCTGTAAAACAGCTTCTATACCAGGGCAGTAACCATATTGAATTTACTGTATAGTGCAATATTAATGCAATATCAGGGGTTTTCAATTCATTTGTATAGAATATGAAGGATATGTGCTTGTGTTTATTTTTCTAGCTATAATGTACACTGAAGACGGCATTTAAATTTGTTGTACAATGTGCAATGACAATAAAGTAAACTAAAAAAATAAGATGGAATATACATGAAATTTCCACCAAGAATTTTACTTTCTACTATATAGAGTAGCAGTTGTATTAAATGATATTTGTTCATATATTTTTGGAAAGTTATTTTAAAATGTTACTTCATTATTCATTATACCATGTTCAATATTAACAAATCCTTTTATAATAGTTTTTTTAAAATTATATATATATATGGTATGCACCAATTATGGGAGGAAGCTAACTGCTTCCATTCTCTGTCCATCGGCTCGTCACAAGAGACCATCCAGACAGAAAGCCCAATATATATACTGTTGCCTTTTGTTACATTTGTGTTGTATTTGTGCTGATAAATAAATAAAGGGAGACTAGTATAGATCTATTTCAAGCTATTTAGCTCTCACCAACTACATACATACATACATACATACATACATACATACATACATACATACATACATACATACATACATACATACATATATATATATATATATATATATATATATATATATATATATATATTCTGAGGTTTTTGCGGGTGTTAGTATGTAGGTCTTTAGTTATTCGAGTTTTCTCCCATGTAGAATTGGAGATGTCTTGGCGACATTTCGATGAAGTCTCATTCGTCATCTTCAGGCTACTTCAGGCTTGGTGTTTCCAGGAGTAATGTGAGATCTCAGCTGTTTCTTATATATAAGAATATATATAGAGAGAGAGATTTTACAACCTCCAGTATGCCCAAATATGAGAGGAAAATCACTACTTCCATTCTCTGTCCTTCGACTTGTCACAAGAGACCATCCAGACAGAACCCAATATTTTTTTTACTGTTGCCTTTTTGTTACATTTGTTATATTTGTTATATTTGTGCTGATAAATAAATAAAGGGAGACTAGTATAAATCTATTTCAAGCTATTTAGCTCTCATCAGCTAGCCATACCCTTACTGGGAATCGAGCCTGTGCTGTATTGCCTCTAAGGCAGATGTGTTAACCATTGAGCTACAGAGCTCGACTCCTTATCAGCCAGCCAGGGTGAAAGGTATCTATTTAGATTTTACAACCCCCGGTATGCCCAAATATGGAAGGAAGATCACTACTTCCATTCTCTGTCCTTCGGCTCGTCACAAGAGACCATCCAGACAGATAGATATTACATATACATACTTACATACTTACATATATATATATATATATATATAAACACATATACACATACACATACACATACACATACACATACACATACACATACACATACACATACACACACACACACACACACACACACACACACACATATATATATATATATATATATATATATATACACATACATACATACATACACACACACACACACACACACACACACACACACACACACACACACACACATATATATATATATATATATATATATATATATGTTCAAAATATATAAAATAAATATTTATTAAAATACTATTATTATTTATTAAAGCTGATGTATTCTATGTTCCTTTATAACTTTTATATATACTAAACAACATTACAAGCCAATCATTAACATAGATAATATTAAAATTAGCATATCACACATTTATTATTTCAGTTTATAAATTTATATCTTCTTAGCATCACTACAGACTAACTCTTTAATTTTAACTCTTTTTACTTGTTATATTTTTAGTGCACTAAATTTGTATAAAACTTTGTTGGCAGCTTTTTTTTTTTTTTTTTTTTTGTAATTTCATATGTTCATCATTAAGTATGTCTCCATGCTGGTATTATCCTGTTAGGATGACTGTAACAGATTGAGATACCAAAATGGAAAGAAGAAATAATTGGAGTAATTCCAAATTACTCTTTCTAACACACTAACATTATTTTCATCTTGTGGGCATGTGTGCATTTCTGTGTGTGTGTGTGTGTGTGTGTGTGTGTGTGTGTGTGTGTGTAGTTACATTATCCAGTTATCAGGGTGTGATAATTTGTGTTTGTGCCTATATCTTCTTTTTCTTGCAATCTCAACATTATTTGAAGTATTCCAAATAACATTACAATACAGCCTACAGGAAATTCACAGTGATAATACAAACACCTCATATTGTATATCTTTTTGAAAAGTATTGCTTAGGGAGAAAATGAAGTACAACATACTATACTTCAAATTATTTCTATCCTGGTGATCAGAGTTTTTGATTCAGCTAACCTATTCTTTGTTGATTTTTTCAAATAATGCCTAGATAAAATGCTTTTGAAAAACAATGAAAATGTAAGCTCAATACATTACTTTATTATAGATTCCCATGAAGATGACAATGATTAATTTATAAGATATATATTCCACCTTCCTGCTTACAAGTAGTGCTCAGAGACTGAATAGAATAATTATAGAACAATATAATTAAAACATAACTGAAAACATAATTTAAAGTGCATTAAAATACACCATAAAACATCAATAACTACAAAAGGTTATGCATTCAAATTCACCATTCAAAACCCACTTGCATAAGAAAGGCCCACCAGTAAAACTGCTTTACATGCTGCAAGAATAATAATAGCACTCAAGAATGCCGCTTCTCAATTTTTTTAAAAACAAGTATCTTTAATAGTAGTATGTTTTTTTTAAATGGGAATCTTTTCATGATCATTGTACACAAGAAGATTTTTGCTAGGTCCTTGGAGTTAAGACACCTGTAAAAGCCAACTGGCCTGGAGGCTGCGCTGATTGGCTAAGATGCGCTAGCTTCCAGGCAGGAGATTGCAGCATTCTTATTGGTTGTTCCATTTGACAGCTACTATATAAAAAGCTGTCAGAGGAAGAGTTCCCTGTTGCCGGTTACTGAGTTGTCTCACTTGTTAGCTGTTAATGTTAGCAAAATAAAAGGTTGTTTTTACTTCACAACCTGCCTGGTCTCTGTTCCTACTCGCCTGGTTCTCAGATAAGAACAATTCTGAAAGGAGAAAACATGTTAGGTTTCAAAGCTCATAAAATATTTATTTATGCATATATTTAATTTATATACAGCCTCTACTGTTTTTACAAATAATTCAAGGTGGAGAAGATATCTAATTATCCTTTTATTGTCCTTTTTTTCCTCTCAAGAAAAAGCCCAGTGAAATGAGTTGGGCTGAGAGAGAGTGACTAGCCCAAAGACACCCAGATGGCTTTTATGGCTAAGGTGGGATTAGAACTCATGGTATCATTCTTTCTAGCCTGATGCCATAACCATTAGACAAAACTGGTCTTTTTAATAGATTTTAATTTATTTTTATTGCTAGTATTAGACAATCAATGTGATTACTTCTGGCTAGCTGATGCTTATGGCCATTTTTCAACTGCCTACATAAAGCATATGTAATAAATGGCTGGTCAGGGAAGGACATAGTATGGTTAGAGACATCTTAATTTTCGATCCACATTCTTCATCCTCTCTCCCTTCTTGCTTGAGCCAATTGCATAGTTTCTGGTCATAGATTATGTCATACTTTCTAGTCACACAATAGATGAGAGCAATAGTGGGATTCAGCCAGTTCACACCAGTTCAGGAGAACCAGTAGCTATTTATTTGTGTAGTTTGGTGAACCAGCTGAATTGCCATGCCTGGCCCTGCCTTGCCACTTCCCTCTCAACCACTCTTCACTCACCTGGCCTCTCCTGAGGCCATTTTGGCATCACATCACTCCTCTAACTCCCCCACCCCACCCCGCCTCCAAGCAAGTGATGTCTGTGCAAGCAAAAGACACCCAAGGAAGGGACTGGAGCTACTAAACAGGTGGCTAAGATAAGTGCCTGAAGGACCCCATAATGTCACCTGGCACCTCAGCAGGTGGTGAGTGAGGCCTCAGCTGATGATGGGCTTCGCAGGGGGCCAATCTAGTGCCTGTAGGCGGTTCTGTTCTAAGGAAATTGGGGGATCTCCTGCGAAGAGGAGGAGCAGCACCATGTGCAGCACCATGATCTTCGAGCTACTGTTGGTGCTGCAAACATCCTAGGCAACCTCTTCATGGGCAGGGACCTTCTGAGACTTTTTCCTCCACCAAAGGAGGAGATCGAAAGATGTCCCTGGAACCGCCCTCATTCCTACACCCCAGGGAGGCTGGGTGAGGCCCCTCAACATGAGTGACATCGAGTTGGCCAAGACCACCCAGTTATGTGATCACCCAGCCATGTCTACCCAGCTGGTCATTAGGGCAGAGACCCAGTTGTTAAATTATTTGAATCCCATCACTGGATGGGAACCTCATAGCCTGAATATTTTGCTCATATATAAAGTTAGCATAATAACAGTGGTAAATTTTTTTGATCATGTCTCATTTTCAGAAATTCCCTGGACAAGTTCATTTCAGTTTTCTTGGCAAGGCTTTTCAGAAATGGTTTGCCAATTTCTAACAATGATTCATGGTGAGAATTAGTGCAGCATCAGCAAATCATAATTTGAAAGCATTTAATGTAATATCTTTGTTCAATATGTTTTTCATGAGGAAAGAAGAGCTAGTTCAACAATATTTATAGCATGCTCAATTCTGACAAAACTGAGTACAAAAAAATTAAGGAAGCAAAAGTTTGATTATCAACAGTATCCAAACTCCTGTGATACTGCATGCACCAATAAATGATTGCTATAGTGAAATATTAATTAAAATAATGAACATTTTAGCTTCTTGCACAGTGCAAGAAACCCCAGGGTAAAACAGAAGAGGATTCTCAACATAGATTTCTCTCTATTGAGGGCTAATAAATTGCAAAAATGTTGCCATAATATATACATTAAAAGCACATCAAAATGCATTTAGATAATGACCGGAGCATGAAACAGAACACACTGATTTTTGTAACTGACAGCTTTTGTCTTCACTCAGAGTGGTTCCATAAAGTAGGATCATATCCAAAGAAGCAGACAGTACTTATTCCTTAAGACAAAGCCTGATTTTTTCCCATTCAGTATCATTGCCACCAAGTTTGATGTTATATGGCCAAATCTTTGGAGATGTACTAGTTAGCTCATCTGGTCTAGTGATATACAGTATTTATTTTATGAAAAAGAAATCCTTATATGAAAACTTTATTTTGATTAAAACCATTTAGGTTATCTCTTTAAAAGTTGATGCAATTTTCTCCACTAAACATAATACAATACTGGAGGTTATACACAATTAATAGGAAAATCAATTACAGATTTGTAGGAATATTTTATTAAGTAAGTTCTTCTTCCTTCCTTCCTTCCTTCCTTCCTTCCTTCCTTCCTTCCTTCCTTCCTCCTTCTTCTTCTTCTTCTTCTTCTTCTTCTTCTTCTTCTTCTTCTTCTTCTTCTTCTTCTCTGTCTCTCTCTCTCTCTCTCTCTGTGTCTGTCTGTCTGTCTGTCTGTCTGTCTCTCTCTCTCTCTGTCAAATGCGACTTCATTTAATAATCAGGAAAGAAACCACTCAACTCCATTTGTTTGAAATCAAGTGTACTTTTACTAATTATAAACAAACAGTAGCAAAGCTAAGCTGAATCTGGTTAATTAGGCGCGAAAGCAAAGAATATCATGTATAATTCAATCCCCTCCCCTTGGCACCCCAGTCCATAGTCCAATTATAATGCTCCCAACTGTCAGGTGGGAGATAACTTCAAAAGACATCACCAGGATGGAATGCCGGATAGTTAACCTTGGCGGGAAACTCCCTTCCTCCACATGCACAGTAAGATTGTCAGGTCAGCGTCTAGAATCTTCCTCCAGCACATCATGATTCCCCGCCCAATTACCATGCCCCCCCTCCCTGTTACAATGGCAGCCGAAGCAGCAGCAAAGCAGAGACTCTCTCTCTCTCTCTCTCTCTCTCTCTCTCTCTCTCTCACACACACACACACACACACACACACACACACACACACATGAATGTAACTTTTGAATTGCTATCAGCAATAAATAAATAGATATAAAATTCATTTGGATGGCTAGACATTTTCTCTATTAGAAGGTATAGTAGCTTTTACTTGAAATATAAGACCTTGCGTTCACTATGACTTTCCTTGATTCATATGGGACACAATTCTGCATGCCTCAAATATTGTTAAATTCACTCTCTAGAACTGCCAAAGTGACTGCATTAAAATGGGCTCTTGAGAAGGCATATATTGGTTACAACTATCACAAAGTAACACCTTGAAGTATCTGTGCTGGATTATTATTACAGTTTGGATGATTCACTGTAATCCTGCATTCCCAATCTACTGCTTAATACTCTTCCCAGATTTATGTGAACCAAAACCAAATTATTTAGACGATTATTCACCAGTGTGCTCATAACAGTTCTGCATAACAGTTCTGCACTTCTATACCATCTGTTAATATTAGTAGGAAAAGCTTCATTATAGCCAGACATTAGCTTCTAATGTCTGAGAAAGAAAGTTTAATCACAGACTGTCTTGTGTTCTGATATAAATCTATTCTATAGATCACCACTGAACATTATGGTGAGACATCATTAATGAAAACTATATTGTCAATATCTGCTAGTTTATCCCAGTTGTTCTATATCGATGATATGAAGCAATATAGAAAAAGACCATCTACATTGAAATCATTGCTCAACATTGTCTGAATGTATAGCCAAATTATTGTAATGGAGTTTGGGCTGCATAAATGCCATCAACAGGGGGAAAATAGTGAAAACTAAAGGAATCAGGGTGCCCAATGAAAATAACCAAGCAGGGCCAAATATTACATAGCCAGCACATTAAAAATAGCAAGTAAAACAGATAACAAGACCTGGCAATGGCTAAAAGCAGGGAAAAGACATAGGGTGTGATTTTAGCTACACAAGACCAAGTCTTAAAAATAAATGCATACAAAGATGTAATTGAAAAGACAACAAATGCTCCTTCTACAAAGAAACTGAAGAACAGTATACCAGCTATTTAGCATCTGCAAGAAAAATACACATGTTGATTACAATAACAGTATGACAAAATGGCAAAAATGTAATAGGCAAAAATGGCAATAGTATCTATTTAATGCTATTAAATAAGAACATATACATATGGTCTTTGGGAAGAGCTCTATACGTGGACAAAATGCCAACTCTAGCATACATTTCTGGCTTACTGTGCAGCCACCATGATAAAAAATAGGTTTTATTTATATGACTGATGTATAAATTTAAAATTGAAGGTTGCAATTTGAGCAAAAATCCCAGTCCAATTATTGTAAAATATCCCACAGATCCCACAGAGTGGGCCTCCTTCAGATGCCATCAGCCAAACAATGTCGGCTGGCAGCTCCCTGGAGGAGGGCCTTCTCTGTGGTTGCTCTGACCCTTTGGAATGAGCTACCCTCAGAGATCCGGACCTTGCCCACTCTCATGGCCTTCCGAAAAGCTGTTAAAACCTGGCTGTTCCGGCAGGTCTGGGGCTGTTGACCTCATTGCTGGGGTCCAGCCCCAATCAGATTGGGTGCATGTGTGATGTTTTTAAATTGTTTCCTTTATTTTTTATTAATTTCTCTTCTTTTCACTTTGTAAGCCGCCCAGAGTCCTTCGGGATTGGGCGGCCTATAAATTTGGATTTGGATTTGGATTTGGATTTTACTTTATTTGTATGCCGCCCTTTTCCCTGAGGGGACTCAGGGTGGCTCACAATTCAGGGGGAGGGAAGGACAAAACAAGTTACATACATGAAGACAATACATCGTTAAAAAGTGCAACAGTCATACTATTCGGGTGGGGCCTATAAATTTACTAACTAACTAACTAACTAACTAATTAACTAACTAACTAACTAAATAAATAAATAAATAAATAAATAAAAAAGATACAGTATAAGACCCAGTTCTACATTTGGGACTTTGGATGGAAATCAAAACAAAAACAAACCATTTTTTTTTCAATTCAGAAGCATAGCCACAGGGAACTCACTATTTCTCGAGGATTTAGTTTGTTCATTTTTTAGTTCTACATTATTTTTGCTTTTTTGAGGAAACAGGAGTTATGTATTTAAGTGGTTAAATTTTTTCTGTAAACAATTTTACCATATTCTACATATTTTGCCTCTGTTTTTTAAAATGTTTTTCTTTTGCTTTCTTTTCATCCCATCAATACCATTTATCTTTGATCAATAGAAATATCAATCTGCACTTTTGTCTGCAGATACATAGATCTATACATAGATGAAGGATAATTAGTACAATATGAAATCTCAATTATATTTGTGGAAGATAAAAGGATGCAATGTGAAATGATAAACATACAGATGGTCATTCAACTTAAAAATCTGAAGTTAATTTATATTAAGAATATCATAGTGTCTCACACAGAATATCATACACTTCACATTTGGAAGATGGTGTCAACTTCAAAACAAACCTGGCAGCAGCCATTTTTCTGTTCCTCAGTTGCCACACAAAGGGGAAAGGAGGTTGGAATTCTTCACTAGACACAACATAGATCTTTCTTGTGAGAACCAAGGTAATCCCTACTGGCAATGGATAAGGGCAGGGAAGGAGTGCCTAGAGAATCTGCCAATTAATCTAATTGGCCAACATGATCTGGGACACTTTCTATATATACAGGTGAAACTCGAAAAATTAGAATATCGTGCAAAAGTTCATTTATTTCAGTAATGCAACTTAAAAGGTGAAACTAATATATGAGATAAGACTCATTGCATGTCAAGCAAGATAGTTCAAGTAGTGATTTGTCATAATTGTGATGATTATGGCACACAGCTCATGAAAACTCCCAAATTCACCATCTCAGAAAATTAGAATATTACATGCAATCAATAAAACAAGGATTGTACATAGAACAATTTCGGACCTTTGAAAAGTATAAGCATGCATATGTACTCAGTACTTGGTTTGGGCCCCTTTTGCAGCAATTACTGCCTCAATGTGGGGTGGCATGGAAGCTATCAGCCTGTGGCACTGCTGAAGTGTTATGGAAGATCAGGATGCTTCAATAGTGGCCTTTAGCTTTTCTGCATTGTTTGGTTTCATGTCTCTCATCTTTCTCTTGACAATGCCCCATAGATTCTCGAAAGGGTTCAAGTCAGGTGAGTTTGCTGGCCAATCAAGCACAGTAATCCCACAGTCATTGAACTAGATTTTGGTGCTTTGGGCAATGTGGGCAGCTGGAAAATGAACTCAGCATCCCCATAAAGCTTGTCTGTGGAAGGAAGCAAGAAGTGCTCCAAAATCTCCTGGTAGACCGCGTCATTGACCCTGGTCTTAATGAAGCAGAGTGGTCCAAAGTCCTGTTGCTCCTTGGTCCAAAGTCCTCTTTTCTGATGAGAGCAACTTTTGCCAAAGCACCAAAAACTGGTTCAATGACCGTGGGATTACTGTGCTTGATTGGCCTCTCCATTCTTCCTCCATACTCTGGGTCTTTGGTTTTCAAATGAGATGCAAAAGTTGCAAAAGACAAATCATGGCTTGAACTATCTTGCTTTGCATGTAATGAGTCTTATCTCATATATTAGTTTCACTTTTTAAGTTGCATTGCTAAAATAAATGAACTTTTGCATGAAATTCTAATTTTTTGAGTTTCCTGTACACACACACACACACACACACACACACACACACACACACACACACACACACTACCGGTTCAGTGGGCATGGCTATGTGGGGAGGCATGCGACTGAATGGGGATGGCCAACTTGACATCACTCACGCACCATTCAGTCACATGCCCTCTCCTCCCCACTTAGCATGCCCACTGAACCAGCAAAAAATTCTGTTTTGCCAGCTTCCTAGCTGCACTTAAGAAGCCTCACTTTCCTCACTACTGCATATGCTTCTACCTCAGCACTGAACAGTCCATACCCTCACCCTATGGACTGATGCCAAAGGCAGGAAAGAAGCCAGTCTTGGGAGACAACTTCCCTCTACCTTCAAAGAGCCTGTGCACAGAGAGAGAGAGGAGGGCTGGTTTGAACATAGGCAGGCGGTTTGTGGCTGGTGCCTCTTCGCTCATTGGGGCTGGCACAGCAAGACATATGGTGCAGCAAGACCCCATGCTACCTGCCTAGGTGAAGACAGTGCATGGGTGGGAGAATTTTTCTGCCTCCCCTCTTTCTCTTTATCCACCTGCCTCCTGCTTCTTTTCCTCCTGTTCTTCCCCTGCATTGTCTGGTCAGAAGGGCCAAAGAAACAACTTTGGGAGGTTAAGCAGAGGCAAGAAGATGACCAGAGGGGCACTCCCCTGCACTCTTGGAAGCAGGAGCTGCTTTATTGCATACCTCCCTCCTTCATTTGGCTACTACTGCTGGGGTGCTGCCAGGGCAAGTGAGGGAATGAGAGGGACCAGAAAAAGGAAGGAGGTATGTGATAAAGCAGCCCCTAATGCCAAGGGCAAAGGGCAGCACCTTTGCCCTCTGCTATCATGCACCTCCTTTTTTCTCCAGACCCTCTCCTTCCCATGCCCTGATGGCACCCCAGCACTAACAGCTGAGCGAGGGAAGGAGGAGTGTGATAAACAGCCCATTCAAACCAGCTCACCTCCTCTTTCCCCACATGGGCTCTCTGGAGGGGGACAGAAGGCAGCTGGGGTGAAGGGAGGCATATCCCAAGGTCTCTGGGCCAGTAAACAAGTGTGGGGAGGTGAGGGGAATAGAGAAGAGAGAGCGCTGGGTAGGAGCCACAGGAGAAGGAAGAGGGCAGCAGCTCTTCTTCTTCTTCGCCCTTGTCCAGAGAATGATGCTCCCGATGCAAGGAGACTGAGACAGGAAAGGTCAAGGCAGCTCTCCACTCTAACCCAGAGGCGACTGGGTGCTATTCCCTTGGGATAAGCAGCCCAAGCTGTGCTTGATAGGGGAGGAAGGAATAGGAGCTAAGCCTTCATTGATTAGCATGTCTAAAGTAAAAATGACAAAGCTAATTACAGATGGGAGGTGGCCGGATGGGCCTATCATGTGCACAATGGCCACATTAATTAATGAGGTATAAAGGCAGATATTGCTTCAATGGTAGTTTTTACACTCCGGCGATGTTAGTAGAGGATAACGAAAGCTAAGTGGGTAATATATTTTAAGTTACAGAGATAGCAATGTCTGTCTCTTCTTTTATAACTAGACCTGGAACTCGTAATTTTTAGGATATATACATATACATATACATGAATATGTACATATACATGCACATGTACATATACATATGCATATATATGACAACTTATTAATATGTGATATACAAATAGTTCAAAGAACGTTCCTCTATAAAAAGATATTGTGCAAATTTATTGTTGAAACAATTGACCCTTAAGATTTTATTCCAAATTATCTATCTATCTATCTATCTATCTATCTATCTATCTATCTATCTATCTATCTATCTATCTATCTATCTATCTATCTATCTATCTATCTATCTATCCATCCATCCATCCATCCATCCATCCATCCATCCATCCATCCATCATATCTAATTTAGCAGGCTGGTTGTAAACAGCAGGGAGGTGACACGGGGCTGGATCCAGGCGGTCGTTACCACCTCCCTTCGGGAGGGGGTCTTTCCCCCCGCTCTAAAGACGGCGGTGGTGAGACCCCTCCTGAAGAAACCATCCTTGGATCCAGCCGTCCTAAACAACTATCGTCCAGTCTCCAACCTCCCCTTTGTGGGGAAGGTTGTTGAGAAGGTGGTGGCCTTTCAGCTCCAGCGGTCCTTGGAGGAAGCTAATTATCTGGATCCATTCCAGTCAGGCTTCAGACCTGGCTACAGCACAGAAACCGCTTTGGTCGCATTGACCGATGATCTCTGGAGAGCCAGGGATGGAGGCCACGCCTCCATCCTGGTACTCCTTGACCTCTCGGCGGCTTTCGATACCATCGACCATGGTATCCTTCTGCGACGACTGCGGGAGGTGGGGGTGGGAGGCACTGTTTTACGGTGGTTCTCCTCTTACCTCTCGGGCAGGTCGCAGTCAGTGTTAGTCGGAGGGCAGAGATACGGCGGGGACTTTAGGGCAGGCCATTACCGGGGAAGGAGGGTTCGCTACATTACAGAGATCCCTCCTTCCGGCCCTATGAGTCCCACTCCTAGACCAGATGGCGCAAGTAATCAGGACCCTGGTCTCAGGCTGTTGTCGCTAAATGCCAGGTCTGTTGTACACAAAGCTCCTCTCATCCGGGATGAGAGGGCAGACCTGGCATGTATTACTGAAACCTGGCTGGGCCCAGAGGGAGGAGTCCCCCTTGTAGAGCTGTGCCCAGAAGGATTTCAGGTGCTACACCAGCCGAGAGCCCAGGGAAGGGGTGGGGGTGTGGCCATTGTTATCCGGGAGTCGTTAGTTCCTCGTAGGGTCCCTGCTCCGGAGCTTGTCGGGTGTGAGTCTCTGCTGATAAAGTTGGACCTCAAGGGTCAAGTGGGTCTGCTGTTAATGTACCTGCCTCCCAACAGCGTTGCAGCAGCTCTCCCCTCGCTCCTCGAGTCGGTAGCCGAGCTGGCAATTGAGTTCCCTAGGTTGATGGTCCTGGGGGACTTTAATTTGCCGTCGCTCGGTGAAAACTCTGATGGGGCGCAGGAGTTCATGGCTTCCATGACAGCCATGGGCTTGACCCAAGTAATTCGGGGCCCAACCCATTCGGCGGGTCACATGCTCGACCTCGTATTCCTCTCGGAGCAGTGGATTTGTGATCTTGGTCTGAGGGGTAACGACATCATACCCCTGTCGTGGTCAGACCACTGCCTACTGAGGCTCGACTTCCGGAGACCAAACCCCCACTGTAGGGAGGAGGAACCGACCAGGTGATTCCGCCCCAGACGACTTATGGAACCGTTAAGGTTCCAGACGGAGCTTGGGGTCATTCCTGATACTTTCGCCCACAGTCCGGTAGAGACTCTGGTTGCTGCTTGGCACTCGGCAGCATCGGAGGCCCTCGACCGGATTGCGCCACTACGGCCCCTCCGAGGCGGCGGATCCCGGAGACCCCCTTGGTTCACCGAGGAACTCTGGGAGATGAAGCGCCGGAGGAGATGCCTAGAGCACCGATGGAGGTCCGATAAGTCCGAATCGAACCGAGCAATGGTAACCACCTGCACCAAGGAATACACCAGGGCACTTAGGGCAGCGAAAAGATCTCACATAGCCACCTTGGTTGCGTCCGCTGAGTCCCGCCCAGCCACCCTGTTTAAGATAACCCGCTCCCTATTGAATAAAAGGGAAGCGGGGGAACCCTTGCAGGGCAGAGCTGAGGACTATGCCCAATTCTTAGCGGACAAAATTGCTCGGTTTCGGTCGGACTTGGACTCCATCCCCGCAGTTCCAGCCGAGGCACAGGAGGATCAAGTAGAACATCTCTGGGTTGAGTTTCAGGACGTTACCCCCGGGGATGTGGACAAGGCCATGAGGGCTGTAAGTGCCTCCACCTGCGTACTGGACCCGTGTCCCTCATGGCTGGTTACTAACAGCAGTGAGGTGACACGAGGCTGGATCCAGGCGGTTGTTACCGCCTCTCTTCGGGAGGGGAACTTCCCCGCCGCACTGAAAGCGGCGGTGGTGAGACCCCTCCTAAAGAAGCCATCTCTGGATCCAGCTGTTCTTAATAACTATCGCCCAGTCTCCAACCTTCCCTTCCTTGGGAAGGTTGTTGAGAAGGTGGTGGCCTTCCAGCTCCAACGGTCCTTGGAGGAAGCAAACTATCTCGACCCCTTCCAGTCAGGCTTCAGACCTGGTTACAGCACAGAAACCGCTTTGGTCGCATTGACCGATGATCTCTGGAGAGCCAGAGATGGAGGACATTCCTCCATCCTGGTCCTCCTTGACCTCTCAGCGGCTTTCGATACCATCGACCATGGTATCCTTCTGCGACGACTGCGGGAGGTGGGAGTGGGAGGCACCGTGTTGCGGGGGTTCTCCTCCTACCTCTCGGACAGGTCGCAGTCGGTGTTAGTGGGGGGGGCAGAGATCGTCCCCTAGGCCCCTAACATATGGGGTGCCTCAGGGCTCGGTCTTATCCCCCCTACTATTCAACATCTACATGAAACCGCTGGGAGAGATCATCCGCAGGCACGGAATCAGATACCATCAATATGCGGACGATACCCAGTTGTATCTGTCCGCCCCATGCCAACTCAATGAAGCGGCAGACGTGATGAACCGAGGCCTTGAGGCCGTTATGGACTGGATGAGGGTTAACAAGCTTGTGCTCAACCCAGAAAAGACCGAGTGGCTGTTGTGCTTCCCTCCCAAAGATTCGATCAATATTCCATCACTCAGGCTGGGGGGTCAAATTCTATACCCCTCAGAGAGGGTTCGCAACTTGGGAGTCCTCCTGGATCCACAGCTATCGTTTGACCACCACCTGACGGCTGTGACCAGGGGGGCATTCGCCCAGGTTCGCCTGGTGCGCCAGTTGCGACCCTACCTGAATTGGGAGGCTCTCACAACAGTCACTCGGGCCCTTGTGACCTCTAGGCTGGAATACTGCAATGTGCTCTACATGGGGCTGCCCTTGAAGAGCATCCGGAGACTTCAGCTAGTACAGAACGCGGCCGCGCGAGCGATTGTGGGTGCACCTCGGTTCACCCACATAACACCTATCCTCCGCGAGCTGCGCTGGCTACCTGTCGATCTCCGGATGCGCTTCAAGGTGCTATTAGTCACCCATAAAGCCCTGCATGGTAGTGGATCTGGATACTTGAGAGACCGCCTTCTGCCAATTACCTCCCTGCGACCAATTAGATCTCATAGATTAGGCCTCCTCCGTATTCCATCGGCCAGCCAGTGCCGGCTGGCAACTACAAGGAGGAGGGCCTTCTCAGTAGTAGCCCCGACCCTTTGGAACGAGCTCCCCGTGGAGATTCGTACCCTCTCCACCGTCCAGGCCTTCCGCACAGCCCTTAAGAACTGGCTAGCCCGTCAGGCCTGGGGACAAGGATAGCCGCCCCTCCCGAATGATGAATGTATGTTGCTTATTACTTTTATTATATGTGTCTACGTCATTGTTTGTATTCCCCCTCCCTGATTTTATGTGAGCTGCCCTGAGTCCCCTCAGGGAAAAGGGCGGCCTACAAATGTTAATAAAATCTAAAAAAATCTAAATCTAATCGACCCCTAGGCCCCTAATGTATGGGGTGCCGCAGGGTTCGGTCCTGTCCCCCCTTCTTTTTAATATCTACATGAAACCACTGGGTGAGATCATCCGACGGCATGGGATAAAATACCACCAATATGCGGACGATACGCAGTTGTATCTGTCCGCCCCGTGCCAACTCAATGAAGCGATGGACGTGATGTGCCAGGGTCTTGAGGCCATTAGAGACTGGATGGGGGTTAACAAACTGGTACTCAACCCAGACAAGACCGAGTGGCTGTTGTGTTTCTCTCCCAACAATTTGGCCAGTGTTCCATCGCTCAGGCTGGGGGGTCAAATTTTACACCCCTCAGATAGGGTTCGCAACTTGGGAGTCCTCCTGGACCCACAGCTGACTTTTGAACATCACTTGTCAGCTGTGACCAGGGGGGCATTTGCCCAGATTCGTCTGGTGCACCAGTTGCGCCCCTACCTGAACCGGGAGGCCCTCACAACAGTCACTCGTGCCCTTGTGACCTCTAGGCTGGAGTACTGCAATGTGCTCTACATGGGGCTGCCCTTGAAGAGTATCCGGTGACTTCAGCTGGTCCAGAATGCGGCCGCGCGAGTGATCGTGGGTGCACCTCGCTTCACCCACATAACACCTATCCTCCGCGAGCTGCACTGGCTACCTGTTGCTCTCCGGGTGCGCTTCAAGGTGAGACTTGTCACCTACAAAGCCCTTCATGGTATTGGGTCTGGGTACTTGAGAGACCGCCTACTGCCAATTACCTCCACTAGACCGATCCGATCGCATAGATTAGGCCTCCTCCGAATTCCATCAACGAGCCAATGCCATCTGGCAACTACCCGGAGGAGACCCTTCTCGGTGGCTGCTCCGACCCTCTGGAACGAACTCCCCATGGAGATTCGTACCCTCACCACCCTCCAGACCTTTCGCACTGCCCTTAAAATCTGGCTGTCCCAGCAGGCCTGGGGCTAAAGACCCTAACCCCACACGAATGGTATGAGTGTTGTGTTCTCTTTTAACAATGTATTGTTTTATGTTCATAACTTGTTTTGTCCCCCCTTCCCCTAACTTGTGAGCCGCCCTGAGTCCCCTCAGGGAAAAGGGCGGCATACAAGTAAATAAACTAACTAAACTAGCATAATTTAAAACCTTACTCCTCAGTTTTTTTAAAAAAATAATAAACATTTTTAAAATGAATATTACTTAGAGATTGAGATATTTACTTGTCAGTATTTTCATGTTATTTTAAGTTATTTTGAGCTAACTCATAAAATATTAAGAATCATTCCATATGAAGGACAAACCCCTAGTCTTGCTATCCTGTGCAAATGAAAATTAAACATTCCAAACTTTACATTTAATGTTTGAATTTCAATTTCTCTGTGGAACTAAAGTGATCAAAGTAAAAATATATTAAGGACAAAATTTAAAATGTTACAGTGCAATTCCTTTGACATTATAACAGGCCTAGTTCAATTTTAACTATATCTGTACCATATTTGCTGCATACGATGAAATATAGGTCATTTATAATCTGTGGATTATCAAAATACCTAGATTAATTTGATAAGTACTATTGGAGAACCTGTAGATCTGATTTTTTTCTAAGTTCCCTACACTTAGGGAACTGAATTTCATTTTGTTGGGAATATCCAAGTATTGAAGTCTATCAAGGTTCTTTTGAATATTGCACCTGTCTTGAGATATTAGAAATCCCTTAGAAAGTTTCTCTCATCTAAATTATTTATAGTAAATGTTAATGGCCACTGACCTAGGACAGAAATCTGATGTATGATGTATTCCACTCTAGTGGTTAAAGCATCAGGCCAGAAGGTGAATGTGAAGATCTTCTTTAGAAAATGTCTTAGTGAATCTTGATATACTAGATCCATGACATTTCTCTTGTCTACTCTTTAATCACTTTGTCATTTGTAAGATTTGTCTGGCACAATTCATTTTTAAACGTATCTACGCTGGATTCTAACATTACTTTGTTCTTTTCTAAGAGATTGCAAAACTACTGCTTAATATTATTGTCTAGCATTTTCCAGGTATTGATGTTGACTTGTTTGGTTTGTAATTTTCTAGACCCATTTTTTCCATTTTTTAAAGGATTAGCTGTTCTCCAGTCTTTGGAAATTTCTCCGGTCTTTCAGAAATTCTCAAGATTAAAGTTAATGGTTTTGCGCTTGCATTTTTCAGTTCTTTTAGAACACTGTGGTGGAATCCATTCAGCCTTGGTGAATTAAATTTGTTAAAGTAAATTAGAAGATGTTCCATCATTTCCTTGCATTTTTCATTTGCAGTTTTCTGACCTCTATTCTCCCATCATCAGTGCATCTCCTGACAGGTTGGATCATTTTTTTTTCTTTTGAAAAAGTACATATATAATATAGGAATTAATGTTCAGCTTTCTTCTTGTGACCTAACTCTGTCTTGCTATCTTTTCCAACTAATGAACTCTTTTCCTTGACTTTTGTTCTGCATGTTATTTTGTTGTGTTTAGAATATCTCTTTCCTATTCATTGGATGTCAGTCAACTAGTCCTGAATGATTTAATAGCTATTTACGTACCTGATCACAATGCTAAGTAATCCATCATTGCTGGCATTACAGGCCTAGCCTTATCCATTAGTTAGAATCATACCCACTTGTACTAATCACCTTTAAAGCAATGTAAAAGCAATGTCTGGCTCATTATTTCTCAAACCATTTGGATCTATGTGCTTAATATTCTGAAAGGATTTTCTAATGCAAGGTCATATTGTACTAACAATTTTTATAACTTTGTGAAGTACTTTTTAAAAAAATAACTGTGTACATTCAGAAATTAGTTAGACAAATGACAAGAATTTAGGTCATTACATTTGCATATATTTTATTAATTGCCAATAAAATATGCATTAATATTTAGTGGAATATATTAGGAAGAAAAGCTTACAAAGATGGTGTCTATCATGACTATCACATAGTCAAACAAATCTAGCCAAATTGCACATCTCTTGTCAGTATGGGCATAATACCTCTTTATTAGAATACATATTTTTTGTTTCCCTATACTAAATTTCTATGGAGATTCTCGGTCCTCTGGATCACATTTGTTCCAAAGGTGCTTTGCAAAAGGCAATTGGATTTTCTTGGTGTTTTTTTCCCCTTTGACAATGTTTCACTTCTCATCCATGAAGCTTCTTCAGAATTGGACCAGGTATATGGTTGCCATGGTGACCATGACATCCTAAACCACATTAGTTAAGAATGAACATTTTAAAATAGTTTTGTCATATACGTTTACATTATACATATAGGGGAAAAAATCCTATATTGACAAAAACACTTTAAATATTTCTTAAAAATAGACCAGTTATTTCTAATTCATTTTTAAAAATACTAATTTCTTCAAGAGGAACTGATTTATGCCTCAACAGAAATTTCATATAGATAATGACTTAATTCATATATTACATGAAGACATTATTTTGTTTGTGTTAGTTATTGTGTTAACACTATTGTGTTAGATGGAAATCACAATCTTAAAAGCCAAAACCAAGCAAAGCACATGAGCTGAGAATGACATGTTAGCTTTCCAAGGAGGCATAAGATAATAGATTAAAGTACTTAGTTACATATTGATATTTACAGCAAATACTAGCCACATATCAGTATTACATTTTTCAAAGTATTCATTCTAGTTACAAAAGTACAAATTTAGGGCTACTGTGTTTAATATGCATTATTCATAATATTAGACCCAATGCTGAATGATTGTTCCACAGACTAATTTTTACTTCAAAACAACAACAACATTGTAGTAGAGATAATTTCTGAGATTTTTTTAAAATATTCTATCTCCTCTAGGTATCATTTGACTTTAAATGTACAATGTCACTTTACTTTTCTAAAATCTAAAGATGTAATGATGCATCATTTTAATCTGTTGCCAATTATTATTTGTTCATAAGCTACCTGAGCATGTGGTAGCTGCAGAAATTAATGGGAATGTCCAACTGTTTTTCATTCCACATAGATTTCAATTTGCTTTCCAACTCAGAATATTCCTGGCCTGAATTGCTAATAAATTGCTTATTAAGGATGTAACATTACACTCTTGCTGCTTCTTGACATTCTATAGGCCTTAGATGCTGTCAACCATGACATTTTATTAGAATTTTTACTTTCCATTTTAGGATTGCAGTGTTATACTTTCACTGATACCTTTCTAATTGGTCTCAGCTACTTAAATATGATTGGCTTCACATCCTCCCCATCTGCTCTTCTTGTTTGCGTTTCTTCATGTTTATTTCTTAACCATTTAATCTTCTTATTTAAATAATTCCTATTTGAAAATGGCTATTACTAGGTACTATATTCAGTTTCATGGTCCTAATAATTGGTCTAATTATGATTTTTGTTAGCAAGCTTTTATAATATATTTAGTGTTGCCTATACAAATGTTTAATAGCACCTGTAGTATTGAAGTTGGCTTAAGTGTGAATGAATCACATCACTTGCTAGAACTGTAACCCTGGATAGAGACTGATAGCAAAAACCAGACTGCTGTCTTTGCTAATTATGTGAAAGGAGATAGAATATAGGCACAACAAATGTCATTGTTGGTTTCAAAAACAGGAATAGTATTCTGTTTAGATGAATGTAGGAGTACTATGGTAAGATATCCCCCAACAGCATCATTAAAGGCATTGGAAAAGTAAACCTCACAGCATGATTTTAAACACTTTTATAATATTTCTTATATAACAAATCAAAAGTCTATAACCTTGCTTTGTTTGGGGTTCTTCTGTGGTATATTCGTGAACAATCCCATGATGACTATAGTTCTAAGTGCCATTGAAGATATTCTGATTCAAATATAACTAATAGTTTGGCTTCTAATTTACATGATAATGTGTATGCCTTTTATAAGCAAAACTGATAATACAGGTGAAACTCAAAAAATTGGAATATCGTGAAAAAGTTCATTTATTTCAGTAATGCAACTTAAAAGGTGAAACTAATATATGAGATAGACTCATTACATGCAAAGCAAGATAGCTCAAGTCGTGATTCGTCATAATTGTGATGATTATGGCTTACAGCTCATGAAAACCCCAAATCCACCATCTCAGAAAATTAGAATATTAAATGTAATCAATAAAACAAGGATTGTACACAGAACAATATCAGACCTCTAAAAGTATAAGTACGCATATATACTCAGTACTTGGTTTAGGCCCCTTTTGTAGCAATTACTGTCTCAATGTGGGGTGGCCTGGAAGCTATCAGTCTGTGGCACTGCTGAGGTGTTATGGAGACCAGGATGCTTCAATAGCAGCCTTCAGCTCTTCTGCATTGTTCGGTCTCATGTCTCTCATATTTCTCTTGACAATGCCCCATAGATTCTCTAAGGAGTTCAGGACAGGAGAGTTGGCAGGCCAATCAAGCACAGTAATCCCATGGTCATTGAACCATGTTTTGGTGCTTTTGGCAGTGTGGGCAGGTGCCAAGTCCTGATGGAAAATGAAGTCAGCATCCCCATAAAGCTCATCTGTGGAAGGAAGCATGAAGTGCTCCCAAATCTCCTGGTAGACCCTGGACTTAATGAAGCACAGTGGACCAACACCAGCAGATGACATGGCTCCCCAAATCAACACAGACTGTGGAAACTTCACACTGAACTTCAAGCATCGTGCAGTGTGTGTCTCTCCATTTTTCCTCCATGCTCTGGGTCATTGGTTTCCAAATGAGTTGCTCTAATCAGAAAAGAGGACTTTGGACCACTGAGCAACAGACCAGGTTTGTTTTTCTTTAGCCTGGGTAAGACACTTCTGACGTTGTTTGTTGTTCAGGAGCAGCTTGACAAGAGGAATACGACATTCGAAGTCCATGTCCAGGATCCGTCTGTGTGTGGTGGCTCTTGATGCACTGACTCCAGCCTCAATCCATTCCTTGTGAAAGTCTCCAACACTTTTGAATGGCCTTTTCCTGACAATCCTCTCCAGGCTGCGGTCATCCCTGCTGGTTGTGCACCTTTTTCTTCCACACTTTCCCTTCCATATAACTTTCTATTCATGTGCTTTGATACAGCACTTTGGGAACATCCAACTTCTTTTGCAATTACCTTTAGAGGCTTTCCCTCCTTATGGAGAGTGTCAATGATGGTTTTCTGCACAACTATCAGGTCAGAGGTCTTTCCCATGATTGTGATTCCTACTGAATGAGACTGAGAGACCATTTAAAGGCTCAGGAACCTTTGCAGGTGTTATGGCTTAATTAGGTGATTAGAGTGGGGCACTTTGAGCCTAGAATATTGCACCTTTTCATGATATTCTAATTTTCTGAGATTGTGGATTTGGGGTTTTCATGAGCTGTAAGCCATAATCATCACAATTATGACAAATCACGGCTTGAACTATCTTGCTTTGCATATAATGAGTCTTATCTCATATATTAGTTTCACATTTTAAGTTGCATTATTGAAATAAATGAACTTTTGCACGATATTCTAATTTTTCGAGTTTCAACTGTACATAAAAATAGGCTAATTTTGAGAGTATGGTCATTCTTTAATTTATATGCTGCAAGATTTTACATTTATTTTTGAGTGCATATGCATATTCATGAGTGTTTTTTGTAAGTTGCCTTTTCATTTATGCATTTCGTAGGTGGAGTCTCATTTTGCTGTTTATTGTCTAGAATGATCTTTAAATCAGTGAAAGCCTGTGCTAATTTAAGAGGTGGAGACATCTACAAAATATGATTCTACAAATCATATAGTTCCATGATAATATTCTTCATTTATTCTAGGATCTGTTTCAACATAGCATTGCCTGAAGCTATTTGATTTCCATTGACAATGCTTGGTAGAAACTTATGCCAGAACAGGTGAAAAATAGAATATAGTTCAGAAGGCATACCAGTGACTTATGTTGGTTGATTGATACTCCTCCTATACCATCTTAGTCTCTGCTTATTCTTACACAAAATTATATAGCTGCTATTCAGTCAAATATTCAACATTGACTAATGTTTCAGACATTTAGAGGACTAAATGGAGTGGAGTGGAAGGTGAGTCACAGATAGTGGTAACTAGAATAAGGAATATCCCCCCACCCTCTCTCTCTCTCTCGCACACACACACACACACACACACACACACACAGGGAGAGAGAGTGAGAGAGAGAGAGAAAGGGAGAGAGAGATTTTCTACCTTTAGTTCTGGATGTTTCCCTGGGCTAATAGCTTCTGTGCAAGGAACATGTCACAGCCTCAGCCAAGAAGGCCTTTCCACAATTTAGTATTATGTGCCAATTGACTTTTTATCTGGATCAGAAGGGCATGTTTATGATTACTCATACTTTAACCACTTCCCATTAGGATTTTTGCAATGATTGCATATCTAAGTCAAAATTTACATAGCGAAAGTAATAATCTACATGTAATTTACAAGCAATTTAAAATTATACCAAAGTAAGGATCTTATTTTACAAAGTCATACCCCATGAAAACATATTTCTAAGCAATGTCTCTAATAAAAGATGAAATTGCCACCTTCAAAAGGAATTACAAATGGAAATATTTTATTTTGGGTGGTTTTTTTTAGCTTGACTCTCAACAGCAGCATAAACAATATTATAACAGAACTGATTTATATCTAAAGTTATATTATAAATATCTATATAACTGAACATATTGTAGATGATGAATTATCATAGCTAATTTACCAGCAGTTTACATTTTCACTTATTTTTTTCTACTACAATTGTTGTCCACTAATAAAGTTTATTGATATTTCAGAGATAAAAAGAAAGGAAAAGGATCAGAAGAGAAGGAAAAAATCATTTTTTAACCTGTAAAAATATATTTTCACCATTCTGTTATCCTTTGAAGTTGGAGTCATAAATATACCACCTCATCTTTATTTTAAAAAGTAAGAGTACATTTCTAGAGCAAATTGCTAACATTGTTTAACCAGGAGTTGGCTTCAGACAGCTTCTCACAGTCATTGACATAGCAGTTGCTGACCTTTTTTCCTCCAGCTCCATCCTTTTAGAGAAAACACATTTAACAGCTGTGGAAACAAACAGGGCATATTTGGCAAAAGTCGAAGCCAGATGCCAAAGTCTGCATTTTATTTTATTTTTTTTCCTAGCAGCAGCATCTGGGTCTGTTGCTAACTCTTCAGTGTCATCTCAGTTGGCTGTTTGACTATTTCCTTTTCTGGTTGGCAAGAGAGATGAGTTGTTTTGACTCTCATGCTGCTACAGGGCAATTTTTGTTTTTTGACACTAATCTACCACTCTTCTTCAATTTTCATCTATTTATCTGTTTATTTTAAATTATATTTCATTATAATAAAATATAGATCCATTTTCTTAATCTGTTCACTTTACTAGTCAGCCATCATGCTACAGAGAGGTATTATTGTTGATATTGTTCTCATGGAAACAATATTGTTCTCTTGTAAAATCCAGAAAATATTCACAGTATATAGAAAATATGTGACAAAAATGGTGGTATCAAATTGCTGAAGCTTGAGAGTGACCATTAAAAAGAAATAGCTTTTTCTATTCAATCAACTTATAAATAAACCATGATATAAATGTTTCAGTAAAATTTACTAGCAAAATTTGAAGAAAGAGGTTTAGGTAATTTGTTTCCTATAGTATCACTCAAAGCTAATAAAGTTTAAATACTTTATGGGGACAAACAGGAATTGGACTATCACTTCCTGATATCCCTGTAGCATCATCTCTTCTGTCTCAAGGATGCATTTACCTCTATATAGATCAAACTGTCTGGAAGGTCAAACCAATGAAAAAGGGACATGGATCTAAAGCATGGGGTGACCATAGAGGTGTCAAACTGGTGGCCTATGGGCCATATGTGTCATGTACAGCCAACACCATACAGCTCCACAAAGGGAAAAATGTTATATATCATGTAATGGCAATGCGATGTCACAAGTTTGACACCCATGGATGACCACATTGATGGTCCAAGAGCTTCCTGTGGACTGATAGTCTTCAACTCTTACAGATACTACTGCTAGATCATGCCACAATCAATTCCAAAGACAATGAATAACCAACAACAGTGGCAAAAGCATATTTCAATGCTCTAATTGTCATGAGTAATGCTTATTCATGCTCACTTGAATTGTTTTCCGTTAGTAGTATCTAATACTTTTGTAAAATAAGTATAATTCAACATAATTTCTGTTTTAATAATGGTAGAGTACAATAAACACTGTTAACAACAAGAACAATATTTATTAATAATTTTCTTTGACATTTGAGGACAACAATACAATAAAATACATCATTAGATCACACTAGTTTAACTATTGGTTTATGGCCAGATCTCAACATTTTTTTTTCAAATTGGCAGAATGCCAGTTCAGAAATTAAGCCGTTAAGTGTTTTCTGAATTAGTAATCATGTTACCATGATGAGCAAGGGTGTGTAACATTTAAGCCCACAAGCTTGATTTTCATATCTCATCCTTCAAGCTACTTCATTTTCTTTATATATACAACAACTTGGTATTATTCAATTACTTGAAAAGTTAAAAATCCCAGCTAATCCTCCTATCCCCTATGTTTTGTATATTTTAAAGTTAAATTCTGCTTCATGTTAGAGTATGTCCCATTTCCTGTACTGAGTTTCAGCTGTTCCACCTTACAATAAGAATAATATCAAAATGATTGTGATCCTTAATTTTAAGGTAGATAGGTAATTTCACTGAATTATAACCAATTGAAAGTATGACACTGGCACAATGCTTACAGACCTGCTGAGATTTCATCAGTGAAGAGAAAGGTAGTGATATTGTGAATATTGCAGCCAATTATTATAATATAAACCCTAGTAATGCTTATGTGTCATTGCATTATTAATTTTGCATTATCTGACTAGTAAAGACCAATTATAAAAAAAAATTAATGAGAATCCAGGACTGAAAAGAATACACATAGTTAAATATAATAAAGTAGGAATGATTTCTTGCTGAAACTTATTTCCCTTTCATTTGGTAGCACATTGCTTGATGAAGAGATTTAGGCCTTGAAATACCTACATATTTCTTTTTGTAATTTTTCTTGATTCAAATGATGGTATTATTCAGAGAAAAAGTGGAACCCCTTTCTGTAGTCCTTCTTGGCTAAATTGCAGTTGCATTTTATGTACCATAACATTTGTCTTATGCTTCTCACTAAAGAACCACCCTAGTGTTACAAACTCTGTCTGACATTTGGCAGTAATTGTTTATTGCTATACAAAGGTATATTAGGGGCATGTATATACAATATATACATTGTCTGTGGTAAATGCTTACTATAAACATATTTCATATTGTTTGCTAATTTTAATGTTGCAATCCAATGGTATGTGCTTTTGAATCTATATTTTTGGGAACAAGTAACAGCATTCAATAATATTTAGCAACTTTCTCCCCCAACTTGTAAGAAAGTTATCTAGTTAAAAAGCGATATAGTACGTTAAGACCTGTACTTGTAATTATAACTTTGCTTTACAGATTGCTCTCTCTACACACGCCCTAAGAAATTTATCAAGTATTAATGTCATGTCAATTGATCAATAGTTTTTTGAAGATCAGTCAACATTGTTTTCTGACTCTAACCTGACATTGCATTATTTTGAAGAGGGG